>NW_009260028.1:9434962-9444530 GCF_000687185.1 Egretta garzetta | reverse complement strand
TGCAAGAAAAATAAGAGTTTGTTTTTCAAGACACCAAGGGGTACACAAGACAACCTGTTTGGTGAAGAAGAAGAGAGAAGGAAGATAAGATAATTCTTCCATTTACACCACTAAGAGCAGTATGTACGCTTCCAGGAACATTAAACTTCCCTGCATGCAGAGGGTACATGGTTCTGTGCTGATGGAACCACAGCAGTCAGAACTGTGGTGAGATCACCAAGTACAAAAAATGCACAGGCACCAGAACTGTGGAAAAAAAAAAAAAATGCCTGATCCTAAACAGAATTGTAGTGCAAACCCAAAGCTCCTCATGCTTTTTGGAGCTGTGCCTTAAGAAGGCCAGTAAAAACTAGCAGGATGTGAGCTCTAACTGATTAAGCAGTTATGAAATACATATGAAAGTACATAGTACATGATGGAGCCAGGTTATTTCAGAGAACTGCCCCCAAGGAAACAAAAGCTACCAAAGAAGACAGTGCAAAGATGAGCATATCTTTGTTAGTTATATAGTAATTACAGCACTGAAGTAACAACTTAATAAACAAGGGTTATGTTAATAACCACAGCCAGGGTGGACAGTCTGATCCAGGCGTTCATATAATCAGTAAGTTCTGCTGTCTTCCCTGACACTCCATCCAGCTTAGCACCATGCTGTATGGGTACGCGTGGGTGAATCATCTGCAGCACCTGAACAGGATGTGTGGAGAGGCTTGGTGAATCAATAATTCAGTATCAAGGCAAGAGGACATTATTTTCCTGGAGAGATCACTTTTTAATGAGAGTTTCTAAATGTAGGTCATTTGCAAAGCCCGTTTTTGCTCTTCCTACAGTGGAGGGTAGTAGATCTGTTTTTTTTGTCCAAGCTTCAAATTTAACAGTTGCTTTTGAAACATTAAAAGTGTCCTCCTATTTCCCAATTGCCTAACATATTATTCCTTTTTTTTTTCTCCACTAATACTGCGCAGACCTGTTTAGAACTGCATGGATTCCTTGTCATTAAAAGCATTATTTAATCGAGGATACCTTATTCCCTTTACTACAACAAACCAAAATGCCAGGTCACAGTTTCAAGTTCATGCTCCTCCTCCATTTGTGTACGTAGCTTCATATCAGGTAAATATGAACTTGTCACATTTCAGCCTAGCATTGTTACTTCTTCTAGTTTTTCAATGCTAGTTTGATCACAGATCACACAAGTACCTTGTAAGAGATGAGGATGAAGAGGCTGGTGAGCAGTAAGAACAGCTGTCATCTCATCATGATCAGAAGGATGTATGTACTCATAAATGCTATTACCAGTAAGCTCCACCTGTGAAGAGACATGTGACACATAAAGCAGTGCAGCTGACTTGTTTTTTCCTATCCCCAAAGTGCTCTTAAATAACCTGCATGCACTGCATCTGGGTAACTACACATCATTTTTAAAGCGTAAGTTGAGTGTATCAAAATATCAAAACCGTGTTCCAAATTATACCCATTAAACTGAATGAATTCCTTCTTTGGCAGTAACTAATATTATAGGCGCTTTTGTGGGAATTTCTGGTGATGATCCGGATACAGAAGAGCTGCTATTACAGAGAGCTGGCAAATGAAATGATAAACTAGAGCAGCTGTAGAAATGTTAGATTGCCACAAAATGGGATAAAATCTCTGTGAACTGTATTAATGTCCCTCAAGAAGACAGATATCAAAAAAAAAAAAAGTTTCTACAGGTTCCCAGAAACTATCACCTGCATTCAGCTGGCAGCTGAGCCTTCAGAGCCAAACCACTAGACGTAGACAATTCTTTTGTGTCTTTTCAAAGATGATCCACCACACTCAATCCACAGCAGTGCAAAGGGCACAGAACAGTAGCCAGTGAATTCAAAAGGCAGACATCCATAGATTTTCATGGGCACTGGATTGAGCCTTCGCTGCTTTAAGTAAACATGCACAGTAAAGACTAGATCTGTCTTAAATATCTGTGTATTCCCCCTTCTCACTTGAACTTTGCTCACGCAAGAATGTATTTCTGTCTTTCCCACTGTTGTACCCATAATAACTGTTGCACAAAAAAATGAATGGCATGCACCGTATGTCCTTTTTGCTAACTCTATTTGCCACGTATAAAACTCACCAACAAAAGTCTCCAGATAGATGCAGTAATTGATTTAAGGAGTGAACCAATACTTTGAGCCTGTGTTTTAAATTAGTGTCAGGCTGCCCAATTGTTCAGTGTGGCCTGATGTGCCTTGGGCCCCTAAGATCAGAGACAGCTGAGAGGTGAAGTAATTTAACCTATTATTCTGAGGCAATCCTACTGATTTACTAAGATGTGTGAGTTGCCTTTTCTTTGGAATAAATGAAGTTGTCTAGCCCACAAAGCAATCTTTTTCCGAAAATGTTTCTCATCATTCCATTTTCTGCATTATTCATGGAATGTCTCTTCCCAAGACTATGCAAACTAACTTTTTTTCTAGCCATCTATTCCCCACTGCTTCTTTCCAACAACCCTTCCCTGCAAAAATGAAAAAAACAACACTGATTTGATAATCTAAGCAGAATAAAATTTCACTGAATAAGGGAAAAAAAAAGAGAAAGAAGGAGAGGTGGAGAGAGGAAAAAAAAGAAAGAGAGGGGGAAAGGCAGAGAGAAAGAGGAAGAAAATAAAGAGAGACGACAAGAGGGAGAGAGAGAAAAGGGGAAGGGGAAAGGGGAAAGGGGAAAGGGGAAAGGGGAAAGGGGAAAGGAAAGGGAAAGGGAAAGGGAAGGGGAAGGGAAAGGGAAAGGGGAAGGGAAAGGAGATTACCTACATTGCTTCATTTATGAAATTTTCTCTAAAAGTTCTCCTTAAAAAGCACTGGCTGTTCCATTTCAGGACTGTAACAGGTGGGGACCTGTTATAGCAACACCCCATATTCAAGCTTTGGGGGGCAGGGGGGGAGGAAGGAGAATATACAATCTCACTCTAAGTCATGTTTCTCAATGCATCTGTTTGTTTTTCATTACATGGGAAAAACACATTGTAAATGTCCATAGCTAACTCTGTAAATCGCCTACAGACACATAAACCTGATTTTTTAAAAATCTAATAATTCTTATGGTGATGGGCATTTCATTGTCCTATATGCCTAGTAAACCAGAACACAAAAAAAATTATCACTGCAAAAAAGGACAGCTGTGGTCAGTGTTCAAACGAAAAGGGAGTATCGGTTATGACCCTGTTGTTACTATTTTATCTTTAGCTAATAGGAATTTTACTGAAGAGTATGCTTTGCCTTTGAAACTAAAATTGTATCAGAGAGTACAGTTTCAAAAAAAAAAAAAAATCATTCATGGGTGGCCATGTGCAAACAATCTCTCCCTCCCTTCAATATAAAGACGTTCTTACAGAAACAACACCAACCAACCTGACTAGCATCATCAACTGTAGTAATCTAAAAGCTCTTGTTGCATCTCTGCTGTTACCGAGTATAATCATAACCACATCAACATCCATCTACTCTCTTACAAAGTATAACTCATGGGTGTCTCTTGCTTTTCCTAAAGTCACTACCTATTTCAAAAGGACACGCACAGGATTCACAGGACTGGACACAAGGTCACAGTTTTATCCAAACTGTAATTTGTATCCCAGGGCTTATAACTAAAATTCAAAACTAAAGTGCTTTGTCAAAGTAATAACTATTTTTTCTGGTTATACACATAGGAATATTTTCTACTCTGATGTATGCATCTGCAACCCCAGCAAAATCAGCGGGAGGTGAACATACAACACTGAAACCAAAATTGACTGTAAAAATGCAAGTGGAAACATAAAGCCGTCAGCAAGGAGATGGGGGCTATGTAAGAGTCAAATAACCAAAATATGTATACATAATTTTGAAACTGACCACAGTCTCCTGCTATGCATAGTGCATGCATGCTATTTTAAAGCCTACAATGAAACACTGAAAACTTAAAAAAATAAATTATGTAGTTCAATTCATAAACCTTCTAAAACCCCATGCCTCAGTCTTATTAAACCAGCTTCCTTGATGCAGCTTTTTAATATCTGTAAATACCTGCTTACTACCAAATATCGCTGTTTCCTACTAAGAGGTTTTTTATGTGTAACTCAGCTGCACATTTTTTTGCTGCCAAGAAACAATTCATAATAAACGGAGGACTAAGTAGATGGATTCTAGAGCAAATAATTACATATTTTGCCTTTCATATATTTATTTGATGAAAGTAAAATAAACTCTTGGAAAAGTTCAGATGTTTGTGGTTAAATATTTCAAGACTTATCAAAAGTTAAAGATAAGCTTGGCTCCCTCATGGACCCAGAAAATGGCTGGAATAAGCTCCAGACTTTCAAAATTTGAAAAAATATATCTTTCACCATTGTTTCCCGAGAGGATTGTCCTCTCCATTCTGTGTCTTTGGAACCTAAGGGGAAAAAATATTTGGGGAATTTGAACCTATTTGTTATCCATGGAAAAAGAAAAGGCAAGAAACTGGCTCTCTCAGCTAGTACAAGTCAGTTTAACACTGGTCTGGGGCCAGTTGAAATTAGATGGAGGAAGGGGTCCTACCCATCAGTATTTACAGTATTTACTGTTACAGTTGAGAGCAAAGGAAGATCAAAATCCAAAGCCACAAAATCAAGTGATAGGTCCACAAATGAGGATGTAGCCTTTTCAGAAATATTTTTTCTGATTTTCTGATGCTGCAGACAGAAGTGAGTGTAGTAGTACTGGAAAACAATCCTTAATGTTGTTCTTAAATTTTAAACTAGCTGAAGTACACCAGCCAGTGAAGGGTTATTCAGGAGCTCTAATTTCTTTCTGCTGAAGTTAAATTCAAGATCAACTGGTAGATAAAGGCTACTGTAGTAGGTCTCCAAGAATATCCTGCAAAATATTTTTAAATGGACTTTTTATTTAGTTTAAATATATCTTTTTAAACAAATTGCACTTTAACTGGAAATTGATGTGTGGACTAGTTAATTGTCAAATTATTTAATAAAAAGGCCTTTCTATGCACACTCTAAAAGATTTTCTACAATCATCATCACTCTGGTCTCAGCTTGTATTGGCTGGAGCTCTATAAGAGCACTTGTTGAAAATATAGTGTGGGATTATGACTTGGTGAGGGAGACTTGCAGGATTTGCTTCTACAGACCAATCTCATTCTTGTTGATGTCAGTGGCAAAAATCCCAGTGATTTCCAGAGAAGTAGGAACAAGAACTCATTTAGAGCCCTAGGAAGCTTACAGGAATACCCTAGTGTTAATGTATTAATATCCTAGTACGTAGGAGTAGCCTAGTATTAATGCTAGTACTACTTAAAGCAAAATTGTCCCTTCAAAAATAGAGCATTGAGAAACAACAAGAATAGATGATAAAACAGTATGAGGAAAGAGGGGAAAAAAATACTGTCTTGTTTAGCTGGGGATTTGTATTTATAAATAAAAAACTGTGCTGTGAAACTCCTGAGCACTTTGAGAGTTTAAAACATGCCCTTAAATTTCACATCCCTCTGTTCTCTCCAATCTGTATCTTTCTGGGGAGTTCAAGGATACAGCACATTCATTTACAAATATCTGCTAAATTGAAATATTTGTGATTTTGCTTATTATATTTACTTCAATAAGCAATATGACCAAATCACCTAGTTTTCCGTGGCACCTCTTGCACTAAGGGTTTATAGACATTTACATGTGCAATGCACATGGAATTCAGTCTGTGCAGAGGGCCATGAGGGCATGAAGGCTAAATATGACTAAAGCCTGTATGACACTTTCAGTCCCTTCTCCTTGAATGTGGCCAAGTCTATTTAGTGCCCTACTGATCCTGCAGTTCTTTAATTTCACCAGATGACTGGATAATAGTGAAACCTACAAGATCTGATGACTCGCTATTCCTCAAAAAGAAAGAAAACAAAGAAACAATTTCTGGACAAAACCTTTAAGATCAGTTAGCACTTATCAAACAGCAAGCAGCATGGGACAATGAAGCTCTACTTTAGCAAGGACAGATGGGAACACTCAGTGCTTTGGAATAATTGTACTGACTAAATGAAACTATTTAAGCAGCCAGCAGCATAGTGGATCTTTTCAAAAGTTGGGGTGAGAAAAACATCTAATAATGCTGTTGATTCAGAATAGAAAATATGGCCGTTCTCTAGGAAAATTTATTCTAAAACAAAGCAATATTTAAAGGAATTTGAACATGCATTAAATGTTATGAAGCAACTAAGACTATACTGTAAGAGACTCAATTGAACAAGCTGCTTGAACTAAGAATGTTCCCTGGACACATTTTTTAAAGTTGGCAGGAAAAAAGTATCCACACAGAATATTGATTCTCAAAATTACTTTTACTAAAAGAGATTACAAAACCAGGGATTGTAGTTGCCTTTGGATTTAGAAGTGGTGTTTATGAGATTATATACTTCCTTTTTCTAGCTATTTAGAGTTCTATTTTTTTTTCTCACAGCTACTAATTCTAATACTGCTATTATAAACACACATCCAAAGGACTTCACAATTTTTCAATTAGAAATATGTTGCTACCAAAGTTAAAGTACACATATAATCTCCACAACTCAGCCCCTTCTCCATTTATTGGAACAGCCGCAGGGCATATTCCCCAGACATTTTCAGAACATCCTGTGCTCTCTCACCTTCATCTCATTTTTCTTCCCTCTGCTACTAAGTCTTTATTTCACTTTAGTTAACTCTGAGAAGTGTTTGAGCTGCAACTGGTTCTGAAGAAACAGTTCTGTTTCTCGCAAGTCTCATCCAGGGCCCAGTGAAATTAATTAGGAGTTTTTCTACTGGACTTTGGCAACCTTTAGGTCAGGTGCTACCGATGAATTTGTGTAATACATTTACACACAAATGTATGGAAGCTTGCACTCTGCAATAAATTCAGGCTGTTTGCCCTTGTGCCTATCCCAAGAAGGTAAAAAATTAGAAATGTCCTTCTAAGAAAAAAACCAATAAAAAAACCCTTATACTTCTTGTGCAGAACAGTAGTAAACTGAGTTTTATGAGTTCTATCACAACCATATAAAACGCTTTACTGAAAAGACCACTGAGCTGGAAAAACTCAGGAAAAACTACCCTGAATTCCATGTGAACACTCATAAATCTGCCCCCCTTTTCTTTTTTTCCTAAAGCACATTTACCATAAAACTCATGTTCCACATCAGATTTCCTCTCTATTTCATAGCAAGTCTCAATATCTTACACAATCTAAAACATATAGACCTGAATTCTAAACTTTATTTCAGACGTATAGCATTACCACACAGGCAATAGCTCTGGGTTTCAAGCTCTGTATATATCTGCAATTTGCAATATCATATTATTTATTACCCTTCTTAAAGGTAATGAGGAGTAAATTACAATAAACAAGAAAAGATATAAAGATAGTCATGATGTGGTTGTAAGTGAAGGAAACTTGAATATTTAAGTAAGGCCATTTGTCGGAGAACAAAGTTGAAGCTTCAAATACCCCTAAAAAACAATGACATTGCATACATGGCAAGATCCTAGCGTTAGGTTCCAAATCCAGCATCTGTATTTAACAGATAGGCAGAATAAATCACTCATACCTGAGATAAGCCAAGATGTACAGATGCTGTTTCTGAGATGTACATTATTTTGCCATCTGATGCTACCACGAAAACAAAGCCATCCAAAGTCTGAAAAAGAGAATTATGTAGGGTAAAAAGCAAGTACTCTGTTTAAACCACTTACAGTGAAAAAATTGTTGAAGCCTTTTGGAGGAAGATTGCTATCCGACTTCACCAACAGCAAATAGCAGCAAAATTTAAGGAACAGAAACCTTTACCCGATGCTGTTCGTACAAACTCTATGACACGCACACATTGTGAAATCCAATTCATTCCCCCTGCAGATGCTAGCTTTACTGCTTCACTTTAAGTTAACATTCTCCTGTTGATTCTGGTTATTTTAGTACTTAGTACAAATCCTGAGCTATGTGGTACTTAGGGGAAAGTCTAGTACTACGCAAGCCATTTTTTATGGTATAATTGGCAGACACGGCTTACCGCTATTTGCAATATATTTAATGATACCGTAAGCAATGCTTTAAATTTCTTTGACTATATTTTTAATAACGTCTGCCTCAACAGAGGGCTGTCTGCTGTGTAACTATGCAAACTTAGGAAAAGAAAATAAGATAAATTGGCATTCAAAACTTTATCACGCTTGAAGAGAGATATTTATGCTCATTAAGCTACATCCTTAGTTTGTGAATCTCAACTAATGGTAACGTGTAATGCAACCTTCAGGTCCAGTCCTACAAATCTTTACTGACAGCATGCCAACTGGAAGGTAAATATTACGTGTGTGAGTAAAAACTAGTTTAATTTAGTCATATGTCATTCATATGAGAAAAAATGATATGGTGCAAATAGTGCAGGTTAGCCAAAACTGGCCACGATTTGGACATACAAACTATCAGTTTGGGGGTACCTTGATACATCAGTGCCCAATTTGAGGCATTTTTTCAAAAGTATCTGATATTCCAGTCAAAAAGTATCCATTATCTCTAATCAGTTTAGGAAGCCTTGATCAACACATACATACAAACATCATTGGAAAGCATATGTGGAATAGAAAAACATTTTTTACAGTACCCAGATAAAACAAATGCCTATTTTAATTCATCTTTCAAGTCACTGAACCAGGAAAGAAGCAATAAAATCCTGTATGCTTCATGTTCCTACAGGGCTGCCCCAATAAGAAAATATTTCAAATTATTCTCTGGCCTACTAACGATTCTACAGCATGTAATTGAAACCAGATTACTCTTTGCCTTTACTTTTTTTCTTTCTTGGAACACAAATTAAATTTTGTAGAAGTATTAAAATGGGAAATAAATTATTGCATCCTTAGCCATAACTTTGCTTTTAAACACTGTCATCTTGCAATTGCTCTGCCCAGTATCATAACTAAAACCGTGTCAATGCTTCCATTACTGCGTTATATGGTGCAGTAGGTCTCTAACTTTTCTGTACAGAAAAGCATATTGAAGTGGAAACTTCACATGTAAGGTTTCAGTGTAAGAACCCTTAAAAAAAGTTTACAGTAAATGTGGGTTTATGAAAATGTTACGCATTCATAATTCAGAAATAACCGAACTGTAAAATGAGTGTTACAGGTGATTAGCATATAATGTTGCTTAAGTTCATCTAATGCCAGACAAAATGTGAAGTAGCTGACAGGGAGGAGGAGCAAGTGTCACAGCAATGGTTTTAACGATATAACTAGATACATATTGTCTGGGTAGATTCTGAAACAGCTGATAGAACATCACCTGCTTAACGCAGAATTGTCAACGCTAGAAATGCCTCCACGAGAGATCATTCTGAACTTTATCAAATTTTCATCCACTATACGTGGTCAGTGGCGCGTGCTTCAGCAAATAAGTACCTCTGCGCGGCATTTCCAACGCCGGGCGACCTGCCGCAGCTTTCCCAGCTAGCCCTACCCCCCAACCCACCCCCCCCCCCCCGGCCGCCTCTTTACCTCTCCTGAGGAGTACGCGGCTTGCCTGAGCCTGGGGAGAGC
>NW_009260028.1:9433586-9433908 GCF_000687185.1 Egretta garzetta | reverse complement strand
CCGGCCTAAACACCCTCCCCGTCGCCGCTCGCCGGGGGCTGCCTGCGGGACATGCCCGGCAGCTCCGGGGCGTCCGGTTGTCGCTTTTACGGCTGGGAGATGGCTTTGCGTGCCCGGGGAGCCGATTAGTGCCGTGGTAAGCTGTTACTTCTGCTAACAGCGAAGGCGAAAACAAAACCAAAAAAGTAGTAATTGAAGTGGTTGGTGCCTCGGTTTTTCTCCCCTCCCGGCCGGTGTGAGACTCGGGAGTCAGAGGAAGGCTTCACCCGGGCTCCTCTGGCGGTGAGGGGGGGGGGGGGGGAGAGGGGCAGGGGGAAGGGCG
>NW_009260028.1:9430224-9431905 GCF_000687185.1 Egretta garzetta | reverse complement strand
TGTCATGCAGCCATGAAACCGAGCCCCGTGTTTCCCTCCGGTGCCCGCTCACCGACCGGGTGCTTTCAAAGAAACTTCCCGCCGCAAGCTTGCGGGGGCAAAGGCCGCTGGAGCGGGAGCCCCGCTCGGCTCCGTTACGGGAGGGAGAAGAAGCTGACACCCAGGCGGAAAGCCCTGCCCTAAGCTCCGGCTTTGGAGCGTGTGTCTAAACGTCCCGCCTGAAGCCCTCCCGGATCCGCGCACCCTTTGGCCGAGAGCCCGCAGGTCTAGAAAGGACGGGAGCCTTTCTGCCCGCTCTCGGGGCGTCCCCCGGGGCGAGAAAGATCTCCCACCGGACGAACGGTGGGCGGCGGAGAGGACGCGTGGCGAAGCACGGTTGCCCGCCGTGCCTCCCCCCGAGTTTCGCCTCCTCCCGGTGCCCCGGTGTCAGCGGAGCCTCGCCCCGCGCCCCGCTCCCGCCGGGCAAGCACAAAGGAGCCTGCTGCTCCCAGCACCAGGCGGGGTGCCCCGGGGGCCTTGGCCGGCCCCCACGCCTCCTTTCTGCCGCCGCAAGGCAGTAGCAGCACCCAAGGTCGGACCCAAGAGGAGGTGTCTGTCTCCCCGCCCCGTGTCAGACGCTCTCCGGCTGCCCCGGCGGCTCTCTCCAAACCGCGCCGCAGGAGTGCACGGTGTGCGGCTGCGCTTTCTCGTGGGCAGGGGAAGGAGACCTTCCCTTCGCTGAGGGAAGTGTTTGGCCACGCATTGGGAAAATCTACTTTGAAGAACCAAACGAAAAGTCGCACTTTTCTACGGCCGTTTCCCAATTCGCCGTTTGGAGAAGGCTCCTAAACTTCCAGGGACCCGTCAAAATGCTCTTACTGCTGAAACGCTGCTTCCCCTGGGACGGAAGGTTTGAGGTTCGCAGAGACCTCCTGCAGTCTCTTCCCCGGGGCGGTAACAAATGCAGCGGGGCAGAGTCAGTCCTGCTCCTGCGCCGCTTACCTTTATTTCGATTTACTCATCGGGAATCTCGAACCATGGGATTGAAACCCTACAAAGGCGGTTATGCATGGCGGCGTAAAAACTGTCCTGAAGCCAGCCCTAACTTTCCCAAGTACGAAGCAGATTTACCCTTTGAGCCACTCGCGAAGAAGCTCTTCGAAAACGAACCGTGCCTCTGGCCGCGCTCATGCGTGGCGATCTGCTCCGCCCTGTCCATCACGGCTGGCCAGGGACGGTTTCACAGCATCCCCAAAATCTCCACTATTTTTGAGGTTCTTTCCTTGCTCGGGCTAAAAAAAAAAATAAATAAATAAAAGGTCGCTACCGCCAATCTGTTCCCTCTGAAACTGCAAACTGGAGTTACAATTGCGAACTCGCATCAAACGTAAACTCGTTGGGTGGATCAGCCTGGCATTCGTCTAAGCTTATTTTTAAAGCCGATGATTTTATCATTTAATCCACCAGCGGATCGCTTTAAAGGTGGAAACGAAACGAATAAAACCTTACGTTCAGATAAAGGACTAACGCCCATTAACTTCTCTTCCGAGAGATTTGCGAACGCGCCGCGTACGTCCTGTAAACATATGGATGCAATAGACTCAAGCGAGCGGCCCCTGCCCAGCCAGTAAATAACGCACATTTTCACTCACTGGCCTGGAGCGAGGCCAAAAGCGCTGCCGATACAAAGCGAGCGCTTCCT
>NW_009260028.1:9429007-9429719 GCF_000687185.1 Egretta garzetta | reverse complement strand
TGTGTCTGTAACGACCAGGAGCGGGAGCGTGGTGGGAGGGCAGGACGGGCACGGCGGGATGCCTGGCAGGCAACGCTGCGGCGAAATGACCGGCCCTTAAGGGCAGCTGTGTCCGCCAACCCCTCCCCGGGCAGCGGGCGGCAGGTTCGGCTCCGACAACGGCGTCCCAGGGACAGAGAGGGGGTTTTGCACAGGCACCCCGAAGTTGGTGCTATTTTACCGCTGAAAGACGGGGTGTGGGTGGGTGGGTGTGTTTCATACGAGCGCGCCCCCCTCCCTTCTGCAAAGCCGGGCACGGTTTCCCGCCCCCGCCGTCTTTTGACATCTCTGGCTGTTTTTCAAAGCACCTCAACATCCACTTTGTACCATTTCCCAGTTTCCAGGCGGGGTGTGGGTGTGTGTGTGCGTATGAGTTAAACCGTAATAAGATCTAGAAATATTTGGGAACAACTCCCACCTTTGCTCTCCAAATACATAAATTCGTACACACGCACGTTTGAAAGCCCGGTAGCTTTTCTGCCTGGGATTCTGCTAAAAGAATTACTTAGCGATGTACGATGTTAAGTATCGGGTTGCCCTGTAACTTGGAGTTATTTCCTTTGTGTCTGCTGCATTGTTCCCCGGCTCCCCCGGAGCGCACGGTCCCCCCGCGTTATTCAATAGCCATCCTTCACCGGCAACCCGGGTCAGCTACAAGCGCCGCGATTTCCAG
>NW_009260028.1:9426994-9428073 GCF_000687185.1 Egretta garzetta | reverse complement strand
AACGGCCGCGCAGCCCCGGGGAAGCCCTCACGACATTTTTGTTTTAGTTAAGACCTTTAATGCCACTCTTAGCGGTTATCGCAATAGAGGCACGGTTTCGTAGAGGGATTACTCACGCCGCCGGCTTGGGCTTTAATTAATTAATTAATTAATTAAACCTCTTCCGAGTGCGTACAAAAACTAGACGAAATAGCTGCAGTTCGCCTCGATTTTGTTAAAGTGTACATTCACGACCAGGTTTAAATAGGGACCGAAAACTCCCAGTAATTTCCATTGTCTGCGTCTCGGAATAAGGAACAGGTCTAAAATCTACCGCTGAGTAATTTTCTCCCGATCGTTTTGTATTGCGCACATTGTCTTTCGGGTCACTTATGAATTAGCTCGTTCCCATCCGGTTTAAACATCCATAAATGTGCAGTTTTATCGTCAGTTTTGGAAACTGTGTCGTGGATGGGGGAGCGAGAGGGTCACAATTTAACCTGGAGGCAGAGAATGGCGGGTTTTAAATGCAATTTCTTGTCGCGTCTCCTTCTTTCATTCACTCATTTTTAGAAAAACAAAATAAAAATACTGACTGTCAAGACAGAATAAGTCCCGTGGTGTATTTTTGTTCTACGGTAATAAATGCCTTGGCAAAAAATCAAAACACAAGAGAAGACGATCCTTACAGAGCGGCAGCGCGGGGGAGTCTGAAGGTTGCTGTCTCCTGGACTTTAATTCATGAATCCGAAGGTCAGAGCGAAACCACACGGCAAAAATCTGTGAAACCGGAGCACGAAATTGTGCCTTCCAGGGCTTGCACTTTGAGGGGAGAGAGGAGCTGGAATATAAATCTCCTTTCACTCTCCCTCCTTTCAGCCCGACTGGGGGGGGATCTGTGAGTTCAGTCCAAAATGTGCATCTTCGGGAAAACCCTGGCCAGGGTGAGCAGGGGGGGACCTGTCTGAACCCCCTTACGGGCCCTGTCGAAGCGCTGGGACCAGACATCTCGTTCAGAGTCCCGAACTTGGCCTAAACTATGTGTCAGCTCGCTCTGGAAATAAAGCGGGTGGGGGAAACCATCCATGGAGTTTTTAAAA
>NW_009260028.1:9426341-9426688 GCF_000687185.1 Egretta garzetta | reverse complement strand
TACGTGCTCACCTCTGTTTCAGGCCCCAGGACCTCGGACGTGGGTCGTGTCGTGTGTGTGTGTGTGTCTGTGTGTGTGTCCCCATCGGGTCCAGCATGCTCGAAAGGGCGCTTTCCCCAGGTCTTGCTGCCCACAGAATTTCATAAGCGGGGCCGGGCAAGCCCTCTCGGGCCGTCGGGCTTTCCCCCCTCCCCTCCCAGTAAGGCCAACTGGAAACCACCAGCCGGGTATGGGGGGGTAGGGGGATGGGAAGAAAGCACCCCTCCCCTCCTTCCGCACACAAATCCCGAGGAAAAAGGCAGACAGGGGCGATGCGGGGCCGTGTGCCGTCGGGCAGGCCCCCTTTT
>NW_009260028.1:9425605-9426288 GCF_000687185.1 Egretta garzetta | reverse complement strand
CGCCCCCGCCTTTCTCCGGCCCCCCCCTCTGCACTCCCCCCTCCCCAGGCACTAAACACACGGCTCGGGGACCGGAGGCGGTTATTCCCCCGGCCTGTCATCCCTGGACGCAAAGCTTCGGTTTAAAACGTATTTCCATCCGTACTTAAGAGGATGAAAGATCAGGAATTCGCTGTATGCATTTAAACGTTGCTCTTAATAAGCAGAGTGTGCGGAAGTGCACGCCCGGCCTGTTTAAGGAAGACAGACACATAAAACACACCCGAGCTGTGGGTATAAACCTGCTCTCAGGGTCGCCTTATTGCTCTTGAGGATCAGTAGGGCCGGAAAAGCAGGGAGACATTCAGCAGCATCTCAAAACGTGCCACTTTTCTTCCCTCCTAAATCAAAGCCATTCAGGGGCATGTTCCCCAGCAAGGGCCGGCGAGCGGCCCCCCGAAATTACGACGCGCTCTTTCTCACCGGGAAATTTCCCGATGGGGGATAATGGCTGGAAATTGCAGCGGAGCAACGCCTCGCTTCCCCTTGCCCCGCTAACTCGGCGCGCTTCGGGGAGCGCACGCTAAAGGAGCCCTGGCTTTCCGTAGCGCTGCTAGTATTTGCTCTCGAAATTACTGAATTAGATGGCCATAACGGTAAGCTTTTCTCGGTTTGGGAGTGGGTTTTTTCCCCCTCCCCATCTT
>NW_009260028.1:9423278-9424591 GCF_000687185.1 Egretta garzetta | reverse complement strand
CGCAGCGCTGCCTCCTCTGCCCGGGCAAGCGGGCTCCTTTCCACCCCCGGCGGCTCTTCCCTCGCTCGCCCCTCGTTTGCCACCCGGGGCTGGGAGCCCTGCAAACACCCCCCTTCCTCCCAGGACGTAGAGATGCGGGCTGGTCTCGGGGTATGTGCCCCCCCCTCCCCCTTTCGGGCCGCGGTGCTGCCCGGTCCCTCCCGTGCGGGCCGGGCGGGAGCCGGACGGCCCCTCCCGGGGAGCCCCGGGGTGGTTACCTTCGGGGAAGACGGCTCGCATTTTCAGGTAGCTGGTGGTGAGGCGGATGATGGACGCCTTGTCCAGCTGGGAGGTGATGGCCGAGGGCAGGGGCAGGAGTTTGGCCAGTTCGTAGAATTCTCCATTTTCTTTTTCCCGTCTAGTCTTTGCCGCGTTCTTGGATTTTTCCTTCATCGCGACTACTGCAAGGCGAAGATGACACTGGCATATTAGACCCGATTCTTCCGAATTGCAGGGGGCATGGATTTCGGCTTCAGAGTTAGTATTTTCGTTTAAAGAAGGGAGGGAGGGAATTCACCCAAATCAAATCAAATAATAACAATAAAAAAAAATGAAAAGGGGAGAAAAAAAGGGGAAAAGGGGAGGGAAAAAAAGCCAAACCAACCAAACAAAAACACCACCAACAGAAATGGTGCGAGGAGGGGGGAGGCGACCTCAGAGCCACAACCACGACAGGCAAGCCGCTCGGGAGAAGGCAGTTCTGCTGTGACCCTTCAATATTTAGCGCTTCGAAACCGAGACTGAAAGACCTACACTAACCACGGTCCTCTGCCTGAAGCTGGAATCGGATCTTCTCCTCGACGGGGAGCAAAGCACTGCGTTCCCTTCACTGAAGGATTTCTTCTACTCGATCCTTCCCCGTCCAAAAATAATAATTATAAAAAAGATTAAAAATAGAGTGTCCACGCAAGAAATCATTGGGCTAAGCAGGCTGAACCATTTCTGGACGCTTCGTCTCTTAAAAAAAAAAAAAAAAAAAAGAAAAAAAAGAAAAGGGAAGGAAAGGAGACCGCGCTGCTCGTTTAACGAAGTGCAAAATGATCTGGTCCCGGAGCCCGAGATGCCGAGGAGACGACGAGCCAGCAGGGCAGCCCCCCGCTAAGCGAAAGTCAAAGCCGGTGCGGAGGGAGCTGACGGCTGGAGGAGCGCTCCGAAATCACAAGCTCGCATTTCCCTTCAGGCGCTTCCCTCTCGGCCGGCTCTCGGCGGGCGGCGGCTGGTCTTGCTGCAGAAAGAGGCTTTTCCCCCGTCCCCGAGGGGCTGCTTCAGCGCCG
>NW_009260028.1:9421873-9422211 GCF_000687185.1 Egretta garzetta | reverse complement strand
CCCTCCTTCGCCAGACCCGCTTCCCCGCCGTGAATTCTCCGCAGCACTTTCCCCCGCTGGTTTTGCACCGGGGGAAAGGACGAAAATGTACCTGCGTATGCGCGTCTATATAGTACGTGCACGTGCGTACGTACATACAGCACACGATTATACCACATATACACATTATATGTATTTCGCATACACATTACACGCGTGGGTATGCATGACTACATGTACACCCACGAGTACGCTTATAAAGGCGCACCCACGCACGCGTATTTGTACGCGGCCACTCGCACTGCTGCGTGCGGGGAGAGGCCAAGCGCGGGGCCCAACTCCGGGGGCCCCGCTGCCCT
>NW_009260028.1:9419493-9420578 GCF_000687185.1 Egretta garzetta | reverse complement strand
AAAAAAAAAAAAAAAAAAAAAAAAAAAAAAAAAAAGAGCCTGAGCGAAACGGTGGCACAGGGGAGCCCGGGCGATGTGACCCGTTTTCGCCTCCCGCAATTCTGCTTTTACCCGCAAAATAGGAGCGGCCCCGTACCTTGCTGGCAGGGGTGCCCCTCTGACGGGGACGCTCGGCGCAGGCTTGGGGACGGCAGATGTCGTCGGCGATTAAACCCGCCGCTGTATTTCTTCTTTTTACGCAGGCATGCTCCGCCTGGGGACTGTTCGCCGAGCAAAACAAACCAAAATTAATCTAGAAAAAACACCAGTCGAAAAGAAACTTCAGCCTTTCGGGGAAATTCTCAAAATTCAATACAACCTCCGCCCGCCGCCGAAACTGGACTCATTAGCAGAGGTAAAAAAAAAAAATATATACGGGGGAAAGTTTTTATATATATATATATATATGTATATGCGGAAAAGTAGCTGTATTTCAAGGCAGGTCCTAGCGGGTCCGATACAAGCTCGGCGATCGCTAATCCCGAAACCGTACGGGACATTTCTGTGTCCTGCAAACAAGATCTAGGGACGAGCGACTGGGTCTCAAAGGAAAGAGAGAGGGGAGCACGTCACGTTTCTAACAAATTACGGTGCTTTGGAGAAAAGGCAGGTTTGCGAATGTTTGCAACGTAATCTCGGCAGAAAAAGAAAAAAAAAATCACGTTTCTACAAGGGTGTCCCAAACCTATCGAGGTGGATTCGCGATATTCAGCTCGGTGAGTCCGAGGTGGCTGCAGGCACCTTCGGGGAAGGGCTTTGAATGAGAAACCCCACGCCAGGGACGAAAAGAAATGAGGAGAATAAAGAAAACAATTAATTATTTAAATATTCAGATCATATTTTTCACCGATACGTTATTGCCGAATCATAAATCGGGCGGACACAAACCCCACTGTTATTTAACAACCCTTTTCCTTGGTCCGAGGGGGAAACCCTTCACCGGGTGGGAGGCAAAGGGGGAGCCTGTCTTCCTCAGGTGAGCCGTAAGGCAGGGGAATGGTTCGCTTCCCCCCCCCCCAATGATTTGGACTAAAAAAAAAAAAAAA
>NW_009260028.1:9403143-9419062 GCF_000687185.1 Egretta garzetta | reverse complement strand
CGTTTCGGCCGCGGTTTGCAGACCTCGGCGTGTTTCGGTGGGGAAAAAGGGCCCAGGCAGGATCAGGCCGGGGCTCGCCGTCCCCCCTCCGTGTGCGTGAAAGCGGTCCTGGGTGCCCCCCGGTTGGCTCCTGCATGAGACACCTTTGCAGGGGCCGTGGGTTTGGTCTTTGACGTTCGTGTAGTTTCCCCGTGTTTCTCGGGGTGTACAGGCAATGCTGAACGGGTCCAGGTTGGGGGGGAACAGGGCTGCAGGGCCAAGGGCAGTGCGGGTCTTAACTTTTGTCTGATGGGCTTAGCCAATGTATTAACTGTGAGAAATGCCACCGAGTTCCTCAGGAAAGAAAATATCATCAGATACTTGAACATTTACAGGCTGCAACATCAGCATTGGTATGAGCTCAAGAACTAGCAGCGCTTATGGTCCCCAGAGGAATCTCTTATATTTTTTTTTCCTGTAACTACTGTTCCCAAGTGTGGATGTATACACACACGCGCTCGCACACACAAATCCTATAAATGCTAATAAACCAGATTCCTCAGGATTTGTTTAACTTTCCCTGGCACCACAATCTTATATTGATATTCAGTGGGGTTACTAGTGTGCATGAGGATTACTAGTTAAGTATAGACCGCAGGATCAACCTTCTAGTGTGCCACTTGAACATGCCCTTACAAATAAGTAAGGTAGGAAACGTAAGCATTGACAATACGATTAATTTGCACTGAATGCTTGAAGGGAAAAAAAAAGGGGAAGTTAAATCGTGGTGCTAGAATTATTACACTATGCAGAATTGAGGCCTCCAGTTGCAGGGGATCGTTTTCAGCTCTTTACTTGAAGCTGCGTTACTGCTATTGTCCAACCTTTGCTGGCCACATGGGACAACGTTTGGCAATCGGACAGAAAATTATTTCTACTGGGCATGAACTGGAAATATCCAGCTGGGGCGTGGATCCCATTTCTAATCAGAGTGGAGGGAAGGAAAACTCAACGCTTTCTCGTTACTTAGATAGCATTTTCAGAGTTTGTCAAAAGGGGCTTGAGTCAACTATCCAGAAGAATACCCGCTGTTTAAAAATGAAGTAAGAGGATTTTTTTTCCTTAGATCTAGTAAATTTGTTTGTTTGTTTGTTTGTTTGTTTTTTCTGTACATGATGTAGAAAAGGGTACGCAGTGTACATAATGTACAGTGCCTGTATATAACGTGCAGTGATAATACAGGCATGCAACACTGCAGGAGCTGTCAGAGTTGATGGACTGATCCAAATGGATGACATTTGCAAAAAACATGTCTAAGTTAAAAACACTGAATGCTCATGTTTGGGTCAGGTTTTCAATTTCAGTTTTCTAAGGAGAATAAAGTTATTTTGTTAAGGCCAACTTCATTTTTTTTCCCCAGCTGGACCTGGAATTTGATGAATTTTCTGAAAGTATTTTCATAAAACTCAGATAATTGCTATTAATTATGACGCCCAAACTTTCATGCCCAAACATTTGCTTCTGCTAATATAAGCTGCAAACCGTATTTCTTTTAACTACAGTAGATAGTTTAAAAGGTGAAATCTGTCCTTGGAAACAGGAGAGGGAATGTATCAATCATAGAGAGGAAGCTTCTAGCCTGAAGAAATAGGAAAAACCTAGCAGGAAAAGCACACAGTGGAGTGTTTTTGCTCTATTTGTCTGAAATCCTTTGAACATTATGAAAGTCAATGTAAGTATTTTTATTTACTTTTAAGTCATGTTCAGTGACTTGAACTAGTTTTCTCAGTGGCCCTCAGCTTATATGAATAGTGTGACTAATCTAGTGGAGATGAGTAATGGATCTGCGAGGAATAGAGGAATTCCGATGCAAAAACATCTCTCTTTTTTGGTGGTATTTTATACTGCTTGGCATTCAATATATTATATAATGGCTGTCAGAAGACTTTTGGTAATACTTCATCGTAAAGTTTATAAATGCTTTAGTCATGATTTAGAAATGATGAATGGAAAACGCTATTTATACATAATTATGCAATGTTTTACTATGTTCTAACCACATTCATAAGCAAATGTATACGCTCTTGTTAATTACTGTACTTTTGGTTTGTTGTAACAACCCGATTCAATGTTTTTGCATTTGTCCATTGAACGCTTTGTAACACATGCAATAGTTTGTTTCTAAATAGGTATTTTACCATGTACGGGCAGAGGAATTTAAGTCAAGAATAAGCTGTTCATGTGGGATGAGGACATTATTGTAAGGGAGAGGGGATGGAGAAAGGAAGCAGAGGTTCTAGTGAAGGTCTCTTTTGTGAACTTAAGACCTCAGCCCTGCAAAAGAACATGTACCAACCAACTCTCCCAGCCATTAGCTTGAACCAGCATGAAATACTCACAGCAGCGCAGCCTCAGCAAGGCAGGACAAGGCACTGAGAAAAGTGGGAAGAGGGGGTCTGTCTCCTTGCTAGTGTGGTCGAGCTGATTGGGAAGGCCTGGTGTGGGCGTGGGAAAAGTGAGGATTCACAAGCTCAGCTCTTGGGGAACTGGTGGTCTGGTTTCAATGGATGTCATCCCTTTTGGTTCGAAAGGCAGAGCAGACAACAGCCTCATACCATGGTGTTTTGTCTGAAATGGGTCGCACGTCTCCCAGCCTTCATCCTTGCAGAGTCAAGGCTTTGCGAGCCCACGTGATCTGACTTCACTGAAGGCAGAACGCAAGAGGTGTTCCTCGCCTCTGCTCATGTCTTTCCAATTATAAGGAAAGGCAGTTGTTTTCTTTGGTCACCATGAGCTTCCTCAGTAGGGGTGAGATTGAAAAGTTATGCCATTTGGACAGTAATTGCCAAAATGCAATTACATTCAACACTGAAACATTTAAAAAACATCCTGCATGGGCACATGGGGCATTTGCTTGTATCAATAACTCGCTGCTCAACAAACTCACTCCCACAGGTTTTGTATCTGAGCTGCTAGTCAATCAGCAAACGTATCTGAAAGTGGGGCTATTGTCAGTATAAGAACCTACTGCTATTTCTTGTTATTGTTTCCAGCTTTGTCCATAACTTTGCATGCCTTTTTCCTTTGTCAGGGTTCCTATTATCAAGGTTTCCATGCTCTTATTATGGGAACTTGGGATATGCTCGATCTTAACTGAACGAAGATGACCCAAGTTCAGCCCCTGTTAACATCAGAAAGATACTCAGAAGATACTGCCCTCTAAAACGATCTGTTTGACCTTTAGACACTGATCCTGAAATTTGATCCTCAAGACCCACCAATACCAAAGAATTAGACACTTCAGTCACTGGATGCCATTTGAATGTGCTCTTGGTTTCGGAGCTCAAGGCCAGATCCAGAAAGGGACTCAGGAAGAATGCAGATGCTGAAGTCTAAAATGGGAATGCTGAACACTTCCACTCAGTTGCGGGCTAATTATGGATATATCTCAAGCGTGATTTTCATCATTTCAGCTCCCCAAACACACTCGCAGCCACACCTCAGCCTCAGCAGGGCAGAGTTAGCACGGTACCTAATGCAGGCCTAGGAAGCGAGTATTTCTCTGCTTCTCTCCTTTGATCTGTGCTCAACATGGTCAATAAATATGCTGTGAAAATGCACTGAAAGCATCTTCCTCTCTATGACCAACAGGAGAAGATGTCCTCGTTTTATATAAAAGATAGATCAGTCAGATATGATGGTGAATATCCAGGCTCAATTCCCTCCTTTGTCCAAAGGGATTTGACCATGGGTCTCTTGTTGTCATGGCTTGACCCTGGCTGGATACTGGGTGCCCACCAAAGCTTCTCTATCACTCCCCTCCTCACCTAGACAGGAGCAAGAAAAAACCCAAACCAATACACTTGTCTACAGAGAGTATCAGGCTGTTGTCGACTTGGGTGTGTGTGTGGGGTACTGTCCTACTGAACTGACTTCATTGTGCATAGAAGAATGAAGATTTACTGGGGAAGGGACAAACCCTTGATGTCTTTTCAAAGGGTTTTCTGTTTGTTTGTGTTAAATGTATATTATTTGGGAACAGGCGTTGCACACAAATGCATTAAAAGTCTTCAGAATAGGTTGAGGTGCAGGACCCCCTTCTCCCAGCCAACTGCCCTGCTGAGCAGGCTAGGGTCACATTCTTTTTTTTCCTTTCCTTTAGTTTTTCTAGGCAGAGCAGCCTGGTGTGAATAGGAGGGACTGTGAGTCTCAGCCCCATTTATATCCTGCTGTTGTTGAAAAGATAGAGATAAAAGTTTGAACTGCCTCAAAGGCAATTGAACTTTCCCCATATTTCATGAATTCAGGACCACGCTGTGGTATGGTGGGAAGATGAGGGAAACTGGTGTTCTGCCTCCAGTCTTAAAGCTTAAACAGGGTTTTCTTTTGCTTTTTCTCTTAAACCCCCAAACCCAAACAAAACAAACCAACCAACCAACCAAATGAAAAAGTTAGAAGGAAATCCCAGTCAGGGAACCTCGTGATGAGGAAGATATCTAAGTCTGAGATAGGAAGAAGGCTGTAAGAACCAGCCCACTCCCTTAGCATCTCCCTCGTGGCTTGCTTACACGTTTCACTGCTCAGCTTTTTTATGCATTCTCTTTAGAAGAGCCCAATCCCACAGCAGTTTAGGTAGCTAACACTGAGTTTGGAAATGATACTAGGACCTGAATTATTTATGTATAGCTGCCACACCTACCTTTATGTCTTCAAAGTAATTTTTTGGGTATTTTCCTATCTAAAAAAACCCAAGAAGAATCTGTTTTTGTGTTGCGATGGAGCAATATAAGAAATTATTCCAGTTTTCTGGTGTTACTTATTAGGAGTTTCCAAACATTCCTGAGATCATCTGTTCTCATATAACCATCTCCACACAATGAACCTCAGCCAGAGAAGATCCTTGGGTTTAAGTCTCCCAAATGGTGGCCACTGTGCTGCAATACAGAGAAAGGCACCCCACACCCTCCCCTTCTTTCCTTCTAAACCGAGGTAGAATTTTCTTGCATTTCCAGAAATGCAATTTATTTCTTCTCTGAGAGAAGACAACAGCAGGTTCCCTCCATCAACACAAGCTGGTACTTATGTCGTCTCCAAACACTCCTTTTATCACTTGAACAGTTCAGAAAGTCTTTTATCTGTTTGCCTCCTGCTACCCCATATAAAAGTCAAATTCAGAAAGTGCTTTTCTCCTCTTTCCTCCATTTTAAACTCAGAACCTTTTCTGTATTCCACCTCCCCCCCCCCAGCTTTCTCTGCTCCAGGGTTTCTCCAGCACTGAAGACACGCTATTAGCATATCTTGGGAAACCGTCCTGCAGCGGGGGCTGGCAGACAACTGTTTACCCTGAATAGATTGCAAGTATCGGACAGTGCAAATACTCACAGTGGGATTGATTACACCGATGTCTCTAACCCTCTGAACACATGCAGCGTGGACTAGATAGTTCACAAAACCGGAGAGGATCTTAGACTGAGCTGAATATTTGTGCAATTAATACAAGATAAATATTCACCCAACTGCCTACCCAGTACTTTACTGACTGTTAGAGACCCATTGCTGGGGAAGTTTGTACTCTAATTCCATAAACATACGGGATTTCAGGCAGGTCAGTAGGACAGACTTTAAATCGAGACATATAAAAGCAAAGTGAGGGGAAATAGGAGCATGAAGAACACAGAGAATATTATTTATCATGAATGCCTGGGAGAATCAGCTAGAGAGCTGAAATGAACTTAAGGGCAGATAAAGCTGACAGATAAATCTTAGACAAATCTAAGATGAGAGAGCAGCATGATTGGAGAAATAAAATAGATGTGGTGATGATAGGTGCTAGAAGAGGAGTGAAGCTCTGCAGAAGTTCAAACCCATTTTCAATAAGATGGTTTATCTCTGGGGATTACTCAACCAGAAACTACAACTCCTCTGAGGTTTGTCTCAACACCAGTAAAAATGCACAGATCTGATACTGCAAACAGGGTTCCTGTGAAGAGGCTAAACTCCTCATGAATCAAGATCATGGTCTTCAGTATTAACATGGCTCTCAGTCAGTGGAGGCTTTTTCAAATGATGTAATGTTCGTAACTTGAGATCCTACCCTGTAATCCTAGCGAGGACAGAGATGTTGTGGAACCATACTGGAATGATCCTTTCCTCCCTACGAGCTTTGGGTTAAACGGTTTAATAATTAGGTTCAGCACCTAGGACACATAACTTGTCTCAAGAGCCTGGTGTTTACTATTTAGTGAAATCAGACCTGATGCTGAAATATTAGAAAGGAGAACTTCAACCCTGCCTGCCTCTGTTCTGGTCCACCACAGATGTACACTTTCAGTTTTGGTGTCCTCTATTTTTGTAAACAAAATAAAGAACATATTCAGACTGTTTGTGTATGCACATCTATATATGCATATACTTAACGTAGAACTCGATAACTTGGTTTTAACAATAAGGCAAGTTAAGGACGGAGTTTCAACTCTTAACTCTAAATTTCCTGGGGTTTGACAGATTAAATCAAATCCTTAAGGCCATGTTACCATAGTTTTTTCTGTGCAATTGTGTGATTTATGTCCTCTCTTTATTGCATGAACCTTTGTCTCAGTACTATTTGATTTAGTCTACTAATGGCTCTCAGCTGATTTTATTTTAGTATCTGCAAATTTTTTCACAAAAAGTTAGACAACTGCAGCACAGGGGCGAATTAAATTGAGTGGTTTAGGGAAAAAGCAAGCTACGAAGAGAACAAGATTTTAACTGTTGATCCAAAACAGCTCCGCATGTAAACAATGGATCCTTGGTGTTTACTGTATGCTATCTGTCTAAATACAAGGATTACTGTTTCCTCTGGTAAAGCAACTGGCTGGAGGTTCTCACTAGTAGCTGTTATTAGTAGCAATGACACATTAATTGAACTTCACTGCTTCCAGGTGTGTGGCACACTCCAGGGTCACCCAGTGCACTACAGTTTCATGTGTATTCAATTACTGTAGCGTTATGAAGGAATGCAACATGTCATGCATTAAAATGTCAATTACCACTTTTTATGGGATAGTGGGTAAAATAAACCAATCAGCTTTTCCTAGCGTCGGTTTTGTCTGCTCGGTTGCTGTAAGCATCCGACGAAGCACGCCTTTATCCTCTACCTCACCTATGCAACCAGAAGAGAAACATATTTAGAAATTACTGCTCACTGTTAGAAATGGTTGGATTACTTGTGCATAAATGAGGGGCCTGGATGGATCATACTGTGTTGTTATTAGTGACACGTCATCGAATCATAGATTCATAGAATGGTTTGGGTTGGAAGGGACCTTTAAAGGTCACCTAGCCCAACTCCCCTGCAATGAGCAGGGACATCTTCAACTAGATCATTGCTCAGAGCCCTGTCTGACCTGACCTTGAATGTTTCCAGGAATGGGGCATCCTGTTATGAACGAATCAGTAACAGTCCACCTCAGTGATTTGATCTGAGAAACTCAAGGTCATGAGCACAAACTCTCAAGTGTTTTCAGGGACACAAAACGTCTGACACTTTGCCCTCTATCCAAGTCAGTGATAGCATCTTTGCTAGAGCAGATCCGGTTCAGCTTTATAGGCTTTTCCAGCAATTTCTACAGTGTAAGTGTTGACCCGTAGATACCCTAGGAAATGGCCCCCTCTAAAGAGAAATGCCTTCTTTTATCATGGTGTTTGTTCTCCCCAAGAAGGTCTCTTTCCTGCTGCCCTTTCAGACATGGTGTTGGTGTTGTTGGGAAATAACTTAAAATTCAACCTTCTGGATTAGGTGGAAAGTGGAATCTTTGGAAGCAAATTTTCACTAAAAGAGATGGACTACAAAATACCCTTGCAATATCTTTATTGGGGAATAGTTTCACATTTCTAATTATGTTCCATGAAATTTCAATGCTCACAGTCTTTTCTGGTAAAAGTACTTTTAAGATATCTTTTAAATTATTTGCTGGCTCTGAAGTTGAGTTTAAGGAGTGAATGATTACCAAGATGCATGGGCCATGCCATGGCCAGCTGCATATATATTAACAGGGTTTTTTTGTGTTGTTGCTTAAGCCTTGCATTAGTAAGATTTGTATACATATTCTCATAAGGATCAAGAGATGTAAATTACTAAATGGAGTTAGACATTTATTTAGAATTTAAACTGTGGAGCTTTTTAGTCCATTTCCATGGACCATCCTGACCTTGGAAGCTGGCAGGGGTAGAAACTTCTGCAGTGCTGGTAAGGACACTGGACCAACCTCCTACATTGATAACATCCTGAAGAAACTTCGTAACTGCTCCTAACCAGATCTTTTAAAAGCTATTGCAAACTATGAATTAAGAGAGTGAAGAAAGCCTGGGCACAGTAGAAAATAACATGGTCTCAAGTAGTCCTGCATTCATGCATGATATGTTTTTTACACTATTAAGTTTAAATTTAATATATTTCCTACAATTACAAGAGATTTTACCCATGGTTTTGAAAGTCATTATTGAGGCAAAAAGCATCAGGCTGGGATCACAAACATGCAGCAGACCCAAGACTAGGAATAATAACTGAATCTGAGTGCCTTAGCTTCCCCGTTTCTCTGTCGGAAATGTGCCGTGAGACAGTATCATCCCAGACAGGTTCCTTGTCTGTCATACCAAAGGCACGTGGTATCCGGCTGTGTGATGCAGAGTTCAATCTAGGAATAAGACAATTTTTACTAGGGACTATGATAAATTTCCTGTAACTTGAGGCCCTTAAGATTAACTCGCATGTATAGATACATAGCATGTTGAGTTAAAAACCCCAAGTCTTATTTCTAGCTCTTTGAATTTCATACCACTCCCATGAAGCTAAACACACACAAGTCCCATGGGTGGCATCCTGTGGTCTGGAACCCACTGGAGATTCAGGGAGATCTATGAGAAAGAGAAGAGAAAACTGTAATGACCCCTTCCTGTCTTAAAACCTAAAAAATTGTCCCAGATCATACAGGAAGATGCTTACACAGTTCAAAAAAACCTCGTGTTTCTCAGTCCCCTCTTTCAGCTGTAATCACATACAATACCTAGTTGCCTGTTGGGAGAAAATATATATGCTAAATAAATATATCTTGCCAATTTTAAGCCAAAAAAGTTAAAAAAAAGACTCCCAAATACACTAACAGTTCTTTAAGTCCCTGAGTGCCAGAAGCAAATTTATTTTAATGGGTTCTTCAGAAGAATGCAGATGCCTGAAGAATTGTCTGATCCTTTCTGTTGTGAGCAACCTTTTTGAAGGTACAGGCATAAACACATATTCACAATATAGAAAAAGATCTCTACACATACACACATATATAAATACCCATATGATAGTTACACAGAACATTGTTGCACATCATTACTGTATAAACAGCATAAATGGCTCTTTCTGATCTCTGTGTTTGTGAAAAAAACCCCCAAACCTCACCAAATTCCAGATCACACAGCATTTAAAAATGGAAGTGCAAAATACGTACCAGGACCATGTTTTATTTATAAAGATGTGCTAAAAAACCCAGAATGTACACTTTATTTTTAAATTCAGTACACAAGGGGATGTTGTTTTAAGTAGACATTCAAAGTAGCTCCCTTAAAAGGTTAATTCTTAAAATGAAGACTAATACAAATAATTTGAATAGCACCATTGAAAGGAAGGTGGTTTTGAAGCAGCCTTTGGCTTTGCACAGTTGTGGTGAATCCTTTGATGCAATTATTTATTGCTGGCACAGATGAATGATATGATACAACAAGTTGCCCTGGAGTGCAGCAGAAGACAGATAAACCTCTCTGGAAAATGTTCATGCCCTCTTACTTTAGCTGTTTAGCCTAGACAGTTAAGTAAGGAGCGTGGGTACCCAGTATGAGCCATCAAGAGTGCTCTGCTAAATTCCTCGGAGCACCTACATCAGAGATTTTGCCTGATCTTCTGTCTTAGTCCCTCTGAAATATATGCCTTTCAAAAGATGAGAGTCTCTCTCCCCTCAGTGAAATCTTATTTGACTCAGTTCAGCAGAGAAGTTTTTGTGGTCCATTAAATAGCAGTTCTGTCATTGTGTTTTGGGAGAAGACCATCCATCCATTAAGAACCGGGCACAGGCAATTCAGACGAGGAATAGTAATGTATTTTGTACTCTGTTGACTGAGGCCTCCATGCAGGCAGAATATGCCTAATTTTAAGTGGTCTCACTGACTGCTGGGACTGCTGACATGATTAAAATTAAGCGCATGTTTCAGTCCCTTCCTGAATCAAAGTTTAAACGAGATTCGAAATGGTTGCTTGACTTTACATCACATTAACATTAGCAATTTCCTGGCTATTGTTTTTCTTCCCCCACAGTGGTGACTTTTCCAAAATAGATCCCTCATCTGACTGTAAAGGTAAATGAAAATCAGGACCATTAAATTTACTGTCTGTAAAACACTAATGCCTAACAAACAGTATCTTTACATTTAGATGGCATTTTTATCCTGAGGAATCTCAAATCACTCTATAAACCCTGACCTTGATCCTAAAGTCACTTACATACATGAGCAACTTTATATTGCATATCGAACAGGATTACACATAAATGTAAAATTACCCATAAGCTTACGTGTTTGCATATTGAAGACCTTAATGTCTAAGTGTCACTCTGGACAAATGTTACTAAGATGGTACTTTATGCACAAACAATTAATATGCTACATTAAGGATTCGACCAGGTTTCCGAAGTGCATGCTGTTTACCATATACCAAATAATGCTTCCTGTCTGCATCCTCACAGCTGTTGCCTTCATCCTTTTAAAGGAATGCAAGTAATTCCAGGATTTATTGGCAACTGTCACAAGAAAAGTGTTAATGAAAATCAGAACCACGAGTCACATAAACTAGGCATCATTTAGTGTTTTTCACATTATATTCTCAAATACTGTAAATGCCAGATTAAAATCCACTAAGCATGTGATGACATCTGGCTGTTTTGCCAGATTTCATAGTCCTATTATGTTGACTGATCTGATGAAAAGGTAAGTTGACCAAGTCCATAACAATATCACTCATAACTCCTGTAAATTCTCCTTGACTGCCAACTCTACTTAATATCCGGACAAGACATTCTGATTTAGAAAGAAGCTTCTCTCAGGATGCCCTAAAATTACTATTTTTTTTTTAAGTTTTACAACATTCACCACTGTCTTGGCAGTTGCTCTGGCCCTTATATTATAAATACTAAATAACCCATTTTCTTTTCTGAATTCTATGTTATAAGAGCACAGGATTTAAAAGAATCTCTTGTATCAGAAGGCTGAGCCTTTTTTTTGTTGCAGACACTTACATTATGCAGCCTTTTCACAGGCTGACCACGCTGCAGCTTAAATGCAGCCAGGTAACTTTTTAGCCCATTTACAATGCCCCAGTCCTTTTTCCAGTAAATGCCTATCAGCTTCCAGGTATGAGGTGACAGCATATTTACATGGGACACAGTGGTTCTTACCTGCCAGGCTCAGAGGGAATTGCCTTGTAGGCTGCTACTTAAATAAACCTTAAGGGACAGATTTCTATGTGCTGTCTTCAGGATCCTTTCAAATTAGCAAAGTATCACAACATCGTACGCAGCTGTTAAAAGTCCTGAACACGCTGTAAAATACTTGTTGACGTACTCAAAAGAAGTGTCCTGATGAAGGTCGACTTAATCATTTTAAAGCAAGATATAAAAGACAGATTCTTCTCTCTTATTTCTTTCATTCATCTCGGCACTTGACAATCCTGCCTCTGCGAGGGTCAGCATGGGATTTGCTGTTTTACTCTTGTTGGACAACATTGCTCGTGGTGGGAAAGATTCTGAGATTAGCAGCTGCCTTTGAAAAACAAATGCCCTACCCTCCCTCTCCTTCACTAGGTCAGTCAGTCTTTTGTTCCATTCCACACATAACCAACACAATGTGACAATAGCAGAAAATATTCTGTATCAAATGTTTGTCTTCTAGAAATTCAGTGGAAGAAAATTTGGTCATTATTTAACTTGTATAACTTAGGATGCAATGAACAACAAGGGCACTCATACTTTTATTTTACCAAGCTGTTTTAAAAAAATGAATGTTTTCATCCAAGAGAAAATATTTGACGTGATTGTATTCCCTCTATTTGCTTCAGCGGAAAAAAATATTTGTTAAAATCATCCAGATAAAGTGTCTTCTTCATTTTCCTTATATTGCATATTATTTCACACACCACATAAAATGCACTTATATATCTGGAGGGCTCTGTCTGTATTCAGAACTGATACATGTGTCAGATGCTGATTATTCTACTCAAGCACTTCTCATTATTCTATTTAAGTACTGATCACTCAGCATCGTCTGAAGATAAGATAAAAATCAGCTTTATTTCTTATTCTGAGAAAAGCTGACATCAGGATCAATAAATCCTGACAGAAGCTATTAACATTTTAATGAGTTACTCAATAATATTCTAAAGATGTGCTGGCAAGTCAAGCCTCCTTTGATTAAGGACAAATTTCTTAGACTACTGTAAATATATATTTCAAGGTCCAGAATGCAAAGCTGTCACTTCCCAATCAAGAAAAAAGGGCAAAAGTCATGGCTAAAGAAGCTAAGGAAGGGGCTGTCCACACGATTATGATGATTACTGTACATGATGGAACTTTTTAAGATGCCATTCATCTTAACCAAACAGACCCAAATATTAGTCATGGTGTTGTGTGTTTGGTCATCATACAATTGAAGAAGTGTCCATGACTTCCCCCTACAACATATAGAAACCCCACAAGGTTGGGAGCAGTTGTACATGTCTGTATATGGTTGAGTGGAACAGCAAACCCGGGCAGTAAGCCAGGTGAATCGGAAAGCAAGTGTCTGTGCAAACTCTGCTGAGTCTCAAGAAAAAGGCACAAGGGGCCAACAGGGTGAAATATACTCACCTAAGGGTGAATTTTGCCCTTTAGACCATGCGATTTAATTGCACTAAAATGGATCAGGATTTGACCTAAAGGAGAGATGTTACCTGACATCGTGTTAAACATGGCAATAAATCTGTTGTCAGGATCATGCTATTGAACATAATGCCAATAGGTTACAGGAAAATGCTGGCTGGGTTGCCATGCTTACAGGATATTGACTTGAGTGCCACATTTTAATAAACAAATATGAGTCTTTGAACACAAAGTCAGACGTGACTTTACTAATGGAGACAGTCCAATAGACTCCAAAGTACTGCAATAAAGCTGGACACAGCAAAGGGCTGTAGGGGCTTGCTGTCAGGACATAGGAGAAAGCTGACATCAGGTCACATAAAATCACATTAGCAAGTTTTCCCTGTAAGTATGAACATATGAAAATGCAAATAATGAAACCAGCCAAAAAGAAACTTGTGCTATTAGATAAGCTCCTCTGTGGGCCTGCCTTACTCATAATGAAGGCATTCATTGGTTTCAGTAGGAGGTATTGCTCTGAACACGAGGTGAAACTCTCATCAAAATACAAAAGAAAAGGGCTGCAAACAGAGAAAGTCAGCAAAATGCTCTAAAATATTTTGTGTCATTGATGATAAACTCCTTGAACACCTGAGTTTCCAGTTTGTAATTTAAGAAATACACATTTGTGATCAAGAACTGCAAAAAAATCCAAGACACTATTTCTGCATAAGCACAGGATGCCCAAAACATGGAATTGAAGCTCTGGAGTTCAATGACCAGAATACTTACAGTTCCTAAGACATAAATTTAGGTGAAGACTCGGAACTGTCTCACCCAGTGTGGAGCACTGATGCTTTATAATGCAGAAAACTTCCTGTAAAAGAGAACAAAGAAAAGGAAGAAAAGTGAAAAAAGGAACAAAAAATTTGATTATGCTTCCAAGTCTGTGCTAGATTCTCCTTTTTATAATTGCCTATATCTATGGGTTTAAAATGCTACTACATGAAAATGCTGTATTCATTCATCTCTTGATAACTTCTCACAGGCATCCTACTGAGAAACGAGGAGTGCTAGGACTTCACAAGCAAGTGGGTAATGTGACCGTTGAGCAAATTGAAGTCCATCACACTGCAGAGGGAAATATTCCAGATTTCTTCTCTTCATGCTCTCTCTATATTATATGATATATAATGTGCGTGCATGTGCATAAACAAAACAGAAGAGATTCCAGGATTCCAGGAGCAAAATGAATAACATTGGTATTCATAAAAACATTCAACAACTGAGGCTTTGTTGCAATCAAGTTGCTGTTGGCACTCACTAATGGACATAACATTTATTTACCTCTCTGACGGCCTCAGTGCCTCATGACATAAAACAGCATTTATGGGACTAAGCCTTGAAAACAAAACCCTGGGAGAGTCATAAATGCCACTTCAGTATATTGGGCAGGTTGCAAAGGGATGGATGTCACCCAAATGCATTGATATGCTCTTATTTTTTCTTTATTTTTTTGAAACTTTGGTCAGGTATTCATTGTGCATAAATATCATCAGGCAGGAATAACTTCATACACAGCTGTATTTTTTTAATTACTCTTTTGTCTTGCACTCTATGCATGGGTAGTACTGAAGATTTGCTTGATGAAGCGAATGTATTGTGAAGACTACTCACTCTTTTCTTCTGTTGATGTTCTTGCACTGAATGGGATCATCCATGTCATCCAAAGGTGAGGACCCAGTCCATGCTCATGTAGAGACTGGATAATACAAAGTTCCCCCCCAAATAATTTTTTAGGTGCATAAAGTCTTTGAGACCCCTAAATCCCTTCTTCTGCAAATGGCCAGAATGGCTGCCATCCCCACAAAGATGTGCAGGTTGGGTTCAGGCCCTTCCTAGGAGCTACTGAATAATTTCATCCAGTGCCGATGTCATGTATAATGTATAAGCAAGCCTAAGAGCTGAGCTAAGTGCCTGTCTCTGTCTTCCCACGTGAAGAGCCCATGCACCTGATTAGAGCATCACAGTCCTTCTTAACACAATGGCTCTTGAAGGCTTTTTGTGTGTGTGTGACCCGGCAAACAGAGGAGTGCCCAGCCTCACCAGTAGCTCTGTCACCAGGGTACCGTCTTGCGAGAGCCTTGAGCAACCTGTGTCCTGAGAAGTGCTTTAGCCGCTGAATTAGAGGACAAAAGGTTATTGTGATGACCGCAACCTCTTGCTCTTTTTTAGCCTGTGTGATAAAAGAGGAGAGTGACCTCTTGCTATGTTGTTGAAAGGAACAACAGCCTGGGTTAAGAGCCTAACCTCCAAAAGAAGCAAAATGCATGACATGCTGCTTTTTAAAGCATTTCTCACTAGCTGATTTGTGTGGCTCCCCACCCAGCATGCTGGCTGCAGCGAGTCCCAGATGGCACGCAGAGGACCCAAGTGTGTAACCAGGACCTGAACCATGAGGCAGGGGAGACAAGAGCATCTACGTCCCTCTGTGGACCTGATCTCAAGGCTTGACTTGGACTTCATTTGAGATATGCAGGTTAGATTCAGTTTTCATGCAAATAAATTCTAGTGAGTTCACTATAGCTGCACAGATATGAATAAGATCTCATTTCCTCTCACAGCTTTATAAATTCTTGCAAAAGGCATGTTTCTGAAAAACATCTTTCTCTTCTATGAGACTGTCAAAGGAGATGAATCAAAATCTTTCTGTCAAGTTTTTCAAAGCTCTCTCAATCAGATAGTTCTAATTTACTTGTTAAAAGTAAAAAAAAAAAGTAATTGGAAATAAAAACCCAATTCCTATTGATGTTAACAGGCCTTTTATAAAGCACTTTAAAGCTCTCAAGTATTTGAAAGAATATTATGTTTATGTCTAGTTTTTTCTAGCTATTATTTCAAGTTTTTTTTCTCCTGTGGGTCTGAACAGTCACAGCTTTTTCTTCACAAACCCTCCTTTCTATATTTCTTGTTATCAACATTTCTGTTTTCTGAATTCCCTCTAATTTTCTCCTGCTGTGGTGGAGAGG
>NW_009260028.1:9385146-9403130 GCF_000687185.1 Egretta garzetta | reverse complement strand
CACTGCAGGCTCTGCTCCTCTCCAATCCCCAGATGGCATTCATCATTAGCAGGGTGGACCATGGCTCATCTAATGACCTACTATAACAACAAGGTCTGTTCTTGGAGAGCTACCATCTATCAATCTGTTCCCTGTCCTGTGTCTATGACATCCCTACATAGCACTTTACCCTCATTCTTACTGAATTAAATATTTTTAAATGCTATTTCTCAGTTTCATAGCCATCATGTAGAGTTCATTTTCAGTTTTTCACTATTTACAGGTCTTCCCAAACTGGAATGATCTGTAAATGTGTCTGGCACATTGCTTATTTAACATCCAAATCAGTAATGAAAATACTAGTATCAGGTCCCAGGACAGACTGCTCCAAAGCCTCCCATGCAATGGCCTCCCATGCCATTAGTGACCACTGACAACTACTGCCCAAGTACACTACTCCAAACACCTTTGCATGCCACCTCGTAATAGCCCCTACTGGGTTTTCTCCTTTTCCAGTCTTCCAGGAAACAAATGGTCTGCCCCAAACATCCCCTGTCTATAGCTTTCCCATTCCGCTCTGTGGTCTTCTTTTTGCTACTCACGTAGCAAGTAGCATCCTTGCTGACTACCACCCCCTACTCGCACCCTCATTGCCAGGTTTGGAGTTGGAAGGGGATGTCCCTCTGAGAGATCAGACCAGCCAGGACCGTCTCTCCTCTGCTCTCAACAGCATGAAGCATTTTTGTACAAAGTTCTGGGAGTTATGAGGCATTTTGTGCTGTTGGAGGGTCCTGGGGCAGAGGCAGTATGCTTGATCCTCTTCTGCCCTCTTCCTGCAGCACAGAAATAACTGTGATGTTTTTGGCAAGAGGATCTAGATTTTTTTACAGCATTTCAGGTGGAGTTTAATGGCTTAAGGTGGGTGCATTGAACCAATGCTCTGTGTAGTCTTCCAGAGTGGACATTTGTTGCAGGACAGGGAACCAAGCGATCCTTTCCCATCTGTGTTCCTGTGCATTATTCTTGGTGCCCCATGTGAACTGCATTCATTTTACACCTTGGCCTCTCTGATTCTATCACTACATGCTCATGTTGTGTTTCTGTGAATTACCTGATTTAGTTTCTGACTTCTGTACACTCTCTCCTTGTGTTTGAGACCCGTGAAAAGAACTCACAATGTAGCCATCTTTTTTACACCATTTTTCGGTTACTTTCACAATGAGATAATTTGCTGATGCATTTGTGACACCATTCCCTTAAGAATCCTTTCCACTCCTTTGAACCAGTTTCCTGGGAGATCAGTCCTACAAAGTCTCTGACTTCTGTGAAGTCCACTTTCTTGAATGGATTAATGGTTTCTATTTTGTTGTTCTTCCTTCTCATTGATTGTAAGCTCTGTCATTTCAGCCATCCTTACTCAAGTTAACTTCTGTGTGAACGGGTTCCTCCCCTGCAGTTAGAATTGCATCAGAAAAAGCTTCCTCTCTAATATCTTTCTTCGCTTTTAGAATATACATATTAAAAATCAAATGGACAACACTGTATCTCCTGAGTTTTTTTGACAGTTGATTTGCCTTTCTCTCCCTGAAGATGTCTGGATAATTAAAATCAGTACAGGTCATCAAACTTTGTGCCCTGAATGATTTTGTTATTTACTCAACAAAATACCTGTCCACCTGATCTTCCTAATTTGACAGCCTAGGTTGGATGTGTAGATCCATTATTAAGCCCAGTTATTTCCTTATTTTATAACTACCTCTCTCACCCTCTGCTCTGCTGGTCACCTTAATCCATACTTCTTAGGATGTGCCCTTTCATTATTTTGTCCCATTTTAGACTTCTCTTCATTCAAGTAACAAATTGGTGTACAAAGATGCTCTTCTGTTTTCTCATTATGTTAATTCCACCCATGCTCAACATCATCACATGGGATGGGATGGCTCTGGGCAATGTTGTCTGTGCAACCACACACAAACAACAGCTCCTGGCAGGGGAGCTGGAGGGACATTCTGAGAGCAACACCTGTACCCCTAATCCCTTATTCCTGGGGCCTTGGGAGCACTCCAATATGCTCAAGGTGACTCTTGATAGTGTCATTACTGGTCAGAAAAATGGGAGGCAGGGATGCCAGAGAGATGCCTGAGGTCTTCACAACTTTTGTATAGCTGTTTCAGATTTGAGCTCTTTGCACATAGGATGCCTCCTTGAATGTGAAGCTTGGTCCACTGATGTCTATCTTTGTTGTCTCCTTCCTCAGATCAACCACTGTCATCAACTTCTACTTCTTTTTGAGAGTGATCGTGATGAGTCCTGGTTTTATTTCACATGACTTTTGCTTTTCCACTGCCCTGTCCAGGTTCATTCCCTATTGGAACAAGAGAATAACCTCCACATCCAGGGGACACTTGCCTCCCAGTCAATCTCAATCCTTTGAGACAGATTAATTCATATTAATTATACACACACACACACACTCTTATATAGCACACATATAAATTCTGTTATGAAATAACTTTGCATATTGTTGGTGCCACTGCAGACCTCACTCACTGCTTTTGGCATATAACCTCCTACATTATGCTGTTAATGCTCTCATGATTGTAATTACCTCTCAGCCTGCTTCTTCCTCCTACTGCTCTCTTATTTGCCTCCAGAGGCATTTCCCCAGCAAGCATCCCCTATGCCAGGTATCATTCCCAGCCTCATTTCACTGCAGTGAATTTGGATAATCCCAGCCCACCATTCTAGGTCCCACCTCTGGCTCTCAGAAGTGCAGGAGAACAAGACTTCCAAAATATAATTCTCTACTTAGACTGAAGCCATAGTGAGCTATCCCTTAAAAACATCATTTGTAAGCCAGCCAAACAACATGTGATCATTAAAACAGTGCCTACAGAGGTGCCAGGACATTGCTCAATAGCGTTTATGAAGATTTGAGCCAGATACTGTGTATAAGTTCATTAAAGTCAACAGCACTTCATAGCAGCATTGACTGATGATATGATCTGTCTCTCAGAAACCACTGCATTTTACTACACCACCACCTGTAATAATAAATATATGGCCTATGCCTGGGCATCAGAGTCATGGCTATCACAGTTTCAAGGATTAGCAGCAGCTCACAAAATACCTAAATCTTTTGCTGTCTCCGCTGTAAGGAAAGGCTTCGGTGGGCGGTAATTATATTTCACCTACTCTGGCCACTGCTCTCCGAGTCTCCCTCCTCGCTACCCTCCAGCAGGGCTCTTTGCTGTTTTTTAATGAAATAGCCTGAACAAACATAAAGCTTCCAGTGAGGCAATGTGATGGTGGTTACTAAGCAGCCTTTGTAAAGAGCGTGCACTGCTTTACCTCCCTCCCCCTTTTATCACTTAGATGTTATCTGCACAACAGGACCAGTTGTAAGTAAATGCTGACACTACAATATGAGCACGCTTTAGCTTTCCGCTCTCACATTATGCTTTTAACACGCTACTTATTTTGAGGGAACTGAACAAAATGATGGTGATGATTCTTAGCTAAAAATACCTGGTGCATACTATCCAAGAAATCTAACAAAAACATGAAATATGTCCCAGGAAATCAAATTTATAGTGCAGGAAAGGCTTAGTGACTTCATTGCTCAGGTTACCAGTTGGATATCAGTTTCATCATCAGCAACCTCCAATTTCCTGTTTTGCTTATCGTAGAATTACTGTTTTCTTTTTTTAATGTTTGCATAGCCCGTGTGGCAACAACTACTCTAAGATTAGATACAGGGGCTTTCTATGATGGATTAAAGACCATGTTTTCTTTATGATATTTTAAGAAATAATAATAATAAAAAAGTCAGGAACTGAATGTATATAAAACACAAACAGTGCTTACATGCTTTTCTTTTTTACCATTGGAAAAACTATGATTCATGGCAGTGTGTGCATTAGTACTCCGTAACCACTGCTGATTTGTGTCCTGCTTCAGAACTGTTCCTTCTTACTGACTAATAAGTGCCACTAGACCTCTGGCAGTTCATAACAACACTATATACTTCTAGTCTTTACAGAAACTTGTTTGCCTCTTGTGTCTTTACCTGTATGAATCAGACACTGTGTCATCTCTCTGTGCTTAAAAACATTCCTATTAATCTTACAAGTTGCCTGGCCTTGTAAACGGCTGACCCACTACATTGTTTCACTCACCTGTGAACACCCCTGATTGCAGAATTAATTTTGTTTCCCAAGATAAATGTATTTCTTTGTTGTTCCAAATCATTCTGTGAAATTGTAGCTTTTTTCTCTAATGCAGAGCTTCAAAACCAATTGATAAATCTCCTCAAAACTCCTCTCAAGCTGTAACATCTCATTGATCTCTCTCAAGTTCCTCAGGAGGTTCCTGAGCAAAAGGTTTGATGCTGCCCGGAGATTGCCCAGCCAGACTCACAAGGGTCGCTGCCGGGGATGTTCGGGCTGCCCAGGAAAGGACTTTTACCCAGGATTGGTGCACCAGTTCTGCATATGTCACAGCTTTAGGTTGGGCCTGTAGTTCCTTTACTGAATTTTAATCTAACTTTTGAAAAGTGCGGCATGCTGAATTCAAAGCAAAATGAGAATTTCCCTCCAAGTGACTAAAATCACACTTATGAGGTCTCTATAATGAAGGAAGAGAAAGGAAAAATATGCGATCAATTTGTGGGTCAGCAGGTGGTGACAGTGTGGAGTTATTAGATAATGCATATTCACCAAGTGTGCATATTCATTGTACCAGGGGAATAAACACATTTTCCGTTGTTATTTAGGATTAAAAATAGGAGGATACTAAAAGTAAAACTGCTTCTTGAAGCAGTATGAACCTGACTTAAAGAAAACAAATCTTTTATTCACCTTTACCAGTTGATTGGCAAATTTTTAATGCCATTTTTTTCATTTGCAAAAAACCCCACACTGTAAGATATGCTGAGATGCAAAACCAATATTAAGGCACAAAATAAATTCAGCTTCATGACTATATTAAGTTATAAAAATGCAGTAGATTTATAAATGCAGAAGGCTACAGAATATTTCTCTTGTCCTCTTGCAAGCATCAGAATCTCCTAGTTGAAAAGTAAGCATTAGATAACGGATATTCAAACTAAAGCAATGATTACTTGTGCAAGTAATTATTTCCTATTTGCAATATTTGACTTGTGTCTACTTAAGTAGTTGCAATACAGTTTTGAGGCTATCTTCTGCTTCTTCTCCTTGAAGAACAATGTGGCAGTATTGATAAAATTTTCCTCTCTAGTGTAGGTGAAGTTCAATTCACAAGCTCATGTGTACACATAAAACTTCCACATTCATCTATTCACGAAACCAGACTACCCTTTTAGGCACTTAAGCTCAGATAGTGAGGATCAAGATATTTTGAGCAGAAGTCTGATTAATAACAGTGCAAATCCTTCTCCCATATCTCCTTTGCTTTTGTGAAAAGATGGACTTGCATTTTGCAGGCAATTCTGCCAGTTGGATCAATAGGGGAAAATAGTAGCAATATTTGAAAATCTGTCACATAGGATCCCCCAAAAGGCCATCTCTGCAGCTTTTATTGCCAGCACCAAATAATGCATTTCATAAAAGAGGGAAGAGAAATTGCCTGTGTACACATGTCCACACGTTGTTCTGTCTTCCCTCACTCACACTTCTCTACCCTGTCTCTCACGTAAAGGTAGCTGGTACTTGCACTTACGCAAGTAGGAAAGACTTGAGCATCAGGTCATCCCGATGATGATGTTTTTAGCGTGTATAACAAGAAAAGGATTAGAAATTATCTGTTTCCCTTCCCTTCCCTGCCCTTCTTTTTTTTGTTAACCATGCAAGAGGGCACTAAATCGACTTGAGCATCAGGTCATCCCGATGATGATGTTTTTAGCGTGTATAACAAGAAAAGGATTAGAAATTATCTGTTTCCCTTCCCTTCCCTGCCCTTCTTTTTTTTGTTAACCATGCAAGAGGGCACTAAATCATAGAATCATAGAGTCATAGAATCATAGAATCGCTTTGGTTGGAAAAGACCTTTAAGATCATCGAGTCCAACCTTTAACCTAACCCTGCCATCCCACCACTAAACCATATCCCTAAGCACCTCATCTATCCTTCTTTTAAATACCTCCAAGGATGGGGACTCTACCACCTCCCTGGGCAGCCCATTCCAGAGCCTGACAACCCTTTCAGTGAAGAAGTTTTTCCTAATATCTAACCTAAACCTGCCCTGGCGCAGCTTCAAACCATTCCCCCTCGTCCTATCATCTGTTACCAGGGAGAAGAGGCCGACCCCCACCTCCCTACAGCCTCCTTTCAGGTAGCTGTAGAGGGCGATCAGGTCTCCCCTCAGCCTCCTCTTCTCCAGTCTAAACAACCCCAGTTCCCTCAGCCGTTCCTCGTATGACTTGTGCTCCAGACCCCTCACCAGCTTGGTTGCTCTCCTCTGGACTAAAGCCTCGTGATGTATTACATTGTTGTCCTGGAATGGGTTTAGACTGGGCAAGGAAGCGGTTTTGATACACCATTTGTGGGATTAACCTGTTCTGACAGCAACAATTGCTGTATTTCTAATATTGCTGTGCCTCTAACAATGTTTTATTTGTCTGAGTGAAATAATATATCATTTGTCAACTGAAGTACTCTAAATATATTGTAAATTTGTGTATTGTAAATTTGTTTATAGTAAATATGGATCTGAATATATGGCTTTAAATGGGTATGACAATAAGTTGCTTTGAGTTATAAATGGTGACCTTGACAATGAGTCCTTAAAAGCTTTTTCCAGAAAGAAATTGGAAAAGTCCAGGGACGACAAACTGCTGTCAAGATTTGGCTTTTCTGGGTGGTTCTCTGGTTTTAGCAATTGAGATTATTAAAGAGAAATCAAAAGGCATGGTAACCTTAAGTTTCTGGCCTGCTGCACAAAAAGTGTTGCCCCCAAATCACACTTTAGTGCCCAGTGGATGTTTGTCGCCTCTGCTGTCTGCCCTGACATGCAAAGTCCATGGGCTGCGCATCGTTTTTCAGCCTCAGTCTTTCATCAAGAGCATGATTAATGCTAAGAAGTTAAAAACTTGCATTCACAGCTTGGCTCTTGCTTATTTTTTATTCCACTTCACTCTTTTGCCAAGTGTTACCTGCTTAATTCCAGATAATTTATCTTCCTGAACCTTTTGTTGAGTTTGAAGTATCCAGCATTAATGCACAGTCAGTGGGGGAGGAAGAAAATGTGGTTCTGGTGCGAAACCAGGATCTGCAGTGATTACAGGTCCAAGAGACTCACGTTTGGTCCAAGTGGCTGATGGGACACTCCTCCTTTTAAGCAGTGCCGAATCACCCTCAGAAACCTACACTCTACCCATTAGGCAAAACAGAATACAATCATATGCCCCTCTACTGTGCAAGCGTACCACACGTGCACAGGTCTTTCACAGGCTCTGTAAATTTTCAAGCTATGAGCCAAAAAGGAGATGTCAAAATGACCATGTTAACATTTCCATGAGGTACCAAATGCCCTGTGAAAAAGCTTGCTTGCCTGTTCAAATACGTTGAAACTAGATCAATGCATCAAACCACCACTTTTAATATACGCTAGCCCACCCATTTATTCAGTAGCATTTGGATCATTTAGATTTTGTCAAATCTGTGTATTGCCCTGGACCCTCTCCTCCCCCAGCCCTGGGCACTCGGTGGGGACCCAGCTGCCCCCTCAGCTTGCATGGAAAGAAAATGATTCCTGTTTTCACATGCTAAACACATGTGCACACTCAAACACGTATGTGGTCTTACCTCCACATTGCTACTAAGGATCGCCACTCCAACATAGTCTCTTTTGCTCTTTAACTGTATTTTATTTCAACAGGTGCCTTTTCAGCGGAGCAGCAATTCAGCTAGCACTCACCTCCCATCATGGCACACGTCTGCAGACCTGCAGCTGCTTATGCCAAGCCACATTTGTCCTACTCACTGTATTTTCAGATTGCATTTCTGGTAGGACTTACTACTGAAGAAACGGGTCAAGCACGCAGGAATTTTTGACAAAGGCTTCTTTAAAACAGCCCTATCAATCTATTGTGTACTGTATTTCACTCACACGTTATGAAATAAGACTAGGGAAAATGTTCATCTGTGAAAAATTCCCCAAAGAGAGGCACGTCAAGACCGCTAGTCTTTCCATATTGTTATGAATGAAACTCAAAGTTTCAAGTATCAACCCCCAAAAGAAATCACTAGGGATTTCCACTGATTTCCACCCCCTCTCAATTTTAAAGTAACTGCATTAAAAGTATGTGTATTTATATGTTAAGGCATAATGCACACACACACAGAGAACGGCGACTGCTGCTCCTGATGCAGTGAATGACCAAAAAATTGGCTGTGGTTCAGAGAATACTCCATGTTTTGGAGACTGTCATGACAGGCAGGGATTAGATTTTACATGAGTGGTGATGAGGATACGTCTACTGACATGTGGGACTGTGTGTTTTCTTGCCAATGGGGCTGAGCCACATAATTCATCTTTCTCACTGCAAAAGGAGCACATCAGCTACAGAGACTCCCTGTTTACACAGGGAGGACTACACGGTGCACAAATGGAGCTCAGCTACATACTGAATGCAGCACGACAGATTATTAAGGCTGCTTTTCTCTCTGTTAATTATTTAGAATTTCTTACCTTTTGCAGCTGGGACTGGCATCGCTACAGAACTGTGCTAGCTTCTCACTAAGCACAAATAGCAGAAAAACAGCCCCTGCAGATGTATAAATGTACTGGTTTGAGATATTTTAAGTACATAATTTTTTTCAGGAGTCATCATTGCTTCTTATTTAGCTATTACTGCTGGGTTATAAGCAGTCCTGTATAGGGCATGTTTCCTTAGTTTAACTATAATAACTCCAATATATATATTTTTTTTAATTTCTACTTTTCATACCTTGAGAATGTATTCTTGTGGGACACAGGGCACCCAGATAAGTATGGGAGGAGCTGCAACATCAAATATCCCAACGGAAGTTGGTTATCACCAGTCAGTAAATATGGGTTTATGGTGAATGGTTACTTTTATATACCTCATCTTCAGAATAGTAAAAGTATGAAAAGTTAAATGTTTCCATTCTGCATTATATTGGGCATATTGCTTTACCATTAATATTTGTTAAGAGTTTATTTAAAGAAAGTTACTGGCACTATTTGTTTTTGTAGACTGTAGATTGTGTGGACTGGACATCTTTTTATTTTAAATCCGTGGGGTTTTTTAACTGATCAGCAATGACTATTTTTTTTCTGCTTACAGAGTAGTGCAATACTTAATGAAGCTGGCAAGCACTTAAAAAACGCTGGTAAATTGTTTCAACTTCTGTCAGAGTGACTGTATGACTGGGCAGTTTGATGTTTTGGAACCTTCCCCCGAGCCACGCAAGCCATGATGGGGCTTTTGGTCTATGCAGCTCATAGGTATGTTCATGAGCAATTTCTGTGCCTCCCCTGCCTTCTTTTTTAACCAGCTCATATAAAATAAACCTGAACCTAGATGCTTATGCCAAACAATAAAAACTTGAGGGTAGCAGGCTTTAAAAATGTTATCTGCCATTCCAGCCTGGCAATTTTGGAGGTCCAGGTTTGAGTAAGATCACGAGTGATAAAACAGATACAATAAAAGAGACACTGTTCTCATGCTATTTCCAGAATGGCCAGACAGTAAATCTCACTAGGCGAACAGATTTCCAGCATACCTCTAATGTCTAGAGGTCTGAATAAACAGAAATAATTTATCAGGATTCACTCATCACTTGGGCTGAGTGTGACCCACTGCTTGTGTTGCAAACGTGGGCTTAGCTGGTAAAAGATCTTGTAATCTTCAGTTTTGAGTTTGCGGTTCAAATGAAACCAAAACCTGAAAACCAGAGACTCAGCTATTATCTTGTTTTGTTCCAGTTTCCACCTCAGGTGATGATTTAGCTCATGCTTGCTTGAACTTTAGCCTATGCTCACCAAAGACTTGCCAAACTTGGCTCAAACGTGGGGTTCATCAGCAGCATCATGGTGGCAGCCAGAAACAGGATGCAATGCCGCGGTATTAAGCTCTACAAACTAAAAAAACACTATTCAAAGAATTTTAAAAGCACTGCTAAGCTTCTTTTATTAGAAATGGCACAAATCTACAATGGGAGGAGAACTGAATCCTCTTCGGGAAACACAGGAGACCTGGAATATTTTCTAAGACAGCGAGAGCATATTTTGGGAAAGTAGCTGCATGTGTGGAACACTTTCCTCCGGCTCTGGTAGCCAGGTTTTAAAAGGCGTGATATTCATTTAATATACCCTGTGAAAGTATCGAACAGAGAAGACTGACCTGTAACCATAAGGGCATGTCTGCACTGGAAACTGGCTGTGGATTTGGTGCATTAAAAGATCCACAGCAGCTGCTGTGCAGGCAGTACAGTAACACACCATGTATTCCCATCCCTGTGTGCTTCTTGTATGAGGTCTCTGAGCGTCTCAACATAGAAAGGGGAATTTCTCCACAATGCAGCAAAATCTGGTTAATCACCATGGAAAATGTCCCCAGGCGAGGGTTTTTGGAGGATACCATCATCCTTAGATGGCTGAATTGCTTTCTGCCATGAGAAACAGGTCTGCTATTTCTCCAGTCCTTTGGATGAATCCCATTTAACCTTTGCTGTGGTGGCCTGAGGAGCCCTTTATTGGACTCTCAGGCAGAGAGGGGACTGCAGGGAAGCTGCAGATTTCCCATGGGATGTATGTTTGGGAGCGTGAAAGGCTTGCCTTTGAGGTCTGAGTCAGAGGCCAATAAATCTCTGCCTGCTACAGCAGCTGCTTCAAAAGCAAAAAAGGCCATGTGGTAATCGACAGGAAAAAAGGACTTTGGTACATCAGACTGACAGAGAATAGTGCCCTAAGAACTACTGCCATCGACTTAGGACCCAAGACACCACAAGCATACAGCATGATATGTATGCAACCCCAAATCAAAGATTGCCCAGTCTATGAGATTAACAGCCACCGGATCTAGCTGAGGCCACACCACTGCTGGCCACAGTAGAACTGGTTGGTAGAAGGTGGTTACCCTCTCTCTCGGGGAACCAACAAAGGAGACAAAAGATGCTAGAAAAAAACAAATGCCAGTGTTCTTGCTGCTTCCACTTTACAACTGGAAAGCTGAGACAGAGAAAGGTTAGTCTGACCTGCGTTACCTGCAGAATCTGCTGCAGACTTGAGAACCATGTCTGGTATCTACGGCCTGGGTCCTTTAATATAATCCCACTTCCCTGCTTCCTGCTTCATGAAAGTTGTTTGGTGGAAATCTGAGATACCATTGCCAAAACAGCTGTCTCGCTATGTATTTTTTATTCATTCATATTTCACCCCTGATTTTTGCTAGAAACCACAGCTTCTCCAGCTGGGGGATTCCTTTTGACACTGCAATAACAAAACACCTTTCGCTCATCACTTTCTCCCAATGGGAGTATCATGTGCTGCGCTCGTATCTTCTGCATGCTGGAAACACTCTGCTCAAGATTCAGAACTCACGGCTCTAAATGGACATTTCTTATCTGTGTCAGACTGGGTAGAGAAGTGTTTATGAGGAAAGAGATGCAGTCTTTTGTTTCTCTGCTAACTGTACTGATGCCACTGAGAAAAATGTCAAAATGTATTACAACAGCCACAGCCATCGGACTGTAAGGCAAGCTAACTGGGAGTAAGGATCCTGTTGAGTTCAACGAGCCTTTTGTGATTTCCAATGCACTATGAAAAAATGCCTTCAAATTACCCAAGAAGTATGTTAATAGCTGACTAATGCACAAGCTGGCAGGAATCATTGCTGCTTGAGCATGGCTCATTAATCTTACCTTTCATTAAAAAAATTCCAAACTTTTTAATAAACAATTTTTATTTAGAAAGTAAAGAAGAGTGGAGTGCTCTTTTTTGCTGGGCAAGTGAGCTCCCTATGAAAAGAAAACATTTTTTTACATTTTTTTTTACATGTATACCCATCTTTCTTCCATCACTGGGTTTGGAAATGCACGGAGTACTTTACACTTCTGTAAACTCTCAGGGTAATTTTTTTATCTTCCTTTGAAAGCTTGTCCTTCCAAAGCTAAAAACCTCTTGCCGCTGATACCCAGCCCATTTCTGCACGAGGCAGGCAGTATTTCCCACTCGTGCAGGGCTGGGGGGCTGCTGTGGAGCAGAAATGAGAGAAGACATCTTCTTGCTGACAGCTGGGCAAGATGCTGCACGCTGGCCCACAGCACTCGAAGCACCACTTCACATCAGTTCAGATCCAGTTGTGGTCCTTGTTCCCACATGAGAAGAGACCCCAGGGGCCTCCTGTTTCCCTGGCCTCTCGGGAAATACTGCACTCTGGTTTTGTGAAACAGGTACATTGGACAATTTTTTTATGCTGGGGCAATTGCTGTCATGTTCCCTTTTGCCTATGGTTGTGGTCTGAAGTGTTGCAGTCGAATAGATAGCTCTGTGCAGCCTTATTCTTTGGGACCCCTTCATCTGCACAGCATGACTTATTCAATGCAGTAGTGAAAATGAAAGATAAATTGCATTATCACTAGCAGTTACAGAAACATGATTGTTTTCAGTAATGTTTTGTCAATAAACACTAGGGCAGAACAACTTAACATCAGACATTGCAAAATCCTGATCGCACAGCACAGAGAGGTAGAAAAAACATGAAAAAACATCTGATCAGTGTTATCACTGATATTTTACATTCACGCACATCTCAGTACAGACATATGCTAACTTTTCTAAGTAAATGCTCCTCAAGGTTTCTACAATAATTTTATTTGCCTTTCAAAACAACCCAGGCTTCAGGATTTATTAATGCAGCAATTAGTATGCTGATCATGCCCAGCATGCTTAAATCTTTATTGGCTGTATGCACCACCGAAAGTTTTAGTTTTATTAAACCTGAGCCTCCTACATACTGCTGTTTAGTGTGTGTTACAAAACTAAGATCAGCTCTGAATGTAATGTAACCCACATGTTGGATTGCTTGCTTCAGTGACTTACAGAAATATTTCAGGTAGCAAGTATTTTCTTAGTATGCTGTTATAAAAATATGTCAGGCACACAATGTTTGCATTATATGTTCCTTTTCTGTTATAGAAAAATAATTATGCACCAAACCCTGTAGTCCATTCTGTTCCTCACAGAACAGTGGTGTGCACCAACTGTGTATCAAACTGCTGTGAATCATCATGTTTCAGTGAAGATCTTGCAGTGAGATAGACAATGGGTTCGATTAGAGTACAGTTGTCTTCATCCTCTGTAGATAGATAGATAAATAGATAGATAAAGTGCTTACTGTATCTGCAAGGCAAAAACTAGTTATAGGTTGTAGGTTTTATTCACATGAAGGAAGGGGCAAGTGCAGCTGAGATTTTTTTTTTCCCCAGCAAGTGCCAGAGGCTGTAGGAAATCTGCCAGGCATGATGTTAGGCATATTGATCTGTGCAGAATTGCCTTTCTTTCGTACCCTGAAGACAAAAATGTCAGCATGATGGAGCAGCCTCCTGAGAAGCCCTGGTCTGAGCCCCTTGAGTCAGCACTGTCCTGCCCACTGACTTGCCAGCACCAACTGGACTTTTTCTACAAGTGCAGTTCTTCCCCTGCCATAGCCTCCAGCTGCAATACTGGTGTTTACACCATCCATAGGAAAGACAAGAGCCGGGGCTGATACGATCTGTAAAAATAATTCTAACAGGTGATGCAAAGGCTTGGGCAGGTGGTTAAAAAGGTTTATTCCCTTATACCATACAAAGAAGAGGCAATTTGCCAAGTTTGTTTCAGATTCAATCTATATGATTAATCTGACTAATGGACCTATTCTAAAGAGACTTCTAACAACACATGACTTGCCCCTTGTAACATATAGTTTAGTTTTGGTTCCAGCAGACGAACTTTCAGATTTTAGCTGCAGGTGACATCCCCAGCCATTGATCACCTTCCCACCCCAGGTTATCATCTTCTGCAAAAGTGGAAGGGGAAATGGGTTTGCTGTTGTGCTGACATGGGCCTGGCCTGGCACACTCATTGATACAACATGTGGGCACTCTGCTCTATTCTGCCACCTCTGCTGCGGCAAGAGTCCCCCATCTGGGTCTTGTCAACACTAACATCCAAGGGACCCTGGCTAAGATGTTAAATTTCTGTGGCAGGATTTGCCAAAATCTCTCTGTCAGAGCTCCTTTGATTGCAGGATTTAGGATGGAGGCAGATGGAGACCTCTGCATTTACAGAGCAAAACCAGCCCAGACAGTCCAGGATTCACCAAATTACACTGCCAAAAAGAACTTGAAGCCCGGCAGAGGAACCCCATCGCCCCACCGCTCCATAGCTGAAAATTTGTCTTTAAACACATTGCACTTATTCTGTATACTGAGATAGATGGCAAAGATGTTCTCCAGGGGGAAAAAAAATTTAAAAAATAGATAACTCTTGAAGCTGGCCAACAAATTTCTGCTCCATCAGCTGAATACATTTGAAAGTCAACACACTCAGGCTTTGTTGGACCTAATTCCAGCACTTCAGGATTTAAGTGAAAATCCCCCTCCCTTACCCATAAATACACACATTCAAATGTGTTCGTTTGAGTGTTTCAAGTCACCTCAAATTCCATGGCATCCACAGAAAAAAAGCCAGTCTAAAGTCAACACAGCCCACAATGACGTTGTAAAAAGAGGTACTATTGGGAATTCATTTCTGTTTTCTATGTTATATCCACCACTGTTTGCTCAATTGCTAGCCCTGAAAACGCAGTCTCAAAGTTAAATTAGTTTTATCTTCTTTGTTAATCATCATAAGCAAAAATACATTTTTTCAGGTTTAGTAGAACTCTAGTCAGGCTAAACAGACTATGAAAAACTTTAAAAGAGGTAAATTTGAGGTTAAACAAATGTTTTGGGGATTTAAGCATGGGTTTTTCTCAAAATTCACAATGATTTAAATCCAGATAGTAGCAGCAGACAGCATGAATGAAACCCCAGAACTGCTAAAGCCAATGGTAATTTGGCTACCAACTGGAGCAGGATTTTACATGCTGTATCTGCTCCTGTTTCAACATCTTCCCTCCAACCTGCTAGGTTTATTTCAGTCATATCCGTATTGAATCTGGGCCAGTTAGCCCACCTCTTTTTCTCCTATAAAGCACACGCATAACCTCCATTACCACAGAATAAGTAATCCATGGATCAGAGCTACTTTCCCACCTTCATTCCAGCCTTCACACAGAGCAACAGGGCTCTGAATGGCTTGGTGGCTTTCCAAAAATGGCAGAGGGTGACTTAAATGAGCAAGAAGGTAAACCTAAGTTCCTCCAAAATATGTCAGTGCCCAAAACCCCTTTCTTGCTGATCCAGTACTTCATGGTGGCTGCACAGTGAATACACGCCTCAGATAATGCAGGAATGATGCCTGGATCAGAGCCAGGTGACACCCACTTGGAGGTGCCATAACTAAGCCTGGGTGTCCTAGGGATAGGGGCATGCAGCAGAGCCCAGCCTTGGAGCAGCTTATGTGCAGAGCTGAGCTAAAGCAATAAGACCATCACAGGTGGGGAGGAGCAGGAGGAGTACAGCTGGACGTGACTGGTAGAGTTCAAAACATGAACCTCCACAACTGCGTTGCTCTTACTGATAGCATTTACTCTGGGAGAACCAGGGGACTCACCCAAAAGGACAGTCTTCCCTGTAAGGGGACACTGGCTGCTACAGTCCCTATAGTAATGGTCATGAGATTCTCCAGTCTGATGTTCTGGGGACTCTGACAAGTACACATGCATACTTACACGGAAAATAACCCTCTTCAGTTTATCCTCCTGTATATTTGCTTAGGGACATGGTTTAGTGGTGGAATGGCGGTGCTAGGCTAACAGTTGGACTTCATGATCTTAAAGGTCTTTTCCAACCTAAATGATTCTCTGATTCTATGATTTAAATAGCCCACTTACTTATCATCAACAGACTCGAACAACTTCCTCTCTACCTACCCTTTCCTTCTCTTTCCACCTCCTCCCCTTAACACAAGGGAGTCCAGCTCCACCTGTGTACACAGTTGTATAATTTTTCCCAGGTTGAGTGTCCTGCAGTTTTATGTCTGTTCCTGACATTCCCGGTATCAGGCACCGGCAAAGAGAATACTGGGATGGCAAGTGATTGAAATTCCCTCAGACATTTTATTAGATCCTTTTGAGTGTAATATTGAGATGATAATTTCAAGCCTAGTACTCTGCTGCTTTTAATAGCTTGCCTCATACAGTCCTAACAAGTTTAGTATTAAAATAAAATAGTAGTAATAAAAAAAGAAGTGTAGGTGTGTTGCCACAAAGCCATGTGTTCAAAAATCATCAGGAGAGGAAATCCCACATTTAAAATAATGCTTTCTATGGCCTGGCATTACCGAACAGTCAGGCTTGCCTGCTGAAGCAAGTAAGGCTATTGTTAGAGCATATTTCCTTTAAATAAATAAAGATTTTTTTGGAGCTTGTGTGAATGAGCTGAGTCATATTTAGCGGCTTACCTGGTTTATGCCTGAGCTCTTTCAGGACTCAGGTAGAGGCCGAGAGAGAAACAGAGTTATGCTGCACTCTTATTTTATTCAATGTAGCTTTTGTCTAAGAAAAACAATTCTCCACCCTTCTTGGTAAGCACTGAAATTGTAAATTGTTGTCTTTACATCTCTCATTGAACTTTCATCGTACAGTTGTATGAAAGCTGAGCTGAAAGAGCACTTCTTCAAAGAGATGTTACCAAGAGTCCAATGTTGTCTGCAGTTTGCATTAAAGCTAGAGACTTTGTTTAATTTTCAAATACCATGCAGAATTGTACATACTCTTCCCTTCTCTAACATCAGAGATGAAGAAGAAAATAGGAGGTGAAAATATGTCAGTGGCTATAGCATACCCAAAATGCTTGACTGCTCCTGTAGAAGGGTGCAACTTAAGTCCCGCTTAAGAACAGTGAAGCAAGTTCCTTGCTGGCATGACCCATTCAGCTGAATTCAGCCTCTCTTGTCTTTGTCAGCAGTAGGAGAATAAGCCAGATTAAGCGGAGTGTGACTTTGAAATAGCGTAACTAGGCCGGTGCCTATCATCCTTGTGTGTACACGGGTCCCTCCGTCTCAGGTCGGGAGCAAACGGCTGAGTCCCAGGTGGAGGCGAGGGGCACTGTGCAGCGCCCGCAGCGTGGCAGCTCGGCAGGACTGGCCTCAGCCGCAGCAACCTCCTCCAGCGATTTCTGTTAGCTTTTGGGAGCTTTGCCCCACATTTGGGCCCTCCCACCCAGCTGCCTGCAGAGCACCACTCTCCCTCCATCACCAGGTGAGGAAGGGGAGGGTGGCTGACCTCTCCCTCCGACACCGCTTGCCTGCCGGCTCAGAAAGCAGGCAAGTCTTCCCAGCACTCCGTGTCAGGCATTAATCACCCTGCACTGCCCGTGTGTCCCTCCAGGACAGGCGAGGGGAGCCCAGCTGACCGTGTGTTTCAGTCTGGCCTCCCCCAAAACATTGGCTATATTATAAACATCAATCCTCTTTAATTATTTTTAAGAAAATGTGATTTTATCTAATATATGGGATACTTTTCTTCCTCCTACTGAGGAGGACTAGGATTTGAAGTCACAAAAACACTTAAATATACTCCAAGCTTTAAATACCATAGGGGATTTATTCAGCACTCAAACATGTGTTAAGGGATGAGTTTAAGTACGTGCCTAAGCACATTGCTGAACTGGGGCCCAAACCAGCATATTTTCATTTTATTTTTATTTTTATGAAATGTCTTTAAATACCCATGCAAATAACTTGGTGAAACTCGACTTCACTGGAAAAACATTTACTGGAAATTATTTCTTAATTAAAATCTGAAACCATAATTTTTCATCTGCAGATGATGTGCAAGATTTTTCCAGTGTGAATTTGATGTGGTACAGAATTTCAGGTACAGAGGAGAGAAGGAGGGGGAAAAGGTGGGC
>NW_009260028.1:9373259-9384861 GCF_000687185.1 Egretta garzetta | reverse complement strand
ACGACAGAGGCAAGGGAAACCAGCCGGCACGTGTAACGAATATTATAAAAAGATATCCATGGGTTTTAATCAACTATTTCTGGGAAGACAATTCTTGGCAAAAAGAATCGTTTCGTTGCTTCATGGTGAAATTTCTGAACAGATTAAGTTTTTAATATAAGCTGCCTGTGGCAATTAGAGTTTCAGAACAGGTACAGCGCAGTGAGCAACTGGGAAGAAACTCAGTTGTCTCCTGCGAGGTGCAGAGCTTGCAATGTTGACTCCGTTTTAACGTCTTGCAGCCCCTGCCTCCCCCCTCCGCCTGGCTGTTTCCTGGCTGCCGCTCTCCTGCTGGAACTGGAGCCCAACAAAGCAAATAATCACAACAAAGGTAACTCAAACCCTACGTATTTCTCAAAACCGTCTTGCACTCTCCCAGGTAACCAGCTTCTTTACAGCCCTGAGCTGCAAATGCTGAAGTAGATGTGTGGTGTAATCTGATTGCCAGTCTACAAGAGAGATGTGAGGAGGTGCGAGCTTTCTGCATGTCTAAGAGAAGACTCAGAGGCGAAGAGTTCCCATCTGTATGCCGGGGAAGCACCCATGTCACACCTGAAAAAGAAAAATAAAATTACAGGATGAAATCTCCTCATGTGCAAACAGCACGCTGCCAAGGTCTGGTGTACCCATGGTTGTGAGTGTTTTGCAGCGTTTGGAAGTGCAAGGTACCAGCACCAACTGCCACATTCCTGGTACAGGTGAGATGCTGCTTACGGAAAGTATTGAACCCTCCTCTCCAGCGCTCGCCTTCAATGTTACAGCAGGAAAAAGGCATCTGCTCTCACAGATTTTACCACCATAAATGCTTTGACATCTGCTGGGAACATTGGCGGCCACTGGGGTTTGCTGCTGCCGGCATTCGGTGTGAGCAGAGCCTCGCAGCAGCACCGCAGCCAGTCCGGGGTGACGAAACTCATGTGTGAGCTCTGTTTTAATGCTTCTCCAACAGGGTCACTGCAGGGCTGAACGCAGACCCGTAAACACACTTTAAGGGTTAACATCTGCAGAAAACTCAAGAGTTTATGGTTAGAGGTGTTTTGGGGTAGGTTACTGCTTACTGCTTCACAAAGCTGCCCTTTTCGAAGCTCACTGATGGAGCTGTCATTGACCATAAAAGCTAGCCGAAGTGCATTGGTGCTGAGGATGTGTTTACATGCATGATTTTCCTATACTCAGGAAATTTGGCAGGGGGGGAACTGCGCTGGCCAGTCCCGAACATTATGGACGCTCTCCCTGGGGTGACAATCACACCCAGTACCCTGCCAGCAGGAAGTACCCCAGTTTTAGGGCCGGTGCCTCTGAGCTCAGAGGGTCCTTCCTCCTGGAAAGTGAGAGGCGTACCTACCCCACACGAGGATGTGTGAGGATTAGCTCTCTGTAAAAACAGACGTCTCCTCTGCGGATGACAATTTATATTGTGCGAGAGGCCTCGCCCAGATCTGGGTATCGCAGCCTCCAGCCCTGTGCAAACACACTGGCTGACAGACGGGCTGTGACAAAGGGCTCCTGGCCCAAAAGTGTTGGGACAGGTGATGGAGACAAACATGCAGATGGGAGAGAGGGGAAGAGGAAGAGGTGATGGATGGAAATAGAAAAGTAGGAGGATGTCTTTGTGCTTAATAGCTGCCAAGTGCTCCACTAGGGCTAAATAAAAAGCACGTGAACTCTGCAAAAATAAAAGCAAAATAATGTAATTGCAATACAAGCAGCCAGAGATACATACTTATAAAAGAAAATAGCATTTAAAGCTATTTTTCAGCTTCAAGCTATTTTAAAAAAAGTTTAAGCCTCTAATTTAAAGACAGACTTTTTTGGGGAAAAAAAATAAAATCCATGTGGACCTTAGCAAATCCTGGGAACTTGCCTTCCACTCTTCTGTATCCTGGCGGGAAAGCAGAAACTTTGTGAAGACAAAGATCAAACTGTCTGTGAGAGGGCAGCAAATCCCATGTAGAAACATCTTCCTCCTTCCCTGAGGGTGCAGATGCCTCTCCATCTTTCTGGACAGGACGTGTCCTGGGACCAAATGAAGCCAAAGAAGAAATGACCTATCCACGTGGCACTGTGGCCCAGGAGCAGCATACCCCAGGATTTTTCCAGCAGAAAACACCAGCAGGGCTCAGCACGGATTTTCCAACTCCCACAGCCTTTGGGGGAGCCATGGACCTTGTGATTTTTAAAAGAAATTTGCAGCAAGGAGGAAAGTAGGGTTATGGAAGAGGGCCAAGGGAGCAGCCTTACAGAGCACACCCTCTAAGGGATCGATTTGAGGGCTGTGGGGTTTGTGATGGGTTTCCCCATGAATCCTTATGCTCTGTGTGGCTGGAGGTGCAGATCCAAGCCCTGCCCAGTCCACTTCTAGTCCACGTAGAGGGAGCTGTTAACTGAGAGACTGAGCCTTGAACGGAGCAAAAGTTACTTAGAAAATTTCTCGTCAGAAACAGCAGTGAGACCAAGTAGTTGAGACGTGTGTTACAGTTAAAATAATACAATTATTCCCTTTCTTCTTTCATTCTACCATTTATTAATCTTTTCTTTCTCCAGTCCCACAGGCCAGTTCTCCTCTTGTGTAGGAAATGAGAGTCAGGACGGGCGCCACTGAAATCAGTGATTCGTCTGGACTCCATGCAGTAAATGCTGTATTTGATAATTTCCCATTCAATGAATTTCTGTGCAGGAGAAAGTAATAATCTCTTTGGTCTTCTGAAAAAGTACTTGAATTAATCATTTATCTTAATTGTGTTTTTTTAAATCTTTCCAGAAGAGAGCTTACTTACAAAAATATTTCTTTTACTTCTTACCTGTGATCATTACTTACATTTAATGCAACAGCTAATCCCCCATGCCTGATAATTTATGTTCAGTCAGGTTGCCTTTACAGTCATAAGAAAGATTTCTATTGAGTCCAGTGAGAAAAGGCATTGGGCGCCTAATCAACTGGCAGAGACCCTGGCCAAATTGCTGCACCCTCTGCAAAGGCCAGAAACAGAGCGATAGAGATGGGACATAAAGAAAAAGAGGTAGAGCAAGCAAGCAAAGGAAGGACGGATGGAAAGATATTTCCAACACCGTTTCCATGGAAGTCAATGGCAACACCCGCAGCGGCTCTGTCTGCAGGAACATGCTTTTAAGCAATTGAGATGAGCCCTGCCTTGGCGTAGGACCAAAACTCACAGACCCTCATCCAAATCTCCCATCCTGTTCTGTGCTAAGCCTGATCTGACAGCAGGTGAGATCCTAGTGTTAGCAGTCCACTTCCCCTGCCCTTTCTATTTCCATGGAGAATGACTCACAAGTCCTCCCAGCGGTCTTTGCAAGTAGAAGAAATAAATGTACAGGGGTTTTTGTTTTTTTTTTTTTTAGGGAATAATTTTAAAGTAACAGGTACTTAAAACAAATCAAAGGCTACAGCTGTGCATAAACTGCTACTTGCAAGCATTTTCATTCACTATCTAAGTAAATCTAACTATGCAGAACTGTTAAGATGTGTTCCTTTTGCTTTGTGCAAAGGAGAATATTGGGTGGGATTGCAGTTTTAAATCAAACTAGACTTTTTCACAAGTGTGAAATGGGAGGAAGGAAGAAGAGATGTGAGAAAAAGGAAAAAATTATTGACCTTGTGCTAAACTGACTAAACCACATTCACTCAGAATAATTTCACAGAGGTGCCCCTGGGTGGTCTTGCTTCCAAAGACACAGCAAGATCTCGGATACATTTTACTGTATTAAGTTTGGCAGAATGAAATATATCTGGAGGTGGGAAGTTGCTTTGCTGGCAGCCATATCTACTGGGCTTTAGGAGCGCCTGGGACTAGTACTTGGGAGTTCTCAGTCTTAAACTGTGAAGGCAAAGGCCCACCACTAATGCCAGGGGGTTAACTTCATTATTTCACACATTACACCAGTCTCAGTAGAAGAAAATCCCCTTGCATGGGGGGCTATATGAGCTTGCATGTTGCGAGTCTTTTGCAGGATGGTTGGGTTGCATACCTTGCACATAATTCAAGAAGAAACAAAAGCTAACTGATGTAGGCATGCGATTTCTGCTGCCTAAGGTCTATTGAAGTGCAAAACTGGAACACGGAAATCCCCAGGGGAAGCTGCGCACTAATCTGTGGTCCCCACTCATATCGTAAGTGCTGCTGTTTTCCTTCTCGCCAGAGACCTGTTTCTGAAATGAAAAACAGCATTCTGGAAAGCAAGCATCACTGTCTCAGGTGTAGAGCTTTGCATATGGAAACCCCATATTTTGGGATCAGCTCTTCTACAAACACACACGCAAAGTGTTTTGGCAGAAAAAAAAAGGATACTTAATATTCTATTCACTTATTAGAAGTGTGGGTAGCTATGTCTCTAATATACTTCATTTCAGATATGCAAAACAGTCACTTTCAAAACAGCAGGTGGCAGGACGAGCCACAGCTCTGTTGTAACAGATTTATCACAGACTTATGGGTACATCACTTCCCTTTTGCCCACTTGCACTCCAGATCTCCAAGTGCAAGTGAATTAACATTTTAAAACAAGAAACAGCTATGTGAGCTAATTTCCCAAGAACAGGAAGGACAAGCAACTGTCAGTTTGGAAAAGGTGATGGATTTTGCGTTGGGTGCTGCTTGGGCTAGAAGTCAGAGCCCATTCATCATACTGTAAGTTTCCCTCTCCAACAGGCCAAGGAAAAAACCCACAGTGATGGCAAATCAATAGGATCCATTTTACATTAGCAGAAAATTTCTAGTATATTTTGCACTAAAAATCTGTGGTGACTTTGGTTCAGTAGCTATTTACATCTTGCAAGCACTTCAGATACCAAAAAACCTCAGTTAGTAGAGCTCTAAAAAGAAGAGAAAAAGGAAGTTCTCCTCTCTTACGTACTTTTGAGCAACTGAGCAGGTTGGACCACAAACCAACAGCAATGCGTGTGGGAACAGCTCTGTGCTGTCACAAGTCTTGCATAAAGAAAAGAAGTATTTTTTCTTCCCATGGAAGTTCATGAAAAAGAAAGCCAAAAGCTGTTGGCCTCCACTAAGCTACATCTTTGGGTTATGTGTTTATATGAACAGGCTGACCCTTTTTGCAACACCTTCTTTCTCTCCTTCTCCTTTTGTTACCTTGATTTTTCTCACCCACTGTTTGGTCGTCCCTGTCGGCTATAACTGCAGTCTGTCACTGCTCCCGGTCTTGGGGCACAGGGCAGCACTATGAGGGTGAGACGGATGAGCCCTGTGCTTCCTGGACCAGTGGTGGTCTGCAAGACATCCTAATGCATCAGATGCTGGCAGACCTTCTCTCCTGCCACAGCACAGCCTTCCCATGCTGGCAAGGGAAACAGGGCTGAGAACGAGAAACACTGGAAGAGGTTTCCTTCGGACATCTTTTCTGGCCTTGTGTTCGGCCAGCTGGCCAAAATAATAATTCAAAAGCGAGAAGTTACTGAAACGTTGCCTACAGAGGTTAGGATACACTGAAGTCCACTGCTTTCTTTCCCAACAGTATGAAGCAAATGCATATTTGGAGTCATGGCTCCTGCTCTGAAGAAAAAGGTGAGGAAGAAGGGAGGCTGTGCCAGAGCCAGATGGAGAGGCTCAATGTTAAATTCCCAGCCTGTTCAGACTTTCGGCATTGCGCTGCCTCTTCATGGTGAAAACTTTCACATTTAAACCAGGAACCTTTTATCCAGAGAGCTAATTTCTTTTGTTTGAAATGCCCAGGAAGCCTCGCGGCCCAGCGTTTTCACAGCGTTCCCTCCAAGTTTTCACTTTGGTCTTAAGAAGATTTCACCTACAAGTGCTTTCCCTTTCTGATAGATCCAAACAAGGCTCCCCGCTTTCTATGAAGATTAATTTAGATTTTCTATTGCGGAGGCATCCAACCCTCAGCCACGTGATTCCCCTCCTTTTGAAAACTAGGTAAAGCCTGTAAAGAGGCAGCTGTGTTTCAAGCTCTTTGAACAGTGTCTCTTATAGAGGAGGAGAATGGATAAGCCGTCTTGCAAACACTGTTAGTAGAGACCAGTAATCAGTGTAGAAGAAGTCTGCACTGGGAATGAATGTATCAATTTACCTCAGGCTGTGCACTTCAGAGATGGGCTTTGCCCTAGATTGGGTCCATTTTAAGCTTGGCCTGTAACTAAAATTAAACCACTTTGTTATGACAGGCGTTTATTTCTAAATTGCAGATTTTCCCCTTTGTATGAAAAGGCACAGCAATGACACTCTAAAGCTGCCTCTTTGGAGGTTTGCATCATAAGTACATACATTATGCACACGAGCTGTCATTGCTTATATACGTGTGTGCGTGTAAATATATCTATCTATATATAAATAAATTAAACAAAATGCAATTCAAAACTGTCCTTCTCCCCATGCACGTAAGCTGGCTATAAACCAGTCGTTAAAAATCACACGTTGTATGATATATAGATTTCTTGATTTGCACGTTTCCTGGTAGCACTAAGGAAGGGATTCCTGGGAGCTGTAAAGCATCGTTATTTGCATTACATCGATGTTTGCATCATTTTTGTGGGGGTTTTTTGTGCTTTTTTTTTTTTTTACTCCAGTGCTTGTCAGGCTAAACCCTTAACTCTGTTACATATAAAGCTGAAAGCAGAAGATTGAAAAGTGCTCTCTGCTAATCTAACCCCGTGCAGACTGAGGTGAGATGAGCACTCTGAGAAAGTCGGCTGAAAAAATTAAATCCCTGTGATTCCTGCAGAATTAGTGTTTCACCACCAGCTGGGAACAAAGTCAAGTTGCCTTTCAGAAAAAAAATATTTCACATCCTGGAGGAAGGTAGGCACATCCAGTTCTGAGATGGGGGAAAAACTCCACGTGCTTCTTGTGGCATAAAACGAGGGAAAGCTGAAATACAGGGTAGAAACCTTCAAGAAAATAATGAAGGAGATCTTGGCTACTAAAAGATCAGTGTTTCAGGCAACTAGCCTGAGACTATTCAGTGAAGCCACTTCAGCTGAAGACCTCTGGGACTTCAGTATGAAGGAGGCTTTACATTTCTTTAAATCAAAGATACAAAAAAGTGGCCCAAGTCTTTATTCTAGTGAAAGGGAAAATGGTCATAATGAAGATTTTCAGACCAAATGGATAAATAAAAAACTTGCTGTACAAAATGAGAGTAGGTGCAAATGGCTGCAAGAATGGAGAGTAAAGATCAGGAAAAAAAGCTAGGTCAGAATGTATAAATATAAAGTAAGAACTTCCAAGAGTCAAGCTGAGGGAAATTTTTCAGGAAAAAAAAGCAAGTAGCAAAAGATTCATCCAGAGTATCTATTAAAAAAAAATCACACCCCGTGAGAATATGAGGCATTAGAGATCATTCATTTGAGAGTCAGATGAACTGAATATCTTGCCTCATCTTCAGACAAATACATTGTTGTTGATAACGAGAGGCCACATGGGAAGGTGACTATAGAAATGGAAATGACCATGGCACTGAAAATGAAATTGCAGTTCCAGTGGAAGAAATTTTATGAAACAGATCAAATGAAGAAGTGGAACTACAAAAATGGGGTTGTAATAGTGGCATATGCATTTTAGAAGAGGTGGCAGATCAGGGCATCTTTGTGTCCATTGGTCTAATCTCAATAACACATAAGAGAACAAATGCTGAAAAAAAAGAATAATTAAAAGGAAAGCACAACAGGATATAAAAATATGTGACAGAGGTATATTGAAAAGATCACGTCAGACATTTTAAACTCTTTGATAACTGATTTTCTACACAAAGGAAATCTATTATATCTACTCTGGCCTTTGTAACATATTGAACATGCTGACACATGGGAAATCTTTAAAAAGGAGAAAAGAGGGGGGTGGATTCAGCTATTTGAAAGGAAGTAAAGAACTACCTGCCAGAGAGGCAAAATGAGATTGCAATGAAAGCAAGTATCAAGCCAGAGAGAAACTACTAGGATAATTCTTCAAAGATGTTTCTAATATTCATGCAAATAACTATCTCACAGAAAGTTTGAACCTCACCTAAAAGTCAGTATGCGTTGCCAACACATAGGAAGGGCAGAATATTCAAGAAGAAATGGAGCAATAAAGCTGGATTAGCAGTACAGAGCAAAACATTCTCTATTTTGGGAGTGGTAAATGCTAAAGATTCTTTTCATTGAATACTGACAGATAAAGAGAAAATACTGTTGCTGAGCGATAGTGAGAAAATATTTTCTTTTAATATTAACCAAATGACAGAGTTTTATAACAAAATTACACTCATGATACGTTGGATGTCTAAAGCATCTTCTATGAAATAAGCAAGCTGTTGGGAAAGATTTGACATATTTAGTTTCATAACACTCCTGAGAGCTAAGGAACAAATCCCCAACTTACACAGCAGGATTGGAGGGATGCTCATCAAGTTCAGGTTCTACCACTGCAAACACCCAAAGCCTGTGCATGCTGCTTGTGTGACGTAGACTAGATCGGCGCTTCGGATTTAAGAGCCAGGAGAAGAGCACCATCTCTCATTTAGACATGCAATTGTCCATCACTGCCACTGTCACTCCTGTGGGGAACTGGGATAAGACCATTGTAGAGGAAAAGAGGCTTTTTTCTTTTATTCCCCACCAAGTGTATGCAAGGCAGTATGCAGCTACTGAAGCAGATACTCCCCCATCTGAATGGCAAAGCTAAGCAGGTCTCCCATATCATATGAGAAGAATCTGCTGCAGTTGTGAGGTGAAGAGAGACCCAGTGCTCAGGAAGGCCCACACCTCTGATAAATCTGTGCTTCCAATTCTGTAACATTCCAGTAGATGCAGACACAGCTTAGCAGTTCGAATGGTTTAGCAGATTTAGGATCCTTCTGGATCAAATTAGAACTGGGACCATCTCACCTCCATGAGGAGGAACCCAATTAATTCTATAGAAATAAACATAGATAGTTTGATACAGGCATGGCTGGGGTTATAGAAGATCCTCACCTATTTCACACTGCAGGAGAGAAGAAAGATCTCGTATCTAAGCGCTCCGTTTTTCAGTCATGCAGATGATGTTTTGCTTTCCACCACAATTACTGCTCTACTTCAGTGATACAGCCTGGCGTGGAATCCTTCAGAAGTTAAAAATACTCTCTGTAAATGTTATTTTTATAGAGTCTGAAACAGACTTTGCTCTTAGTACTTTCCACACACCAGAAAAATCACTAATCACAACAAAAGAGCAGACCTATGTGCAAATCTGCCAACAGAGTACAGGAAGGATCATCAAGGTCTCTCAGAATCGGCCCTCTGCTTCTGTTAAGTTAAAATTAAATTTACCATTGGTTTAAAGAGAAGCATTCAGGCTACTGCTTTCACTTCTGACAAATCTGACTTTTTCTCTGTGTGTTTGACCTGATTCCAATGACTGATTCTAGACTGGGGAAGAGTTTCATGGCAGATAGCCTCAGTTTCTCGAAGGCTTAGACTGTGGAGCCCTACCAATCCATAGCGGTGTTCCAGCTATGCTGAGTAGTGCATTAATAACATGCCTTGATAGGGACTACTTGGATTCATGCCAGAGTAATTACTCTTACGTATAAACTTCAGAGTGATTAAAAGATTACACATTTTTTTTGAAATAATCATTTGAGAGTACTCTTTGTAATGGTTATACTCAGCACAAGGATCATTTGCATTTATGTTGCTGAAAACGGTATCTTAAAAGGACCAGCACTTCATTTAGACACTTCATTACAATAACAGCAATAACAAAGCCTCTAAACTGCTCTCTCGCCCTCTCTTTCATCCCTTTCACCACCACATAGAATAGAATGGGACAACTAGGAAGATAAATAAGCTAACCTGGCATACAAGTTCTAGCAGAAAATGCACAATATATGAGGTTGCAGCAATGGCCCCGAAGAAAAACAATATTATAGCTTTTTCCAGAAATGTCCCCCTGCCATACTCATATTAAGCCCTCAGATTTCCACACCTGGAAAGGTTCAGAAAACACACAAAAAAGATGTAATTTACTGAAACATAACAAAATTGTAGAAGAGAATGATGCACAGATTTATTGCAAGACAAGAAATACTGAAAACATTTGGCATGCTTTTCAATTCAACTGAAAAGGGAGGTGTTTTTGATAGACCTGACATTTACCCCTTTCACATTGCATCCCTTAAGGCAGAGCTGCAAAATTGCTGAACACATAGATTTTCTTGCAGAAGTCAAGTAACTTGAAATAAACAGAAGTGAAAGGTACCAGCAACCACAAAAAAATTAAAAAGTGATTTGGAAATATGCTGATAAGAAATGTTGCTAGTGAAATAAAGAAGGAGTTGAACAAGAATAGAACAGCATAGTCATGGGTGGTGGATATTTGCAAATGACATCCCACCGATAGAAGTCTGTGGGGACAGTGACCAGTTTCATCTCACTGAAGGGTAAACATCCACCACGAACTGAGAGTCCTACTTTGGTTTCTTGAACGAGCACCACAGCACACCAGAACGGCCCCTGGACATTTTCTAGTTCATTTTGAAAGTGTGATCTCCCAGCTTGGGTTGAAACATCCTTCCTTCTAACTCTGGTGATCAGCTGCAGTTATAGGGCCAAAACATCAAAACATTAAAAAAAAAAGTATTTTCTTTGTGGCAAATATTTGTTTAAGATTTAAAAAAAGACCGATCAAGAAATCATTGAGGATGCTTTAGGAATTTTTGCCATCTTCAAAATACCTGGAAGGGCTTTTGAATTGTAGACTACATACTTTCAAGACCTTTCTTGCATGTTTGTGCTTCAAGTCACCTTTAATATCACAGTGATGACTATCTACAACTTCAAAATCCAAGGGCTTTACAAGTTATTTTTACATTTAATTTGCTTAATGTGTTTTTGTCAAGTGTTGCTAAAGAGTAATCAAAAAGTGAAATGAAAGCAATTTTCAGATCACTGCTCATTCCGACCAGAATTGGCTTTATGAATTAAATCCTTAGGCCTTTAAAGTTATTCTGGAATTGCTAGAGGAACATAATGTAATTGGGAAGAAGATTGTTTCATTTAGACTGAAAATTTCATTGCTCCAGAAGAGGAAGGACTAGTCAATCAATGTACTTTAATACTAGAATCATGAAAACACCACCCATAGCATCACTATTACTTAAGTATATCAACTAGACTCACTGGAAAAAAAAAACCAACCTCTAAGCTAAAGATATACCAATCTGTTTTTTCTTGTTATTGTATGCAGTGATACACTAAGAGCTTAAACAGAAAACAGCTGAGCATGGTAGAATTAAATGACACAGTAAATTTATTTCCGTAAAAACTATATTGGCTAATCAATTGTGGTTCTTAAGATGTTAGCATTTAAAAAGTGCAGTCATGCTTATTATCATGTGTATTTTGAAGCAGCAACTGGAATCAGTAAAGTCTATCACCACAGAGAGCGCAATGTAAGAAAAATCAGAAGTATATGGCTTTTGTTCAATAGAAGTTTTACTACAGTTTCAAGGGAAGCAAGGGTAGGCTCTGTAAATAACATCCCTTGGTTTTGTCCCATGATCCTGCCATATAAATCACCATTTTCTCAAGATCACGCTGTCTACATCACAT
>NW_009260028.1:9349037-9373235 GCF_000687185.1 Egretta garzetta | reverse complement strand
CTTTCCAGTGAATCCAGTTACGATTCTTCAACTTGTCTTCAAAAAGCTTCATTGTTGGTACTGCAGAGGTAACCCCTGTACAGTTTCTCCCCTCTGCCCAGGGCTCTGCTGTTGACTACCTGCAATGTGCATCTCACAAGAGATCTACATATATGTTAATGTTACTTCAGAAGCATGTAGCAGCACTTGGGAACAGTTTTGCAAGATCACCATCCTCCAGCCACTGTGATAAATAGACCCACGTGAAATCTGATTAATTGGCAATAAGCTATGTATTAGAAGAGGCAAGGAGTGCTTAACTCAAAACAAGCAAGCCTTAGGGCTACAAAGATGATGAGGGGACTGGAGCATAGCTCCTATGAGGAAAAGCTGAGGGAGCTGGGCTTGTTTAGCCTGAAGAAGAGAAGACTGAGAGGGGATCTCATCAACACAAATACCTTAAGAGTGGATGTCACGAGGACAGAGCCAGACTCTTCTCAGTGGTGCCCAGCGACAGGACAAGGGGCAACGGGCACAAACTGAATGAAGTATAAGAGGTTTCACCTGAATATAAGGAAGAATTTCTTTTCTTTGAGGGTGACAGAGCACTGGAACAGGCTGCCCAGGGGTGTTGTGGAGTCTCCTTCTCTGGAGATATTCAAAGCCCGCCTTGACGAAGTCCTGTGTAACATGCTCTAGGTGAACCTGCTTTAGCAAGGGGGTTGGACTGGATGATCTCCCAAGGTCCCTTCCAACCCTCACCATTCTGTGACTCTGTGACAAAGATTAAATTTATTTAGGTTGCAAAATGCATTTGTTTGATCACCCCATGACTATTACTTGCATGTTAAATGTTATCGTCCCCGTGCTATCTTTTTTTCTTTTTTAATGGAACTTAAGCTGGACACACTTTCTTCTCCTCTGTTTTGCACTACTGCTAGTAGAATAATATAATCATAGAGTAGTTTGGATAGAAAGGGACCTTTAAAGGCCATCTAGACCACCCCCCCTGCAATTAGCAGGGACATCTTCAACTAGAGCAGGTTCCTCAGAGCCCTGTCCAACATGACCTTGAATGTTTCCAGGGATGGGGCATCTACCACCTCTCTGGGCAACACGTTCCTGTGTTTAACCACTCTCATTGTAAAAATTCCATCTTTGAAGAGAAACTCATTGCCACCAACATTGCTGCAGATAAAGGAGAATGGACTACACGTAGTCATCTTATTGCACTGATGAGTCAGGCCCCCAAATACTGGCAGTGGAAAATAATTCACCATTTTACTTTCTTTCTCCACCCCCTACCAAGTACCCTTTCAGCACAGTGAACTTGGTAATTTCTGACTGGAGGAATCCAATGCCACAATAAAAACAGATAAAACAACTGAATCATAAAAGTATGGATATTAGACATATTACTGCTTAGATATTAAACTGGGAAGGAAATTTCATGGAAGCAAATATAAATGAAATTCCAATTTAATTTCTTAAGGCTAGCTCAGAAGCACATATTTGATTGCTAGTCTACACATATCCAGTGGAAAGGGAAATGTGTCCAGCACTCTTTTGATTTTAACAGTTTTTCTCATACATACCTCAATGTAGCATCAACAGAGAAGGAAGACCAATGTTTTCAATTGCTCTTGTAAATTCATATTAGGGATATATTAGACAGAGCCCATGTAGAATGGAGTTCACATTTCTTCTTCCATTTATAGACACTAGGAGTTTCAGTGAGAAATGGAAGATTATAAATTGTCTTAAAGAGTTTTTGTCAGAAATGGGAGATAAGTAGCCAAAGCTACTATCAAGTCTGCATCAAAACATTAAACTAAAAGAAAAGAATTAGTGGATATGTGCATAAATGGTCAAATGGATAACTCATTTTCCTCATAACTAGGAAAGAGTCAACATGGCTTTTATAGTGAGAAGTCATGTCCTTGCAGATATCTTAGAATTACCTGAGAAAACAAATGTGGATAAAGGAGGTACGGTTGCTATAGACCACCTGGATTTTCAAAAGTTTTCAACAAGATTTTTCCCCAAGAATTCTTAGGGAAAATCAAAATGACAAGGGACAGGAAGGGAGGCCATGACATGTTTACGTTACTGATGAAAAGGTGAGGAACACACAGGAAAAAAAATTACCTTTTTTTTTTCAGAGGAGGAAGGTCAGGCATGGAGTTCCTCTGATTTCCATGACAGGGCCTATGCTATCAACTGAAAGAGGGAATGAAGAGTAAGGTGACAAAGTTGGCATCAAAGCTAAATTATTCAGGATATTAACAAGCTAAGTCAATTGCAGAGCTCCAGAAGGACCTCACTATATTGAGTAACTGAGCAATAAAATGGCAGATTAAATTCGATGCAGAGAAATGTAAAGTAATACTCTTGGGAAAAAAGCCATGAAAGTTTTGCATACAAAATGATAGTTTTCGGACTGACTATTACTATTCAGGGAAAAGATTTCCAAGCTCTGATAGACTGTCAGCTATGTGCTCAGTAGTGGTCAAAAGGCAAGTATTGCTCCTTAAGGAAAGGAGTATCATGACAGAATACCATGTCTCTAGATAAAATCACAATGCACCTGCATCTTGATTACAGGGGTAGTGTTGTTTTCTGGCCTCTATTTCTGTGCAGATATTTCAGAACTAGAGATGGCTTGGAGAAGGTCAAGGTGATATGGGAGACTCTCCACACGAGGAGTGACCCTAGTTTTGATGAGAGAGGATTAGAGAGTAGGGGAGAAAACAAAAGAGTTAACTTTACACGGGCCATATATAACATTCTAGGTGACGTTTGACAGAGGTGGGAAACTGGGCTAGACAGATCTCTGGTCTGCAGTGGCTCTTATGTGCACATAAACAGTTTTCCTTGCAAGAAGGTACGTACATTTGATAAACAAACACGTGTCCTCCAGGTTGCAAAGACACTTGCTCAAGTCTGTAAGAGAAGATTCTGATTTCCAGAACTGAATGGGAATTGGTTTTCTCTTCAGCTCAGGCTTCATCTATAGAAATGTTTTTCCCATTGCTTATAAATTTACTAACTAAATGAACAGCATTGATAATGTCCAAGAAAGTTCTTTGATGTGTACTGTTCACACTGTGCAACTTCAAATAACAGGAACTTCATCCATTATACTGAAAATTAGAATGATGCCCTGGTTAAAGTTAAAAATCAAGGCTTAAGTCAAACTTGGTAGTAAGGAAAAATTTATTAAATTTTCATGGAAATGTAACTCAGTAAATAATGTCATGTTATTTCAAACTGACACGTAAAATATGTGCAGATGTGTGTATATGCACTATGCATTTATAAAGTTAACAAATTTGCGTGACAAGAAATTAAAGCCAAACAACTAAGAACGGATTAAAACTTGCCTCTAACTTCATTATGATTTGGGAGTTACCATTAGACAAGCGATTCATAACACCTGAAAACACACGAATTGCCCTTCCTCTATTTTGAAGCAGTGGATTTTTTAAAATATCAATTGATCTGGCACTGGTGGCTCTCAAAAGAGGTACAGGGTGCCATAAGGGGCTCTGTATCTTGTAAAAACCATTTTTCTAGGGGAATTAGAGTTGAAAGATGATTTAGGAGAAGAAAGCTTCTCCCTTTCCTTCAGAACAAAGGTTATAAATTCTGTTGCAATATGGACATGCCTGAATGCAAATCAGAAGATTTGTAATACACACTACAGAAGCAGAGCCACTCCCTGGGTTTAGCGGAGAGCAACGTCTTCAGGCTGTCTCCTCTGCTCCCGGTCCTTTTCCATGAGCGTGTTGAAGATGAGGTATTACATTTGATGAAATCCAGGACTGCAGATCAATACACCATGGAATCAAGATATGCTCTGGAAAATGTAGTTCCTGCATCTTTAATATTCTCCATTTCCTTTTATCCTAACCTTCACACTCCCAGGAGCTTAATAGCTCTTCGTCAGCTTGGTGGTTCCAGTGCCCCTCTTCTTCCTTCTGGCAGACGCATGCCTTCCGGCTCGAAAAGCCGACGCACATCAGACAATCTAATTTATAATCTTAAATCTTCTGGAAAGGGCTGCAGAGGCCAGGCCATACAGGGCTTTCCAAATTAATTCTGAAAGTAAAACAGTATATATAGCAGGCGGGTAACTTTATCTAGATTTCAGAGATTTAGTTACATGAAAGTGAGAATATAAAAATGCTTTCGCATGTAGCAGAATACTGTTGAACACATTTGGAAAGGATCAAGTCAAGACTACCTAAATCATTCAATAAAATCTGCTACATAAAACATCTAATAAATTGTAATGGCAAGGACTTGTGCAGAGAGGCTGAAATTCCAGCTATGTGCTGAAAATAAAAGTTTGGTCACATAGTCACTCTCTCTTCTTTTCTTTGCTGACTTTACTAGCCATTGGGCTGGAAGTGTCCGGTTTCACTGGAACACCACAGAAAATGTTTGGCGCTGGTCTCAAAGGAGAAATGATTTGGTATGCTGCGATTTGCTTTATGATTTTGGGGATACTTTATTAATCCCTGAAGTTTCAAATCTCTTAAGACCATGATTAAATAAAAAAAAAAGTCCCTTGGTGCAAAGGCAACTCCTATCATTAAGGAAAACAATCATAAAACTCCTGTGACAAAGCAATAAGGATTTCATAGTAAATTACAGAGTTAAATAATGATAGTATCTCACATGAAAATAAAACTTACTAATTCAGTTAAGCACTCTGTAAGTAGAACTGGAATGCTGCTAATACAATAAGATTTTTGTAATCATGTTAGTAAGAATGATAGCCTTATGTTCCATATCCTGTTCCTCAAGTTCAGTACCTAGAGGATGCAGTGCAAGAAAAAACCCCACAGAATACTGACGAGAAGTCTGGAAGCATCTGTTTCTGTTACTCGTTGCTCTAGCCAATAGGTATGTTGACTAACTTGCATTTATCTGCATTTTTGCTGCTGAACTGCCTTAACAGCCAAGACTAGGAAGCTATTCAACATATGTGACAGCATGTATTATGTATTGTCTAAACCAAGCTCTCTTAGAGACAGGATCTAAGATACTTGTTACTAGTTTCTAGTTGTCATGATCCAGGAATTAAGTTCAGTTTGGGTGCATTTTAGAAACTGGACATGCTTTCTCTTAGTAATTTTTTTTTTTTTTTTAACAGTAACATTGCCCAATATGTTCCCCTCAATTTAAATGTGACTTGTGATATCCCCATAATTTTAACTACTAATTTAAACTAGTTTAAATGAGCACTGCAGAAGTTAGCATGGAGGGACCTGGAGAAATCTTTGATATATCAGTATAGCCTAAGCAGGAGCAAAGGTTTCCTCAGAAACAGCTTCCTCTTCATTACCTTCCAGGCTATTTTTGTCTATGCTTTTTGATTTTAATGTAGATGGTGGCCTTGTGCTGCAGTTGGACCTGTTAATTTTTTGTTTATTGACAACAAATGAACTCAGTGAGGCAACACGTCTGCATGGTCCATGCAAAAGGTGACACACAAGTTCAGTTCACATTGTAAGCAAGCTAGCTCTGCCTGGACTTGAGCTTCTGGGTATGGCTGCGGTGCTAAGCATTTCTTTTCTCTGCAGCTTCCTTCCCTCGAGGCCAGGCCAGTGACGTCGCTTAAAAATAGGGGTCAGATTGTGGCTGTGCAGTGGGAGAAACTATGCAGTGTAAAAGGACTACACACCAGGTCTCCAGCTTGCTGTTTACACTAGCTCCTCCAAATAAGATGAGAGCGGTATGAAGGTATGACCACAAGCCAGTGAAGTTTCAAGTGAAACCAGCTGCCCAATATGGAGGGGAATACAAACCACACATTTAAAAAACCCCAAACCAAAACAGGTGGCATGACTACTGCAGCACTAAAAGCTAAGGAACCATAAGCTACAAACCCGTTCTTTTCTGGGTTGTTTTTGCAGTAAAGACTGTGACTTCCATGGGCCAATATTTGGCATAGTTTTCAGCTCACTAATGTCTGCTTCTCTTTTGATTGGGGCTCAATTCCAAGCACTCTGATATTACTGAAAATACTTATAGTGACTGTAATGGGGATTTGATTGGAACCAGAGGTAACAGATAACAAGTAGGGGATTGGGAGAGCACTTCAATGTAGTAGGAGTACCTGAGCAGAGGGGAACAAAACAAAAAAACCTAAGTGATAATAAATTATCACAGGGTCAGAATACCAATCTAACTCAAAGAAGACAGTAACAAAGTCTTGTAAAAAGTTGTAAAAAATGCATCTGATTAAGAGAATTATATGAAAAAAATGTACATCACGGGTAACATAAGTTGAGTCATAATTACCTGGAGACAACTGCACATGCAGTTCCCACGTATTTCCAATACACAGATGATCGTTTGCATATTACTTGAAATATTCGTTACAACTCTAATTGTGAAGTATGTCCCCAGCCTAGTCCCACCCTCTTGGACTAGAAATGGCAGCATAATTTATTAACAATGCAGGATAGGAAGGGTGCAACCTAAAAAGTATCAGCAATGTGAAACTTTCCTCTGCTGAAGCAGAACAGATGGAAAACAGCAACATCCCAGATCCCAGTGTCCAAGAAATGCTGCAGTGAGACATACACATGGCTATCATCCAGGGATGGCAGCTTTCTCCTTCCATCGCTGGTGGCCATGCAGCAGGGCACAACCGACCATCAGGAAGAAAAAAGTGCTTATGGTGCAAAGTCTGGATGGGAATCTGACATTCTTGAAAGAGCAATAGTGGGGGGAAGGAAGGAGAAAGAAGGTATAACAGAGCGGCGAAAGGGATGAGTGATGTCCAATGTGTGGGGTAGCAAACTTTTTTAAGAAGCCAAGACATACCAGACATGAGTCACAAAAAAAAAAAAAAGAGGAGGAAGAAAAATATGTTTGATTCAAAGACGACCGTATGTGGAGACTCTTGCAATAAACCCTGACTTACTATTCTCTCTGCTAGGAAAAGCCTTCGAGTTCTGGCACCTCATTCTCATGACAAATATTCCAGCAAGAGCAGGAAAAGACACAACCTGAGTATGGTTTAACAGTAACTGATAGGCAATAAAATAGGAAATGCTACATACATGAGATATTTTTATTATGGTCTTAGTTTTTGTAACTTTGTGGTCTTCCTTGAAGGCTTATTACTAGTCAAAACCTATTCCCATACCTTTGTCCTATTATTGTTATTATTGTTGTTGTTGTTGTTGTTATTATTATTATTACAACAACAAAACCAGCAACAACAAGAAGAAAGGTTTTTTTTTTTTTCTCAGCACATGTTTCAGAAGTACCTTCTAGTTTTCCTACATTTGGCACAATACAGCATGTTGCTTACAAGGAACCTCACGACTCCCAGCCAAGTTCTGAAATACATAATCAGTTGCAAATGTTTTGGGGTGGTTGACTGATGAATGCAGTAACTTTACCATTTATCCCATTTTTTACCATTAACAAATCTTAGATATTTTGAGGACAGGAGCACTTTCCCTTTTTTAGGATTAAAAAAACTCAAAAACTTTTGAAAATGCTCAAAACAGCTGTTTAACACATTGATTGGTCTGCTCCTCATAAGAACAAATACAATAGTAGCATTACAACAATGATCTTTTGTAAGAAGTGATGTAATAAGACAATTTCTGCTATAATAAAACACAGTGTCAAGATATAGTTACCTGTGATTCTTTATCCTTTATAAAACCCACTTTTTTTCCTGTATTCTCATTTCAGCTTCTTCCCCTCATAATGATACACTTCATTGTTTCAGGAAAAAATCAGCGACTCCCAGAACAGTCCCTACACTGCCCTGGTCCAGAGGGCTTTTCAGTCATTCACCCTCTTTTCAGTTCCAAACTTGTTTATCATTTAAGGTTGCTCATTTTTTTTTCCATTCAGCATGTCACCTGTCATTTACATGAATGATAAAAACATTCAGAGGCGCATTAGTGAAGACTTGCACATTTTGGAAAGTATATAAAGCCTTGTATTTCAGGACACAAGCCAAGGTTTAAGTAAGAAGGAGCTGTTATTACATCAACAACTTCAGCTAGGGTATTTTGCAACTTCTTCATGCTGTTGGCCCCTGACCACTTTCAGAATGAGTATGGACAAGGAAAACCACTGGTCTGCTCCAACATAGAAATTCCACAAGAGATTATTCAGATAGTTACAATTTAGTTAGTGGTGTGTGTGTGTGTGTGTGTGTGTGTGTGTGTGTGTTCAAGAATTTCTTTCTAGGCTTGCCAACAAGGAGTGAAAACCAAAATGGCTCTGAAGAACAAATACATACTGTCACATTGGTGACTCTGGAGAGTGTGTTGTGAAACTACTTCTACATCAGGGAAAGAAATCCTTGGCAAAACACCTGCAGGAATAATTTGTCGGGGACCTGTCCCTCCAGTTAGTAAAATTATCTCACCTTACTTTGAGGACTGGAAGTCAAAGATGTTTCTCCTCCATTCATGTTTCAACAGCAAACACATCTTTCTCATTTTGCAGCATCTAAAATACAATTCTACCATTTCAGGATCTGAACATGTTCACAATGCATTAACCTGTATTTTCAAAATTATTAAACACTGCAGTAATAAAGCAAACCAAAACCATCCTTCAGGCAAATAATTTCAATTCTCTGTTCCCTTATGTCCCCAGATAACAATGTGAGTGATCTAAGATATAACTGCCTAAGCATTTTTTCGTTTGTATCCCAATGGGCTTTGAAGCTGGCAGTACACAACCTTAGTTCGCAGCGTGACACACCAGTGCACCAGCAGTCTGAAGGCTGAGTTCCACTTTTGGTGTTGATGCTGACCTGCTGCAAAAAAGGGGGGAAATCACTGTGCCTCACTATGTTTCTGTATCTTGTCCCACCCTTTGTCTTATATTTAGACTGCAGACTCTCTGAGGCAAAGGCTGTCTCTTTGAGAAATTACAGATACAGGGTAGGAACAGAGACCTTGGTCTGTTTGGTTTTTTGGGTACTACCACAATTTAAAAATAGAAAGTATCTATTTCTGAGCCCGGATGAATTTTGCAACAAGTTGCTGTAAACAGATTCCATCATCCTCCTGACTTCTGCTCTTTGGCATTCCCAAATTTTATACCTCAAAATAGGAGCTCGAACTCAGCTAATACAGGCTGTCAAAACTTTATTTATTTCACTGGCACCATGACAGTTCACACCAGCTGAAAATCTGCTTTGCACATTTGAGTTTCCACCCTGTAGATGACGTTCCATAACTTGCATAGCCAAGATAGGATTTTCAAAGTTATGCATCTCAACCAGGGCAAGGACAACCCAGAAACAATGTGATTACACTTATCACACTCTCTTTCCCTGAAAATGTGCTGAAACTCCATGCTTTTAGCCAACAAATCTTACAGTGACTTTTGTAACTATAGCTCTGAAAGTTGTAGAAGGAAAAGGCTTGTGCTTTTAATTTTTAAATACAGATTAGTACATGCCTATCTCAGTACTTTTGCTACTTATTCTTAATAAAGAGGAAAAAAGCAATTCTTCAGCTGGGACGTAAAAACCTTCAGAGGCTTCAAATTTTTCATTTTCTGCACAGAATGGAAAAAGCGGCACTTGCTTACTGGTGTAACAGAGAATATACATTAATGTAAGTGCTAAGTCTCAAATGCTCTATAGACTTCAAATTTTGAATATGAAGTACTAGAAGTCTATTGCAAACTCTTCAAGAAATCCCATGACTGCATGAAACTCTAAAGTATTTGTTCAGTAAATTAGAACAAGTAAGTGTTAAATAATTGCAAATTGCTAATAGGCATTCAGGAATTAGGAAAACTAATAAACTGAATACATTTTTCATCATGTTTTATTTGGTTGTTCCTAATAAAGAACTAAGAAATCAGTACTCCTGTTGAGTACAGCACTGCATGACCTGTAGCTTTCAAAATCTTTTACTGCCCACGCTGCATTGCAAATGTTTAGGGAAAAAAAGGGTTCCAGTAGTTTGGGTGCCTAAAGAAATGTAATTTGAAGGCAGGAGCAGTGCGGGGAGAGCTGAAAAAAAGCCCATCCCAGGGAGCCCCCTGCAAGAAAATGGCAAATTGGCACATCATTCAAGTCTATACCAAGGCTCTGTGTGCATTATGAAGGCTGTGGAGAAAATATTTACTGCTGTGCTTTGAGGATATATTAAAATAATGATCTCTCTCCCCACAGACTGACATATATGTGGATGGCGTTAGCAATTAAGGCTACAGTAACAAGACAAATATGAGAACACATTTTTGGGTGAATGCCACTACTCCAGGATGTCACTGGCATCCCAGAGAATATCATCTTCTGCTTTGTGTGGTCTCATCTCCACTCCTTCAGATACTCTGCCTGATGCTGCATGTTTTCAGAGATACCCCCTTTTCCTCTTCCTTCAGCCTTCGCCTGTCTCCCTCAGTCACATCCCGTGACCGTTCCTTCCGGCTGTATCTCTGGAGCCTCCCCATTTCCACCACCATGCACCATGCTCAGTAGCTGCTTCTGGAGCTTTGCCTTCTCTCTTTCGTGTATGGCTCAGATCTCCATGGGAGAGCAATTAAAATGACCATCCATTACTGCAAAATCCCTGGACACCATCTGGGAAACCAAACTTTCCATCTGCTCTCTCACAAGGAGAAGATGCTTTGTAGTGGAGATGGTTGAATTTCTTCAACTGACAAAAAACAAAAACCAAGCACTAAACATTTTTATTAAAACCAGAAGCATGTTCAGGTCCTGGTATTTCACCAAGACACAAAACATATTTCCACAGGAAATTAATTTTTTTCAAAGTTTCCAGCACCCCCCTCCCTTAAATCAGCCCTGAACTTCTTTAGCAGCCACATGAACTCTCTGATAACCTCCCTGTGCCGTCACTGTGGAAAAGGCAGATGGAAAAAATTCTGACCGACACAAAGAGGAAAGGATGCCTCTCTACCAGGGGCGTCCAGCAGTGGTTGTCTGCTTAATCCCCTTCTGTGCCTCTGGAAACCTCCCCCCTGCTCACCGCAGAGCCAAACAGGGGCTCTACAGCCATCCTGCTTTGCTTGGAGCTACAGTAAAGAGCGGGTAAAGACAGCCAAGACTCTGTGCGTCTCCAAATGATGGCTATCAAACCCTTGCAATTTTCTCAAGTCAAAGTAATTTTTTACCAACTCTTCTCAGTGGGTGCAATGGGATCTGTGCTGAAGCTTTTACGAGCATGGCAAGGTTGGGCTTGCAAAGGAACTAGCAGTCAGGAGTGTTATGTGTAGCAGTGGTTCTCCACCTCTTTTTACAGCCTAAAGCTCACTTGAAAGAGTTGGAAACACTCTGAGCCTCACCGAGCTCAGCTTTTTTCCATTCTCTGCCATCTCTCTCGGTTTCCATTGCCCTGCTTTGCCTCCCACTTCTGTAAAAGCTGGTTTTCACTCAGGGATAACTCACAGGACCAGCACGGGTCTGGGCTCCATGTCTTACCTACAGTTTGTACTGTCTTTCCCGTTTGAAGTTACAGTCGCTTTTAAAAAGGCCTTTTTTTTTTCGTGGCTCAGATCATTATAACTAATGTTTGTAACTTCTATTTGGAAAGTTAGGTTCAGGCTTTGATCTTCTTTAAGCATATAACTTAGACAAAGTTGTTCTATTGAACTGAAAGAGACTTACATTCCTGAAGTCAAGCATATGCACAAGCATTTTAAGAATTATGGCTTCAACCTAAGTCAATCCTAAACCTTACATGAATTTTGGATATTAAAAAGAAAAATGTTTTTAAACCCAAGTCTCTAAGGAAAGAAATAAATACTTATATATGTCCACTATATTATGAAAACTACTGTACTTGAATAAGACAGTCATGAATGTTTTTTAGATTTAAGAAAATAATTTTGAAATAAAATATATCCATACATACATGATTAATGTGGCTTCTCTGTTCTCTTCTGCTCGAATTATTTATATTCCTAGTGAGAGGGGAAAAATTCTTTCCAGCTAAAGAAGCAGCCTCTTTTATGAATAAAAATGAGCACTTTTTTTTTTTAACAGAAAAGTAGAAAAAGGGTCTCCTTTCAGTTTGATTTTCTGACATCAAAATAATATGGTGCAACTCTGAATATGATCTTCTCTTCTCTTCGCTTTCTACCATGTCAAATTTTCATAACAGACTTCAGCCACACTTAGATACTCCAGCAAGGCATTTGGTAAAGTACACACAACAAGTAGGTAGTCATGGCCCAAAGAGCTTATAAGGAGAAGACAGGGATGGAGATAACACAGACTGAAACAATAAAGTAGCACAATTCAAATAGTAAGCAGCAGTCATCCCACACCCATTTCTTGCCATCATAACAGAATGATTTCCTAGCATATGTATTTGTCATAAAGACTCCTACAGGTAGCTATGTTCAGCAAGATCCCAAAGATTCAAGTCAAGAAAACTCTAAGAGGCCAGACACTTAATGAGCAAAGAAAGAAAACTGGATAGAAGTGTAATCCACACGTCAAGTAGCCACATTGCAAAGCAGACATTAGCCAGGAAAGAAATGTTAGAAAAAAAGGGTTTTGTAGGATCAGGTTACTAAGAAATGGAGAGCTCTTGAGACAACCCAGCAATTTGGGCAAGCTCCAGAAAGTGAGGAAGGCTTTCTCCTGTAGGGTGCCTTCCTCGCCAGATCGATACATGGTCCACTTCTTCAGATTATGGAAGCTTTTCCACTTAAAGCAGTGGTTGAAGCCATTAGTGATATCCTCACTCTCTTCTTGGGACACACTGTAACACCTGAAGTTGCTATGGGTCTCTTGTATTTATTTGTGAAGTTTGCTAAAGGGTTCTGAGGAGGATTTTGGGGCTTGCAGTGCTTCTTTTTTTTTTTTTCCTTTTGGCTCTCCAGGCAAAGTTTCTATTTTATGCTTGTTTGTAGCTGTGGGAGATTGGGCTGTGTCATCCCAGGGGTCCAGTTCAGGTGCCTTTCCACTAGCCAGTCCTCAGAGCTGTTATCAACAGATCAAAGGCTGCTGATTGCTGCAGTAACATCTTTCTTCACTTTGCCAAAACATGGAGGTCAAATAGGAAAGACAAGAGTTTCTAAAACTAGACTGGTATAGAACAAACACAGGAGTAGGAGCCTCCAACCAATGCGAACAGCCCAGAGGGAGTCAACAAGGTTAATCTGGAAATGGCATGGAGACAGGAAAGGAATATGATGGATTCAAAGCAGAATAACAAGGATAGCAGGACAGAAAACAGCCTCTTTTTTTTTGCCTACTGATGTAGCTCCTGGTGTGCAACTTCTGACAGCACACAGGCAGGAATGTGTTTTGAAACAGCAGTTTTCTGAATGTATCCTCAAAAGCCGCCTTTTCCTGCTACCCCTCCATGCTGAATATCTTTAGTGACAAATAAAATACCAATAGGTTATCAGGCACAAGGACACTGTGTGTCTAAAAGGTCCATTTGTAAAAGCAGCGTAATGAAACTCTCCAGTAAAATTAAACTGTTAAAAAACCCCTGCCTAAATACTGCCAGTGGAGACAAAAACAAGTTTGGATTACGTGTCGCACTCACCTCCCCCCTGCCCAAAAAGCACCAAAGGTGAGATGACCTCTGGTCCCCGCCATCTCCCAGCAGCTGAGGAGACAGAGAGTGGTGGTGCCTCCCTGCTGTGGGCAATGCCCCGAGGCGGCTCTTGGCTTCCAGGAGGCTGCCTTGCAAGGGCTGAAACAACACGGACACGGTCAGGGAAGCCAAAGGAGAGGGGAGAGAGGTGCCTTGACATTTAGGAGTTGAACAAATAGTACATTTTTCAGAAATGAAGGTCAGCTATTCATGGACTTGCAGCCAACTCCTCCTACTTCTTCTTCCACTTCCACCTGCAGAGCCAGAGGCTTAAAAGCAGTTTCAAATCATAATGGATTCTTCATGAATTTTCTGAAAATCACTCTCAGGGTAGCTATCCAACTGTCTTATTTGCCAAATCATCTCAGGAAAAGCCCGATAAAACCCACTCTGTTTCCCAGAATTTGTTCTTAAATGATATTGCCATTCTGTGATTCTGTGACAAAAAAAAGACCAAGTGATTTGCTTATTGTAGACATCAGTACTGATCCCACTCAAGGTAGCAGCAAACGCCCTTTCAATTTAACCTCGCTGGGCCGCTTGGCCATGATTCGGTAGTGCAGGTAGACAAGTGAGTCAGTCATAAGTTACAGTGAACAGCAAATCAAATTGTATCATTTTCCATTGGTGAGTAATAGACGGGAAATGTGAAATGTCATTACAGGGCTGGTTAACCATCTGGTAAAAGCTCCTGTATGAACAGTGCAGATGAACTACATTGAAATATTAAGGAAACATCAACTGAAGCTATTTAGCCCCTCCAGAGACCTATAGTTCACGCATGGTGGGCAGGTAATAATGTCCAATTATTCTGGAAACAACTAAACAAGTCACTGTAATATTATCTCATTTGCACTGGATCCAACATTAAGTATTTTTTAAAATATTCATCATTCATTCCAGGTAACAAAACAAAACAACTAATCAATCTCTGAGGAACTACCCATAAATCAAAAAGCCATACGGAGAAGCTGGCAATTTTTCATTATTCGAGGAGTAATATTTTAAAGCTGACAAGCTGACAGGGTGGTCCAGATCTGTGACATTATCACATCTGTGAGGAACAACCAAGCTTTACACAATTACAGTAGTACTTGTTAGACTTGCTCTAGAGTTACTCTAACAAGTTATCACAGAACTTGTGGAAAAACAAAGACTTTTTTTTTTAAATCTACACTGACTTCACTCAGCAAACAAGTTATCAAAAGTCTTGGCCAAATTAAAGGCACTTTGTTATTACCACACAGAGAAAAAGATTCTGTTTTGCAGCCCCTTATGGCAATTAGCCACAGCCTTTCACAAAAGACTCATCTCCTGAACAGAAGTGTACATTCAGCCTCTATTTATGTCAGAGCAAGTTGATGCGCAAAGGTTACAAATGCTTCAGTGAATGGCAAATCAGGTAGTAAATTTGAGGCTATCCTTCTCGCAAGTGGTGCACAGTGATTGATCACCTGATGGTGGTGATAGCACATAAAAATAAAGTTGTCCCTCGCTTTACTTCCCTGTCTGCTGAGGATGTAGTTCAAGACTCTATCAATGTCACCTAACTGCCTACTGAAACACATAAAACCAGGGTTGATAGAGCTTCTGGTGAGTCATGTTGGATGTTCATCTTAACTCTTAAGCCACTTCTAACTGCTCCCATAACTTAAGGTACCAGTGAGAAAATCCTAAAAGTCCTTTCAATACACAGCCCAATTCTGCACAGTCCAGGGGTGAGTGGTTACATCTGCATGAGGAAGATTTGAAAGAGAGCAGGCAAGGCAAAGAGCACAGAGCCTAAAAGCCTGGTTTAGCAGAGCAATGGTATTCAAGCATATGGATCTTCTGGTAGACATGCAATTTATCACCTTTTAAAAATTTTTTTATTTTTTTTAAACTCAGAGTAAATACCGGTTTCATATACAGATGGCTTGGGAATGGCTTCTGTTTTGGCTAGTTCAGTTTAGAAGAAAACTTCATCCAGGCTCGTGCTGCAGTGTAGTTTGCTGTTTAGGGACCCATGCACAGCAGAGCAAGGTACTGCAGAAAGGAGGCTTTGAACGTGGACCCTGAGCACATACAGCACCATACACATGCAGGAGCATCCCACAAGACAACCCAGCTCCCAGTGGGCATGACTTATCTCCATAGAGCACACATTATCCACGGTACAGTAATAACGTGTTTAGGAAATACCCTTTGTGCTTTCTTGGCAAATGGCTTGACTATAGCGAAGTATGGGATGGGGAGGCCAGAAAAGTTTTTGGGTGATATGAAGTGAAGGACTGAATGTCTGAACTGCCCTCTGTTTTACCCAATTTGCTTAGTTCATAAACCAGGGAATTTCACATGTATAAGAGCTCAAGATGATGTCTAGTCACACAAGCAGAAAGACTTGACTGAATCATAGAATCATTTGGTCGGAAAAGACCTTTAAGATCATCGAGTCCAACTGTACCTGTCCACTACTAAACCATGTCCTTAAGGACCTAGTCTACCCATCTTTTAAATACCTCCAGGGATGGGGACTTGACCACTTCCCTGATTAGCCAATTCCAGTGCCTGATAACCCTTTCAGTGAAGAAATTTTCCTAATATATAATCTAAACCTTCCCTGGTGCAGCTTGAGGCCACTTCCTCTCATCCTATCACTTATTACTTCAGAGAAGAGATGCACCCCCACCTCGCTAGAACCTCCTTTCAAGTAGTTGTAAAGGGCGATAAGGTCTCCCCTCAGCCTCTTTTTCTCCAGGCTGAACAACCCCAGTTCCCTCAGCCGCTCCTCGCAGGACTTGTGCTCCAGACCCCTCACCAGCTTCGTTGCCCTTCTCTGTACACACTCAATGTCCTTCTTGTAGTGAGGGGCCCAAAACTGAACACAGTAGTCGAGGTGCGGCCTCACCAATGCCGAGTGATTTGTCTGAAAGCTTCTGTACACAGTGTCATGCTTAGATTTGACTCTTAACTGGCTCAAATATTTGCTAACAAAAATTTGGGACAGGGCAAGGAGTTTGCATTCAGACGCACACAAAAAAAGCAGCAAAGTGCTGCTTTTGCCTCTGGTCTTTTTATTTTGCCCCAGTTCTTTTCACTTTAGCAAGCTTACTGTAAGATACAAATGCTTACTTCCCTTGTCTTTGCCCACTTTCTTTCCCTGCTTCTGTCCCCCATCATCTTTTCCCATCCATTAAAATACAAAGAATTTGTATGTTCTTACAAATTATCTCTTTCTTTTAAAATTTTGGTGGTACAAGAATACCAGAAGTTTTAGAAATCAAATTGCGATATATTCGAATGTGGCCACTTGCTCAACACAGCCTCTGTGTTTGGATGTTTATCCTCTCCATCCAAGACTTTAAGCTTTGTTTACATGTTGAAGTCCTGTTGTGCTTCTCAGGCACCAGTGGCAAAGTAGAAGTCATGAGGCGGTAGTACATTATCAGTTGCCAAAAGAGACAACTTGCAAATTCACACACTCAAACTTCAGTTCTGGTTCCTTCAATCTTCAGCAAATTCTAAGAATAAATGCCACAGCACAACTCTGCGTATTTTAGGGACAGCATTTAAATCGCAAAATGCTCCCAAAGCCATAGGGCTCCATAGCCAAGAGCTTCATAGTGCTGAATCTGAGGATCTCTCAGAAATATTCTCCAAGTGATTTTTGTTAAACTCTCAAACTGCAAATCTAAGGCTACATCTACATTAGCAAGCATATGGCCTGATAATAGTGGATTTATAGAGTGAAAAAATGGTGCTGAGTATCTGATGTGCAGATGATACATGCTTCAGGGGAATTTACTTCAGCCTAGTTTCAGTCTGGGCCTGTGGACTGAATATGTAGAAATAATTGGAGAGCATTAAGAGCAACATTGGAACACATTGCCTGGTTTCATTTAATCCAAAAGGAAACCAGTTTGTGTACTCAGAGACTGCTCTGTGCTGTGAGCCAAAGCGTGGTAAGTGGTAATGATCAGGAGATCACTAAATTAGCTGCACCCCAAATTAAGTGTCAGTCTGATCTACCAGGAAGGTTCAAATTCACATTTCCTAAGACAATCATTAGCAAGTTTAATTGGAATGGTTATATTTATGGTCCTAAAGAAATCTCAGTGATAACAGAGCTTGTGTCTGAATTGCCAAAACTTTCCTGTCCCATTCTATGAATACTTTGATCAAAAATAAATTGGAAATTCCAGTGCGTCCTTGCAAAATTCCTGTATATATCAAACTTAATGACTGAGGACTAGGGAGAGAATTTGAGCCAAGTCATGGTTCATAACTTGATTTTGAGCCTGTTCCAGTAACACCACCCTGCCTCACGCCAGTTTGATTTAGAGATAGGCTTTGTGCCCAGCATCTGATTTTTCTATATAATTACAGATTTAATGTTTGTAATACGGTCTTTGTAAAAGGAGGAACCCTCTGAGGAGCCTTCAGACTATGCCAACAGTCTGAATAGTTGCTTAGGTTGAGACTCAAATGCTTAAAAAAAAAGACAGAAACAGTGAAGATAATAGATTAATACAGCTCAAGCACGCTCACGCTCCTTATCTGCTGCAGTACTGGCCCTTGGTCAGTGCAGGAAGCTGTCGGCTACCCAGACGTGCGCACAATGTTTAGATGTGGAAGTGGCGGACTGAGATTAGGATCACAATAAAAGAGGCTTGATTTCAGCCTGTAATGTGAGGATTATTTGCTATACCTCAGAGATGTGTTTTCTTTTTTGTGACTCCTCCTCCATTGGTATATGGATTGCTGAAAAGCAGGAATTAGACCCTGCTAGTCAGCAGGACTGATTTAGCAGCTACTTTTGCTCCCTCCCTTCCTTCATCCTCAGCCATCTTCAGCCATGCTGTATAGGCTCGTCCTCAATAACAAGCTGATATGACTGGCAAGTTTCTGTACAAGATGCACAGAAAATGGACAAGTAACTATCAATTTTAGACACGGCAATGCAAAGATTACAGCATTACACCTTCACAGGTGCCAATACCCCTTTGTGGAAGATGCGCTGATGATAAAGCTGGCATTACATTTCAAAATTATTCAATAACCCTTAAGAAGAACTCAAATGAGAACTGAACTTTTGCCTCAGAAATTACAGAGGAAACTTCTGCATAATCCTGTTCACAGACTGTAACCAGATTGGTATCTGTTAAGCTAATACAGAAGACCACAGCGCTGCAATTCTTAGAACTGAAATTGAGACCGGTGCCAACTTTACTCTCTCATGTTTCTGGGTGATACGGCTTGGACTGGTTGTGTATTTAACAGGCACTGCCAACCTTAACAGGCATATTGACTTCTGGGACTGGTAATATAACATATTTTATTGATTGAGTACGATTCAGAAAGTAAAGCAGAAACTCTTCATTTTACTTTTCAAATAACCCACAAGAAGACTAAATTATTAAAAATATATATATAAGCTCTTCACCTACAGATTTCTTCATAGTTTTGGTACCCTGAGGCAACTCCTATTGATTTAAAAGCTATTCTGCTGGTAGTTATCTAATAGTCTGCCACTTCTTGTGGAGGGGGGAAATCAGTGGCTTAGTTACCACATGACTGAATACGCACCACAGTCTGTAAACCCATGTTGCATCCCGGAACTCAAACTTGTTGTTATTAGCTCCAAATGATATTCCTCCGTATTCTTCGAAGTGCCATTTTTTAAGAAACTACATTCTATAGCAAAGCCAGCATTCAGATATTCTCATCCAAGTCAACTTTTAAGATTGATGCTCCGGTCCTGTTAGGAAAAGAAAATGGATTTTTCTTTAAAATTAGATATTTTGGTAAAGTCCTTCACTTCAGGCTGTTGCTGTGACAAAAAATGGACCTCTCTCACACAAGGTCTTTTAGAGAAAATTATTGGTGCACTGTAAAAGCACAGGGAAACAGGCCATGCAGCTGAGACCAGATTTTGAAATGAGCCACGTAAGCTGTTTCTCGCTGCAGGACTTGGGATTGCTCATAACTTCTGATTCCAGGGAGAAACTTGGGTAGAATCAGGTGACACCAAGGCATACATCAGCCTGCTCCACACTCCACTTCTAGAAGAAAACCTGGCTGTGTAAGGCCAAAGGAGAGCCATGGTGCAGTGCAGCCGGGGCACTGGATTAAGGAGGCTGCCAGGCACTCCGTGATGGCACAGAGTCTAAACACAGTAGGGAAACCATTTTAGGAGTTGTACCTAATAGGAATGCGAAAACTGGATGGGGAGATGTCCATGTACAGCTCTAACCTTTCCCGGAGGAAAAAGAGGCTACGGAGAACAAGTGCAGGAAGGTGAAACCAGAAGAAATATCAAATAATATTTACCTCCCAGAGCGGTAAGTACCTGAAGCGTACAAGATTGGGCACAAGGGCTCATGCTGGGCAAATTAAACCATAGAATCATAGAATGTTTTGGGTTGGAAGGGACCCCTAGAGGTCATCTAGTCCAACCCCCCTGCAGTGAGCAGGGGAACCGCTAACTAGATCAGGAAGTCAGTGAGATGCCCTGTGCCAGCAGTCTTCTGAAGGGAAAGCCACCGCCTTGTGCCGCTCTCCTGGTTTCTGATCATCCTCCTGACAACGGCAGGCTCTCCCAGATGTGGTGCAGCTACCGTCCATGTTCCCCAGCAGCTGCCTTGCAGGAGCCTCTGCAGGACTGAGTGTTGCTGAAGCCCAGCAGCTGCCTCGCCCCACTCCCTTCTGATGCTCTTTCCAGCCCCCAAACCACAAGGAACCACTTTACATAAACCGCAAGCAAGGAGAAGACTGTACTGCAAAGGCAGAAGAAGAGATTGCAGAATCAGACCAACTTGGCACTTGGCAGGTGGAAAAGGACGTCTACTGCTCACTCCGTTCATGAAAATGTTAATTGGAGAGTTCTGCTTTCACCAGATTTGGTATTCTGCCTCTCCACCTCTGTTACCAATAAACAAATAAATGTCATGGGGAAACGCAGGTGAGGTGTTCTTCTTCTTACTTTGAAACCTAGAAGAGCCCAAACATTTTCATTTTAAAAGTTTATTCAAAGCATCTGAGCTGCTCAACTACTTGACTGCTGTCACCCATATGACTGTGACAATGTGGCATGGCCAAGGACAGCTGCGGTCACAGGCCACTAATGGCATGTTATAAAAATCCATTTTTGCAACAAAATATATCTGGTAACAAAATGTTCAGAGCTTGTTACATATGTGTAGACTATAAGGGCTTAAGAAATGCACCAAAGGAGTTCTATGAAAGATTAAGTACTGTTGGTGGGGAAGATGAGCAAGTCTGCAATAAATCAGGGATGTGAAAGGACATAAAAAGATCACGTTAGATGGTATCATAGAAAAATGGTTTCATTCACCCAGCTAGCAGAATGCCATTTTTTCCCTTTTGTTTCTCCTGTCACAAGACCCTTTTCTTTTACCTAACTAAAAGTAGCTGTGTATTAATAACCTGGTCAAATGCAGGTCAGGGGTGACATTAAGAACTTATTTGCACGTAAGGCTTGGAGCTAGTAGAAAAACCAGAAGGATTTGGAAGGAGTCAATTGACAGACATCTATGAAGATTATTGGGCTGTTTTAAACCGAGAGAGATGTGAATACAGCTATTTCCATTCGTCGTTAACTCAAGACTCAAATATATGCGCTACAAACCTTACTGAGCTTGCCTACTTTATATCTGGATACAGCATTAAAAAAACTCAAACAAAACACACACACCCCTCCCATTTTTGTGTACACGTGTGTGAGAGATCAGGGTTCTTCACCCGGGATTCATGTAAACAAAGATTTTTCAAATCTTGTTGAACTAACTGAAGCGGTGGTTGACAAGGGCAGATTAAAACAGGGTGCTGCACAAGGCTTGTCAAACCTGTCCTTTTTAAGACAGTCCAGTATGGTAGTTGCAAGTAGCATTTCAGGGAGAGCATAAGGGGAGGTTAGCCATGACGCATCAGCTGTCAGTTTTAAAGTGAATGACTCCAAATTAGAGAGTAGAAAAGCTTGGGGGAAATGAAAAACTTTTAACTCCTTACAGGGAGTTAGATCCTGGATGGACAGCTGAGAACGTGTGTTTGGGTAAGATCTGCTCCATTTCTCACATCTTCCCTGCTCATGGCATTCAGTATGTTCTTTGTCACTCCCATAAACAGTTACTTCAAAGATTTTTTAGAGCAGCTGTTTCCATGTTTATGTGCTCTCTCCCTTCCCAAATTCCACAGGTGCTGACAGCAGAGTGGCACAGAGCGCTCAACTGGAGCTCCTTGGCTAAGGTACAAGCTTACCAGGTGAGGGGGAACAGCTGTCTCCCAACCATCATCCTCAGGCAACACATCCCACTGCAAACCACTTGGTTTCAGCTGATTTCCACTTTCCTGGGCTATCGTGAAGATTCAAAACTAATAAACTGAACATACGATGAGAGAGTACTGCTCTCATGCAATGTTCAAGTTCTTCCAGGAGAACACTTCCTCTAGCAAGTCCTCCAGTCAAAGATGCAGGCCAAAGAGTTTCAAATAAAGTTCCTTCAAACCCAGAATCCGTGTATGTGTGCTTCAGCCATTAGATGAACCTCTGCCCTCCAGTAGCTTCCCTGAGTAGCCCCATCACTGGCTGACTTGGCACTCCACAGGGAAGTGAAATTCCTCCATTCTCCATTTTAACCTCCGTTCTTGGCAATAGCTGGAATTGGTTTTCAGAAGCAGAAAATTTCATTTTGGCAGCAACCCAAGGGCGATTCATGAGATGTCAGCTGAGCTTGGGTCTCAATGCTATCACCACTTACCAGGGTTTAGTGAGCCTGAGCAGACAATTTGCCTTGGGTCACGAAAGCATTAGTCCTTCCACACAGTGAAAAACACTACTATGCTTTCTCCTGCTTGACTTTGTCCATTCTTGACCTTACTAACAATTATGATTTATTGTTATAATTATTCATAACTATTCCAATATCTGCTGTTTCACAGACACTGTACGTCAACATCTGTAGCCTATGTAGTTCATAGGATTCCCCTGCTTGAAAATCCCCCCAAAGGAAAATCATGTCACAGCAACACTAGGAACAAGAAATATTATTTTTTTGTATTTATTGTACAGCAATATGACTGTGCATTGCTGTGGCTAGTAACACACATGTACAAAAGCTTTCAGAGTTCAAAAAAAATGAACATATCAGTCTTATGGGCAGAAGAAGGTTTCTCTGCCTCATGGAAGGAACAAGTTTTAATGAGATATGTTAAGCAATTATTCTTTCCTAATGCCCTATATGTTTCAGAGTACAGTAAATTGTATGTTTCTAGAAACAGTTGGTCATATGCCTTTGCTGTTTGCTGAAACAGAAAGCTTTTGAATCCAAATTTAGAGACATTAAAAAAAAAAAAAAAGACTTAGATCATCTGGTCCATCCTCTGCTAACCCAGAACTGTTCCCCAAGTTTGCTAGTGGTTAGTCCGCTGCCCTACTCGGTGAGTCAGGCGGTGGGACATCGTGCATGACCTTGGGGAGACTCTTGCACAGTTCAGTAAGACTAGGCAGCTAAGAAATTTTTCCTAATATTGTTTTATGCAATGATGAGATCAATAGGGTGGATATCTGGCTTACGCTAGTAAGAGCTGTTGCTGGGTTCCCTGCTGCATTTCAGTTTTAATTTACGTCCTCTAATCCACTTTACATTGAACAGCACTGCGCTTCCCTTAAAAAAAATAAAATCTCATGCTAGCCCTTGTACATCCATCACAGAATAAATAAAATAGATAAATGCTCAAATACCTGACCTGCTTGTTCAGGCTTTGTGAAGGCTCTGCCAAACTTACAGTTCAGATGTGTATCAAATATCTGAAGGGGGCATTCTCTTTTGCCTCATCACCTACAATGGTTTGTTCCAGATTTTTTTGTTAAATACTAAACCTCAGGAATATTAATATTCTTTGCAAGAGATGGCCCCTTGAAACAGTATAAGAAGTAGATTTTTTTTATAGATCTGCCAAGACTTCATGATATAGTGGCGGTGGGATTTTTTTATTTTTAAAAAATAAATCAAGAGTGAAACGTCTGTGATTGAGATAGGCCCAGAACGTGGGATCAGGAAAGCTCCAACAGTTGTGAGCACTGATGGAGAGACTGGGTGACTCTGAACCCACATCTGGATTCAATGTTGGGCCGGTTCCTCTCTTTGGAGTGGTTTGCACCAAACGCATCAGGACGAAACATCCATGACCTTTCCAGGGAGGCAAGGATAGGGAGCTTAATGGCTAATACAAAGATCTGCCTTTTGCAGACTTGGTGCTTCCTAAAGGCTCTTTACTGGTGACAGCATTCACAAAACAGAGTGAAACTTTATAGCCTCGTACTCAAGAAGAATATTGGATAAGGCATTTGGTAAATGCTCTGTGATGATGCGGCCTGGCGGTAAACAAACAAGTTTCCAGTTCAGACGCTGATGCCTCCGCCGTCCCCGAGGCAATTTAACATTTCAACCCCATTTTCTTCAGCAAGGGGTGCGCATCTACGAGGCTCAGCCAGCCAAGGGCATCACCAAGTCTTCAGCGCATCCACCTGACCGCCCCAGCTGCTGATTCCCCGAGGCGTGGACGCAACCAACCACCCAAGTTTTTTCCCTCGAAAACCGGAGGAGCTGCGCGGGAGGGGAGCGCAGCCCTG
>NW_009260028.1:9341308-9347521 GCF_000687185.1 Egretta garzetta | reverse complement strand
AAAAAAAGTACGAAGAAGCGTTTGACAGGCAGGTGTCTGAAAAGGGCTCCTGAAGTCTGCGCTTTACTGCTCCCACTCAGCAATGCAGTGCTGTCTGGCAGGAGAGCATCCATCCCCAGCTTCACATGGTTTCGAGGCCAGATGAAATTCTCACCGCGTTTCCCTCCTCACCCGTTTGCTTTTCAACAAGCTAGAAGTTGCAAGGTATTCCATTTTTTTTGAGGAGATAAAGTGTTTTCGAAGATGGAAAGTGTTAGCCACGTCTACAAGGAATTGTAGCTCTTGGGAGCCTTCCAATGCTTTTTGGGTTAGGAGCTGTTATGTTCACCAAAGACCAATCCTACAACATGGGCCGTTTGATCTTCTCCCATTGAAAGTACATACTTAATAAATAGGGGTTAGAAGAAAAGAAAACCTTTATTTCTCAAGGACATTCATCACTGTACCCATAGTGTTTCATAAGTGCCGATGTGGGACTGACCTTCACAACTGCTTTCCACAGAAGTGGCTCCCAAAGGGAGGAAGATTGCTCTATACCACCAAATTATTTTGCAGCCTTTCTCCTCCTCCCACTCCACCCCCATCATGTCCAGCTTTCAGAGCACCAAGACAAATGGAGAGTCCGGAGAAGAATATTTATACTTGCCCAAGGTGTACTGTTTCTGAAACAGCTCTGGCATTAGCAGAGAGAAAGCTGATCCTCCTCCTTACCCCAGCTCTATTTCAGCCACAGTTCCCACCTACTTTCCAGGTGCAGTCGACAAGTCCCCTTTTGGGGTCTGAGACGGCTCCAAAGGCTATAGCCAACCCAACAAACCTTCCTGAGAAGGGAAGCGGCTCCCTGTAGAGGAATGTAAGCAAGAGAAAGGGACAAGGAATAACAGAGGTAAAATACTTTCAGTTACATACTCCTAATACGACTTTCTTCCTTAGTTTAGCTGCGTCCCTCCAAGTTCATGTTACAAAAAAAACAGGGGCTCTGGTGTTGGGTTTGAACGGGAGCGGGGTAGGAAAACTATTTACCCACCCTGGTCTGACACTGAAGGCTGAACTCTCACACTATAAAGCATACTGCTGTAGATAAAAAAGGGAGTTAATGATATATATTAGACTGAAGGGACCCCATGTTAGCCAGTCATGGCCAGCTGCACTGTTGTCTCCACCTCGGTGACCACCACTCCAAAACTCACAGGCTCCTTGTCTCTAGGAGACTGTAAATAGTCAGCTGAACTCAATGCTCCCCTTTCCAGCATTGCATCCTCCACCAAAGAGTTAGGCACGCTTTGTTTTCTGACACCTCTCCTCCCGTGACAAATTTAGACAGCTTGGGTCATGTACTACCAGCTGGTTACTGCCACAAGACTCCTCCTAAGTAAAGGATCTGCCTACAGCACTTGTATGTGGGAAGATGTGTTTCTAATTCCTGCTTTCAAGGTCTCCTTGAGCGGCTGCCCTCTGGTAGTTGGGCTTGTCCTCTGCAGCATCTCCTAGCGATCCATGTCAGGTGAGATGAGAGGTTCCTGTAGGAAACCAGCTGATGCAGGCAGCGGATCAGCCCTTCAGCTTAGCATACAGCAGGACAGCCCCACCGGGCAGAGCATCTCACTCACCGCCCGCGGCTTCCCAGCAGCAGGTGTACCCTTTCCCTTTGCGACGCAGTACGCCTCAGCTCTAATCAAGTGTGTGATGGTATTACCCTTTAGCACTCGTAGCCCACCAGGGATTATCACCACCAGCTTCTGTGCTGATGTTCCTGAAGCGCGTAGGGGCAAGTTGCCGGGATGTCAGAGAGCTGTACAGAGAGCGTAAGTCACTGCGGTGGAAAACAGGCACCTCTTGTCTTTCCTATTAAACGTGCAGGTGAGAGAGAATGAATAACAAAGCTTGTTTGTTGTGTTTTCCTAAGCAAGGCATATAAAGCTGATTATTTGTAGAATGAAATATGTAAGCCTAACCTACATATCTGTCAGGGTTTTTTAATCAGCCAAGGTTTAGAAAAATTTCAGCTCCTGCACCAATTGAGTTTGTAAAAGTAGTAGGTTTATTTGGTGCTATTCCAAATGATTTCACACCCCTTCCCCCCCCCCCTCCGAATTTTTAATAAATGGGAACAAAGCGGGGGCAACATCATGTTTTTAGAAGGTATGAGACTTCAGGGAAGGAGGGGGAGAGAGTGATTTTAGGATGTTTTATTTTCACCTAAGAAAAAACAGAGTCTATTCAAGCCTGCTGTGAACACAGAAGGCTGTTTTAACTGTTTGGCGTTGTTCCTGTTGTTTGTAACTAAATAGCCCTAGCAGATGAAATCTTTTGGTACCTTACTGATTGCTTTTAAAGAGCTTCCCTTCAATGCCTGCAGAAGTCACCATCAGAGTTTACATAAAATTTTAGGTCTAGCAGTGAAAAGCTCAGACTTTTTAAAGAAGGAAAGAAAAAAAGCACACTGTCCTCTACATCAAAATGAAAATCAGGCCAAAGATGCACAGATGTGCAAAGTTTCATTCTGCAGTAATCATCACTTAATATTTACGTTATTTCTGTACAAGCTTCAGTTTTTGGAGTGCATTTTCTTGTTCACATCGTAGGTTGCCAAAGGTCCATGGAGCCTTCCTGGCTTTTGGACATATGCAAGCAGTTCTGACTAGCAGAAACTGTCTGAAAGGAGCCAGAAAACCAGTTTATACAACTCCTTCTGAATCCATACTGAACACATCTTTGCCAAGCACTGACCTAAATAGAGCCAGCCTGCAATAAACCCCAAGAACTTATTAATTCGCAGAGCGCAGAAGCAGGTGCTATGAGCCTGCTACTCCTGCAGTTGTGGTTTGTGCTTCTCTTTGTGATAGTTTTTCCTATTCTCATTTAACTGCTAGGGTAGAACCTACCTTTCCAATACACAGTGATGAAGTGAGCTGTAATTAGCAAGGGAACCGAAGAACTGAGGATATTAAATTCACGCTCTCGAGACACAAAAAACTACCTACCTTTCTCCAGTTATTACAGAAGCCGGCAGAGGGGAATAGGGACATCTACCTTATTAAGATCCAGTGGCCTACATTTTTACTTGAGGGAAGTGCTGACGCAGTAACCTGAACCCCATCCCATGATTTTCCCAGCTCTCTGCCAGTGCAGCCTATTCAATGTAACATCTCGGTGGTGCGTATCGCTCAGCTGGCTGCTTGCATTCGTGCAGCAATGCACCTCAGAGCGGCGGTGGCACGGCGAGACATGCACAAACCCTTCTCCGCTAGGAGAAGTTTCCATTTTTCCTGCCCAGATGAAATTCCACTCGCAGGTGTGGGATGTTTATTTGTGAGAGAGGGCTAGAGAGCAGTAATGTATACTGTATAAAAGGTCAGGCAAAAAGTCTTATATAAGAAGCAAGCAGGATGAGGGAGGATTTAGGTACAGGATGAAAATTGTAAAACTGGCTTTAATATTGCTATTATGCTTCCATGGGAGGGAGAGAATATGTTAACAATTTTATATTAGAGGCAAACACAATACAAAAGTAAGCCTCTGAGAGATCACTGTGTCTCTCCTCTCTACTCAGACTATATTTCTTTTTTAAGTAATAGCTATTTCTTTTTTAAGTAATAGCTGAACTTCCTTCCCTTAAGGAAAATCAGTACACAACGGCATCTCAGTTCCTGGGTTGTATACATAACTATATGATTGAAATAGCAAATGTCATCAGTAAGGCTGCATTTGTCTGCTACAATCACTGTCTGTTAGATCGTTGTTTGGTATAAACCTATGCCCTGGGTGTTACTTCTCCCATATAGTAACGCAGAGCAGTTGGGACCATGTTTGAAATACTGAAGTTTTGTTCCCCTGAGTGTTATGCCATCACTTTGTTTATGCATTACTTCCTCCGCAGTAATTTTGAATTTATCAGCCAACTTCAACCAGAATTGAGAGAGCAGAAGCTTCTGAGATATGAGGTTCCAAAGCATTTTTTGAAAATAAGCAGCTAGACAGAAAACTTTCCCTATGAATGCTTCCAGTATAGAAAGGCAACAGCAGAACTGAATTTACTAAACAGCACAGAGACACCACAGGGATGCTCACTGCTCCACAGGAAACAAGTTTTTTGGGGCCCCTTCTTACTAAAATACAAGTAATTGTGGCTCACCCTGTTACAGACCAAGTGCCCTCTGTAAGGTGAGGCCTGGGACCGTCCTGTGAGACAGGTGGTCCTGAGAGGTGCAGAAATCCAGCTCCACAGGAGCCCACCTAGAGCCATACAGGACATTCAAAGGGAGATGGGTGCTGAACAGAGGTCCCAACTCATATGCCAGTTACTCAAAAAACCCCTCAGCTTCCTAAGAAACAAAAGTACCACAGGTTACTACTTAAAAAAAAACCAAACCCCAAACCAAACAATCCACTAAAATTCCTTGTCTGTAGCCTGTTTGATTGCTCCCAAAGAGGTAAGCCTTGGGGCAGAGCACAAAAAAATCTTTTCTGTTTCAGATTCTTCTGGGAAGAATAAAAAGCAAACATTATCCAGCAGAAAATGACCTGAGAACCCGTACCATACACATATGAGCTTTTGCTCCAGCTACAAAGCAGCTTGGCTATGCTCAGTTAAGGCAGCCACAGCTGGAAGACTGGAGAGCTTCAAAACCCCTGCTTTGACTGGAGCCCTTACAAGGAGAAGTAAGTCAATGGCATAATTTTTCACACAGACTACACTCTCCCTCTGCTAACCCTCCTTCCCCCAAATACAGAAAGACTAAGGCTCGACCTGCTTCTCCCCACTCTCTTCTGCTTTTAAATTCCTAGTGGGGCAGAGCTGGGGACTCTCCCCACTCCGTCCTCGCAACCCAAATGGGTGGGGACACCTGTCTTTACCTGGTTGTAGTCTTGACTCTAAACCTCTGAGGGCTGCGAGACCTATAACAAAGTTAATAACACTTGAACTTCATTTCTGCTGCCTCCCATGTTGCATCTAATCTTCCCACAATGTTATCTATTGAAATTCTTGGTGTGGGCTAAAAACACCTGCTGCAAAACTTGAGGCTTTCTCTTTGGTATCAAATTTTCAAGATTGTGTTAAATTCTGTAGAAACATAACACTTGTTCATCCACGCACTTATGCACACACATAGAATCAATGTCTGTGATATGAAATATATGTAGTTACAGTTGCTGACAAAGAAAATTCTAATGGAAGTACTTAGCTGGCTATTGTTGCATTCCTGGACAAAGGGTGCCAGAGGAAAAAGACTTGAACCAGTTAGATCCTGCACAGAAGACTTTAATGCCTTTCACTGTTAGTCTCAGAAGAAAGTAAGGGGAAATAAAACCAGAACCACTATTTCTGTTCATCTCCCAGAATATAAGACATCAGAAGCCTGAGTGAGAGCTACTATTCCCTGCCCCTCCTTTTGCAGGCAGTAGGTGCTGCCATAAATCCCTGTGTTTGACTGATGAGGTAAAGACAGCTTTTCAACCTTCATTCCCTATTGCTTGACTTTTACAGCTTTAAAAATTATGTCAATATTGCCTTTGCAGTATAATATTTTTGTAGTTCTCCTTGGGTCTATTCTAAGTTTGCTTAAAGATAAAAGAGACGATAATTAATTTGTGCGAAAGAAAAGGCAGATCCTTAAATCCTTTCCTGTTGGAAAGCAAACTGAAGTGTGTGCTTAGTAGTGGTGATAGTTAAGGGGTTTCTCATATTCCTCCTTTTCCCAAGAGGGAGAAGGTGATTTATAAAAGCCCTTATTATATAGGAGGATCCACTTACAGTGTTTGAGGACATGAATTCAATCCCGGGCTGTGAGTTTTAGCATTCTTGTAAAGATTCCCTTATTAGCACTACTTATCAGCACCATGCTGCTAGAATAAGCTGTTTATAAAGAATTGGCTTGAAGCCTCCATTTGCAACAGTCAGCAACCAACGAAGTATCGCTATTAGCCACACAAACCTCAGAACCATGTTAAATAGTAATGGCAGGGTTAGATTAACAGTTGGACTTGGTGATCTTAAAGGTCTTTTCCAACCTAAACGATTCTATGAGTCTATGATTATTCAGCTGGAACATTATCCTTTCACTACCCATTAAGTCAGACAGAGAGGCAGGCCTCATAGCAAATGGCCCAGTGCTCTTTCCTATGGCTCCTTTTAGGATGCCATACGAATGCCAGTCTTTGAGAAACAGAACTTTCCAAAATTGTTCTGAACAAGAAAATTAGATGCTGAAG
>NW_009260028.1:9339314-9341296 GCF_000687185.1 Egretta garzetta | reverse complement strand
CTGCATGAAAAAGCTGCTGCTGGAACCTCACTTGGCACAGATGACTTCTATTACCCATTACTGGTGTGTGTACAGCAGACTCCAATTTGTGCTATGGTCCTTAGACACATGCAGTGGTGTGCTGTGCCTGTTGCAGCCTGAAGCCTGCTGGTTTTGTTTTGTTGGCAGTGAGGCATTTTTTATAACTGTAATAATATTTTCTGGTCATTGCATTCAAAGTGATATTCATTATGAAGCAACAGGATTCGCACCGTTTTTCACCAGGTAAGATTCTGCCCATCCTTGCACTGAGCAGCGTTTTTATGGGAGAATTCACCATACGCTGCTGTTTCTCTTGGTTTTGAAGTTCTTTGGCTTAGTGTACCAGCTCTGCACTGTCTTTAAAGAAAAGCTCTGCAGTTGTCAGTTTTGTGATGCAGTTGTCCTTTGGAGGAGCTCTTTCGAGAAGCAAGGGGTCATATCTTCTGCCTCAGTCTCTTGAGTTAAATATTGGGCACATCTGCACAGACCTAAATTGGTATTTGGGCTGAATTTTTCACAGTAGAATTGTCCATAATCTACTTGTAACCATTTCTAGTGATGAAATGATGTTTACAGCTCATATGAAACAAACCGTAGAAAGAAAATACTCAGGTTCTGTGCCACCGGCTGCCCTCCTTGTTCCCCTCCCACCGCCATCTCATCCCCCCCTGAAAACTAAACTGGTCATAGAGTAACTGTGAGAAAGATACTGTGAGCTTCCACCAGCTGGGAACAGAATGTGGGTCAACTGCTTGTAAGGCAGCTCTACTCACCTCTGTCACATCAATGTGCACTCCCTGATGGGAAACCAATGCAGAAGGTCCCGGATTTTGCTATGTTACCTTTCTCGTTTCAGTTTGCTACTTGTGTAGTGAAGTATTGGTCAGTAACAATAAATATGGTAGAAGCAATTTTGTCTGCTCATCGTTGAATTAAAATGTGTTTTTCAAGTGGATTGGAAAAGATGGAACATAACAACATGCAGTGTATGAAATGCAGGCCAGTTCAATCAGTCATGGGGCTTACATTAATGAATAAAACTCTGCTTTCTTGGACTGCAGGGTGGTTCCCTTTGACTGTTCACATGAGTAGGACAGGAAGACTTGACTCTCAAAACAAATGAATTGCTTAGATCCAAACCACTTCTTAGAAGATTCTTGAAAGGTTTCTTGAACAAGTTGTTAAGAAAGGTACAGTGTAAAATCAGAAGGCAACAGTTATACAGCAGGAGAAATATGCTGGGTTTGATTTCTTCTACCACACCAGCCTCACCTAAGAGACAATAGCACTTACTATTTCTTCCTTGACATTTTACAGGATGGTAAACCCCTGTTTTTCAGGTTCATACAAGTGCCTAATCAAAACCCTTTTCTGATAGGGACCCTGGAAACATATCCTGTTGATTTTGAAGTGTGTCTTTCACATCTCTCTCTACTCAGTTTGAGCCATGGCAATGGTGATACTTTTGTCTCTACTGGTTTTCAAGATGTTTCAAATTCAGCATGTTATATGAGGAAAATATATGTGCATTAAGAGGAGTGTGGCCAGCAGGTCGAGGGAGGTTATCCTCCCCCTCTACTCTGCCCTGGTGAGACCCCACCTGGAGTACTGTGTCCAGTTCTGGGCTCGCCTGTTCAAGAAAGATGAGGAACTCCGAGAAAGAGTTCCGAGGAGAGCAACTAGGCTGATAAAGGGACTGGAGCATCTCCCCTGTGAGGAAAGGCTGAGGGAGTTGGGCTTGTTTAGCCTGAAGAAGAGAAGACTGAGAGGGGATCTCATCAACACGTACAAATATCTCAAGGGTGGAAGTCACGAGGACGGAGCCAGAATCTTCTCTGTGGTGCCCAGCGACAGGACAAAGGGCAATGGGTGCAAACTGAAACATAAGAGGTTTCAGTTGAACGTGAGGAAAAACTTTACTTTGAGGGTGACTGAGCACTGGAACAGGCTGCCCAGGGGGA
>NW_009260028.1:9338396-9339286 GCF_000687185.1 Egretta garzetta | reverse complement strand
CATCTTTGCAGGTCGTCAAATGTGTTTCACACATCTTGAGCTCCTCTTGCCCTTCACGCCCTGTATTGCACATTTCCCTTCCCCGCCTCTCTGCTCCAGGAACTTCATCCTCTTTCCTGGTGGGAAGGCCTCTGTATGCCCTATCACATTCCCTTTTCACTCCCATACAGTAGCTTTCATTATTATGAAGTAGCTTATGAAGTTGTTTGCTTCATATCTGAGTCCTAAAGTCCTCACCTGCAAGGAGCTTTATTTTCACCACTTCTTCTCAATACGAGGTGTTGTGTGCCACTATGTGTTCATCCACAACTCTTTTAGTCGAATCTCCAGATAACTGAAAAGGAAAAAAAAAAAAAAAAAGTTTGAATTTAATGAAAAAAGAGTAGAATTTGCTGTGTGTACTGGAGTTTTTATGGAGTATTTGCTGCTTAAATATACAGTGAGAGGCACACTGTGAATATTTCTGCTGAATCCTGTGGTATGGACTATTATGAAAAGGATGTAGCTCCTACAGTACTTAACTGTTTTGGAAAAAGTTATCCCCTGTCTTCTGGGATACTTCCACACACAAAGGACTTTCTGTTTGTTTTTGGTTTTTTTTTCCTCAGCATGAAGCAGAGAAGCCAAGTAAACTACTGAACCCTCCACAGTGGGGCTGTGAGTCAGCTCCAGGGAGAACCTAATCAACAACCTGTCATCTTGCCTGAGCTTTAGGAGGATGGGGGAGGTTTCAATTACTTTATCTCTTCTCAGGGAAAGTGCCTATCACCTGGTTTCTGATGCCAAGTACATCACTGGAAGATGGCTTGCTAAGTTCTTGTTTTTAATTAAATCACTTTCCTTTTAGAAGTTGAGCCTGGCCACTGGGAATGCCTCTTCCCTACAACCAA
>NW_009260028.1:9332397-9338384 GCF_000687185.1 Egretta garzetta | reverse complement strand
CTACACACAAGTTCTTTGCACTTTAGATCCTCAGAGCCTGTGTGTGTATAAAGTTTTCAGAACTGTACAAGGGATGTCGGAGCTCAAGCAACAGCAATGTAAAAAGGTAAAGGCTCCTAAATCTCTTCTGGTACTTTGGAAAATGTTAACCACTGTCCCTACTGATCATAGCAAGAGGAAGAAGGAAGAAAGATGGACTGTGAGCCATGCCTGGGCTATTTCAAGATTTTACAGCTGAAAGACAAGATCCTTGAAGCCAGTTGTTTAACTGGCCCGGGAGTCTGGAGGGAGTGCAGAGCACTGGTGTGAAGTGCTTTCTTTGGCATGTCTGACTCAGGAGACAAGTCTCATGAAATAGTTACAGGTTCTGAGTGCCTTTTTGTGGTTAACTCCAGCCTGAGAACGTATTGCTTGCAATAGTCTAACCTGAAGGTGACGAAAGCGTAGTTTGCTCAGCCAAGTTCCACATCCAAATGTGAGGGGCACAATTTCCTGGCTAGTTTTGGATGAAATTAGGTGTTCCTGTTGTTATTTTTGGTTTCCTGAAACAGAAAGAGCAATGGGAACCTTAGGTCCACATACATCTTAGCTGCAGGAGGGCCAGTCCTTCCAACAGAGGTGAAACCACAGCTTCTGCAGACCTGTTGGTTTCTTGCTTTTTGCTACACCCAATTGCTTTCTCCCAGTTATCCTCCAGAAGAGACTTCCTTGTATCTGGTTTTCAACTTTCTTCAGACTGCAGACAACTAGGAAAAGTGCTTCCAGAGCATGGGAAAGAAGAGGGACTAAGGCTGCTGGGATAGTGGTGGCCCATAACTCCTGGGGTCTTGTTCTCCTGGCTCATGGTTTGACAAAGCCAACAAAGAGGAGGAGGGTGATCAGACTCTGAAGAATTTCACAGCTAAAGGTCCAAGAGAAAATCAAGAGGCGTAGGAACTACTTTGCCTGAGCCTATTTATTGTGAGACCTCTGAGATGGCATATATGCTCAGCCCCTGGTGTCAGATTGCCCCTTTCTGGAAAAGGCACCTGTTTCTCTGGGCCGGCTCGCTCCTACAAGCTGGCCTTCTTCTAGGGCCAGCGTAGACCTCTCGCCTGCTGCTGAGGTCCTGCCAGCTCCTATAGGCTGTGTGTCATGGATCCTTGATAATGCAGCACATTTCAGCAGCTTTTCAAATTGTTGATTGCAGATTGTTGCCAGCAGTTTTTCTCTGGAATGAACCTTACATGGTTTTTGACACTTAAGGAAACAGTCATAACTCAGACAGTTGAGAGTCACTGCAAGGCAGTACTGATGGACTTGAAATCTGGCCTATATCTGGCATTTCAGAGTACTTTGTAAGGCCTTTTGCTCAGACCGTACTAAATATGGAATATCTTACCATCAACACATGGACATCCTACAGCTGAGCTCTTGTGGGGATTCAAATTATACCCTTCTCTGGGTTCAGAAGACCTCCTATGTTGAAAAGACAGGTAATGTAGATTAAATGCAAATGAGTAGGGTGATTAGTATGTATCTGTGGTGTGTGTATTAGAAGAGAATGCAGTTTGAAAGTGTTAGTTCTAGTACTATTAACTTGGTTATTTTCGATTCTGAGCTCTTGCTGGGAAGACATGTATTGGATGTGTCATGAGAGTAGTTTTGTTTTCCTTTTTTTTTAATGTCTGTAAAATTTGCAAATGCTGTATGCACCCTTATTTACTTTGCAATTATCCTGCAAGAGCAGTGCTTGCTCTCTTGGCCACATTTTTCAATTACTGTAATTCTCTTTTGGTAGGCTTCCCAGAGAGTGAAAGATGCAGCCCCACAGTCTCAAAATGCAAGGGGCACAAAGCCTTGCTTCCCTCATATTTGCTCACTTTGCTGGTATTTGAGACCACATCATGGAGCCTGTCCTGAAGACTCACTGCTAGGGTGTGACTAAGCAGATTTGGGCTGAAATTCATGCCCTCAGAAGGGATCTCAGCTCTCTCTTGAAGAAGTTTCCTCTGCAGGAAATGGGAAATGTGGGAGTCTGTTCCAAGCACTCCTCCCAATCTGCTGTGTGACCAAACATCCTCATGCCCCCATTTCTCCTTTTGTATGACATGGGTCATACTATTTACCTTCTTCTGTAAATCTCTTTGAGATCAAGGATCGGCTGTAGGCAGGTAGAGAGTAAATATTATTGTGTTCACTAAGCTGAACACAGAAAGACTCCCCTACAGCAAATGTGCCTCAGTTCTGCTTGGGCTGGGGGAGCAGGTACGTACCCCTGTGTTCACCTCCCCCCCACCGTGTGCCCAGCCTGACCTACACAGCCTTTCCTTTTCACCGCAGGGTGGGGAGCCCCCCCAGACCTGTTAGCTAGCATCCATTTAGTATGCTGTATTTCACACAGCAGCTATCGAAACCTATTTCTGCTCACCTGACAATATCATTTTCAAAATGAAGAAGATTGAAAATTTTATATTCCCAGACAAACAAAGGTAAAAGCTTTTACTGACCTATTGCCACTTGCCTGAGGACCTCGAAGCCAGCTACAAATTGCACGTCGCTCAGAGAGCCATTATAGATTCTGCGTGCACCCTCCTGTGGGTGAGAGAGCTCCCATGCTGCTGATGGCGATGGAGAAATTTGCAACCAGCTCCCTCGAACCGGGGGTCCCAGCTAGGAGGCAAAACCGAGTCGCGGCCAACCCCAGGTTTGCTGACATGTTTGCTCCTGCAGAGTTGGTGGTAATTTTTCTTATCTGCTCAGAGAGGGAAAGAAAGGCCCTAGTGTAGTGGCCCCTCCTTTAGTACTCAGAAAGTGCCCCGTGCCCCCGACCCCCATTGATTTCAGCAGGCACTCAACAACTTAGGAGTGACAGTGCCTGCTACACTGGGAGCCTTGCTTAAATTTTGGTCTCTTCATCCTCAAGTGCATATTCATTCTGTTTAGCTGGTTATGGTGCCATTTTGTTGATCTGTTCTGATTCATGCTGGCAGCAAGTGTAACGCTTTCTACGTATGAGTCTCTGGGTTTGCATCCTGAAGGCAGCCAGGGGTAAGGAGAAGTTTGTTTTACTCTCTCACAGGTGTGCCTCTCTCTGCAGTTCCTCTCTGAGAAGGAGCTCCATGGTAATGAAAGTCTACTCAAGCAACATCCTCCTTGGGTTTTTGCTTTTAGTATATTTTTAGTATATTTTTTTCCGGAAAGGTGATTTCAGCATCTGGTACTCCCAAGACCAAAGTGGATTGCTCTACAGCTGAAACAGAGCTGTATAATAACAGAGGTTTGAAGTTCAGATTGGTTTCATGGTGTGCCCAGAAGCAAGCCTTGCAACTGTAATTATTTTCAGATAATTTTTCATTTTATTGATTTAACTTTTCCCCCATATCACTGATTGTCAATAAGGACTTTTTTTTTTTTTCCCCTGGATCATTAGGTGTAAGGCAAAATAACCTGCAGTCTAGTAAAACAGTAATAATTGAATGGTGATATACACAGATGTGGCTGGTGAAGTTTCAGGGTTATTTTCTCAGTGGAAGTTGCACAATTCCAGAAGTCTGAATTTGTCATTGACTTTTTGTTTCAGGAGTTGTACTATTCAGCCTAAGAATATGTAGTTTTTACAAATGGAATCTAATAGAAATAACATACGTCTTTTTTAAAGCAACATTTGGTAATAAATCCAGACCTCCAGTATTTTAAAGATATATGTAAAGCCTTGGTGCCAGCTACTCAAAAATCATTTAGAGGCCAGCAACACAGGATCAGATTCTGCTGCTGTTCCTCAGCATGAGTTGTTTTTTGCCTCAACTCAAGTCTTTTGAGGCTAATTTGCAATCAGATAAAACTCACTGTGAAAAAGAGCAGCAGAGCTGGACCTGGAGTCACCTGGTGCTCAGCAAAAATTGAAAAATACCAGAGGCACCTGAAATTTTCACTGAAGACTGGTGGTCACCAGCAAATAATTATTATAGTGGTAACAGTGAGTCTTGGCTTCACTAGCCTTTTACTACTTTTATTATTATCTTGGTACTTGATGCAAAAAACCTGTAGTTTTCCGTGTTTCTTAAATCTGAGTATACATCTATTGAATGAAAGCATTTATTAAACATATGGGGACAGATTCTCAATGGGCATTAAATACCTTACCTTCATTTGCCAAGAGCTTTTGATTGTTATGTTTTATTAAGCTGAGAACTGATTATTATTATCTTGGTACTTGATGCAAAAAACCTGTAGTTTTCCGTGTTTCTTAAATCTGAGTATACATCTATTGAATGAAAGCATTTATTAAACATATGGGGACAGATTCTCAATGGGCATTAAATACCTTACCTTCATTTGCCAAGAGCTTTTGCTTGTTACGTTTTATTAAGCTGAGAACTGCAGGTTGCATAGGTGGAAAATGGTGGAAAATGGAAATAGGTGGAAATGCAGCTTCACAATGAAAAGCCAAACCATTTTTGTATCTCCTGATACCATGCCGATCTGAACTCCATGGTTTTGGATAGTCCTCACAGTTACATCTGTATTACAAGGTCTTGAGCAACACAGAGACGTTAAATAGGGAATGGCTATCCCATTATAGGAAGGAAGGGGCATACAATGAAACTAGGATATAACAGGTTCAAAACATTAGGAAAAAAAAGAGTGCTTTACCCTCTTCCACAGGACGCTTGATATTAAACACTTGCATGGGTTCAAAAAGTAATTGGACAGAATAATGAAAGAAAAAATCACTAAGGTGAAACACTAAGATGACATTTCAGGGTCAAGAAATCTGTGATCATCAGCCTGCAGGGACAGTATTCTGGAAAAGCAATGCTTTTCCTATTTTTACTCTCTCTCCTAAACCTCAGCTATTGGCACTGTTGGGACAGGCTACAGCAGTGGATGGATCTTTGATTTAACTCACTACAATTTTTTACATTCCTACATAAAACACATATTTTGAGCCAAAGAATAAGAAAAACTTGCACAAAGAGACTGATGTATGTTGAGATACACACTTAAGCTATAAACTGGATCTAAACCATGACCTAAATCTCCCAAATTAGATGTCTTCAGACATAGGATTTGGTGTGATCCCATCACCAGATATATTGATGGCACACAGAATTAATAGGTGTAGGGATATCATGACTTCAGAATTCAGGCTGATTAAAATTGGATGGGGCGTTTGCAGTATCTGGTAAAACTTTGTCCATTCCACAGATAATCTCTTTTGATCTTCTGGAGAATGGAGCAAAGACTTAAGCCCTCCCCAGCTTTCCTTACCCTGGCTCAACTTCCACTGAAACAAGTAGGACTTTTACCCGCATAAAAACATTTGGCCTTAAACCAGCAATGATGAATATCAGTAGACAGACCTTCCTCCTGGCTGAACACAGGGTGCTAGCAAGGGTCAAAACTAAGATGTTGCAGTGAAAGAGTTAACTGTGTGACGGGGGGGTTCAGAGGCAGGAGGTGATGTGCACTGCTGGTTGCTGGCACACCTTCCTCAGCTGGGGTAGACATCACCAAACAGAAAGGGCTGAAGACTGATGTTGCTTAACACTCCCTTGTATCAAAATCATCTGCTAGCCCAAATTATGTCTTTCACTTGTTCCTCCCCGAGTCTCTCATCAGCTGAGGTCAGCTGGCATTCACCCTAGCGATCGTGTCCTCTGAAAGCTTATTGTTGTCAACAGTGACGAGAGAATAATTTGACACCACCCAGAATTAAAATCTTGGCCCGGGACTGATTCAAGTGAATGGCAACTTCAGCGGACACTGAATTCAGGACTGCCAGTTTTCTACCTTTGCTTATTTGCCCCATTTGTGTAGTGAAAGAAACCCAGGTAGGTAAGTCAGAAAGCATCTAGGGACAGATTCAGATGTTAGTCACAGCGAGGTCACACAGCTGTCACCAAGAGGGCCTGTAGGCTTTTATTACCTCCTTTCTCTTTCGCAATAACTACTTTTCTAAACGATTCACCAGCCGTACAGCCCACTGCACCACACTGCTTTAT
>NW_009260028.1:9294613-9332354 GCF_000687185.1 Egretta garzetta | reverse complement strand
TATTAAGTCCCAGGAAAAAGAAGGTAACTGTGTGTGTGGAAACAGGCTTATATCCATATCCTTAATAAGGGTTTAAAGCAGTTGTGGAGAGCCAGAGAGTTCTCATGGAGAATCTGATATGCAACGTAAAGAAAACTTGACCCTTTTACCGTACCTTGCATCCTGGGACTGAGCAGCTGCTGTGATCTTCACAGGATGCATGATATTCCAGCGATATGTGGTAGAATGGGGGACAAATAAAACAGAGAGGGTAGGGATTAGATAGTTTAGGTCCAAAAAGCATTAAATGGCCCTTGATGACTCCTGGGAGCTATTTACTGATTCCTTCTATGCACTGTACATTCCCATTAAGTGATTTAATTTCCTTATTTCTCCTAATCACATCATTTGGTTTAGAAGTCTTTTGCTCTCTGAAACCTGGGGGTACACAGATAAGTTCACTTTCTCATGTGGCTTATACTTTTTATTGCATGTGAAAAGTTGATATAGTAAAAGTAACTCCTTGGAGCCAGCAGGTCTGGAGCTTTCATCATTACGATTCACTGCATCAGGGAAGCACCAGCGGGTTAATTGCTGTGTTAGCCTCAGTCAGACTAACATGTGGCTTTTTCCATCTCTGTAATGGGCACTGATAAAGCCCTTGGAAGATGTGGCTGCCTCTGAAAAGTGTATTGCCACCTTGGAAATTGTAGTAAGAGGCCAGTAATAGTAATATTAATAAGACAGTGATGCTGTAATGGTCAAATCCTTGAGTCACTGTAATAGCTGACACTGCAAATAACCTCTGCTATAGAAAAATGTGCTCCGTGGTGGGGTACACTGCTCAGAAGAAAAGCCTGCCTTTTGTGGGGCAGGGAGAGACTGGAGAAAGAGAGAGGGGTTGCTGCTTTGTTTGTTTTCTTTTTTCTTTAAAAAAGAAGGAAGAAGTGAAAGGTCTTAAAATCTTTTAGTTTGGCAAAAAGGAAAAAAAGCATTCCTTGCTCTATCCGACACTCACATGCCATCCCAGGGCCATGCGGTGCTTTTAGTGCCCTGGCCTTAAAGGAGCTGCCAATGCCCCTGGCTTCTCACCAGCCAGCCCGACGGCACTTGGAGCGCAGGAGGTTTCTCTTCCTTCCCTGGGAGCGGGTGACGAGCCACCTTCACGGCCTCCTGAAACACAGCCCGGCTGCGCGGGAGAGCGGGGAGGGCACTGCAGCTCCCAGGGGCAGGAGGATCCCGGACCTTGCAGACCTTCCAGCCCGCTCAGGGCAGGGCTCGCTGTGGGCTGCAGCTCACCCAGACCGGCTGCTGGCACCGCTCACCTCTGAGCCACGGAAAAAGTCTGCAGCTACACTGGAACAAGAAAGAAATGAAAACAGATATATAACATCGGGTCTATTTCTGTTGGCTCTGGCTGCTGGGCACAGTATATCAGCAGCCCCTGGTTCCCGAAAGGTCCCTCCTTTGCAGATATTTACAGAGGCATCTGCAGCAGTCAACCGGACGGCACCTAAATGAATGAAAAATAAACGTATGAAATGGTATTTCCCATTCTTTGGAACACAGTAAAAGTGTCTCCTGTTCCTTTCAGCACCTAAACTAGATACATTCATCAGTGGAGGAAAAGGCTCTGGCCCTCTGGTTTAGGGAGACGCATATTCAGAGGAAACAAACCTGCATCACCCAGTACTTTCCAAATTAAATACCCCCGTCATTGTACATAGTTTTGAAAACCGGGCTACCAGCAGCGTGAATCATTTTCTCCGGTATGATGCTGAGCCCTTTGGAAGACCTTTGCTTCCACAAGATTTTGTGCTCTTTCTAGCACAGATGATTTGCCCGTGTTTCAAAAGATAGTGGTTTTCCTCTGCAACTCTTAGTCATATGTGTATAGGTGACTTCTTGTTGTTAACACATCTGCTCTAGGTGTAGGGTCATGTGCCATTTAGGGTTAGTAATAACCCAGTTGATCACAGGCAGGTGTAGAGTGTCCAGTCCCTTCTCGCTGCAAAGGGGAGAGGACAAGGAACTGCAGGTGCCTACTGGCACCGCGCTGTGCTGTGGTTCATCCCAGTTGGACTGAGGGATGCCCACCCTTCCCTTCGCTTTCAGGTTGCACGTTCAGCTGATGAGGGGTAAAAAGCCCTCTCACTACGAAGAGCCAGCATTAGCCTTCAGACACCGCTTAATCCTGTTTAAGGGGGTTGAAATGTTGTACGGGTCTGCTAAACCCCCTCACAAGGGGGGAGTTTTCACCTAAAAAGTCCAGCTAATAAAAGAGCTCCCACCACCTGTGCGCCCCCAGAAAACCAGCCAGCAGTGGGCATGGAAACAAATTCTTAACTTGAGATGCAAACCAATCTGGATACAAACCGAGAACAACCTGTGTTTTGTTTTAAATGGACACAGTTTCTCTTACTTATTATGCTACTTTATGATTCCGCATAGACAGAAAGGATTAATTTCCCACTCATGTTCGGGGAATATGCACGCTAGCAGCCATTAGATGTAATTCATCACCTGTTTAAATCCCACATGCATCGATAGGAAAATTAAATTCAATTTCCTTTCAAGTTTAAATATCTCTAAAGATATTCCCCCATCCAGGAAAGCACATAAGCCAGTGCTTCACCTTAGGCATGTGAGTGGTTCTAGTGATGTCAAGCACTTTCCTGGACAGGGCTGTGATCCATAGCAGATGCACACCTGCACCGTAGAACGAACACCCAGCAAACGCAGAAAACCTAAGGCACCAGGGTACTAGAAACACACTTGATTATTTTTGAGGTCCTGTGATTTTGCTCCTGTCTGCGAGATTTTGGGTTGGAAAAAAAACCCCAACAAACCCAGGAAAATTAGCAACAGAAAGGCAATGTTTCAAAAGCACATAGTTCTCTTAGTCTCTTGGGGAAAATTTTACGCAATCCTAGTTTCAAAATAATGTTAAGGTTGCAAAATTGAGCAATCATAAAAGTCAGGAAATTTAAAAAGTTAGTACGTGTCTTTCAATGTTAGCTCAGCAATAGCAAATATATATAGTGGGAGAAGTTTATACTTGTAATTTCTGTACTAAATATAAACTTTAAAGTTTTCTTGTTGACCATTAATAAGCAACATAAACGATATTGGCTATTTAATGTCTGTAAGAGGCATCTTAATCATAAGAATTTCCTGGCCTTGGAATTCAGAGGGCTTGGTTTTGAAATATAAAATGTCACTGCTGTGTTGCTGAGTTATTTTGGCTCTTTTGTCACTTACGGGTGAAAGTCATCACTGGGAAAGAAAGGGAATTTCACCTGTGTTATGACACAATTCTCACATCAGAATAGTTTTGTGATGTTTATGAAAGGCTATGATTTATATAGTTAGGGAACTGACTTAATTTTGGGGTTTTTTTTGAGAGGTAAGAACTTCTGTGGTAAAGAGACCGCAGTGCTTCCCCCTTGCTGGCAAGAGAACTAAGCCTCCTGTAACAAATATGCTCTACCTGAATTAATAATATGGAGCTGTTCCGCAAAATGTTTAAAATACAGAATGATCTTTCCAGGCCAGATGTATGACTTTCTCAAATCTATGTGTCGTGGTTTAACTTACCGTGAAAACCTAAATACAGTGTGATGGTAGTGTTTAGATAAGACAGATGTAAAGTGCAGTGCAGGCTCAGTATTGCAGAAACGCTGATCCTTATAAATGAGCTGTACTGCGCTCTGGGATTTTCCTGGCTGAGTCTTTCAAAACCCAGGCTAGATTAAATCATCACAGCTGGGGAGAAAATATCAAGAGTTAAATAACTACTTTATGAACGTTGTAAGAGTGTGAAAGTTTTAAGAAGTTAAATAATTACAGCACTCTCTGAGAGCTACGGGAAAGACAAATGAGTTTGTGGCTGACGGTCTTATTTATTCTGATGTTGTCCTGAAAGACAAATGAAAATGTCAAAGATGCGGGGAGAATTTCACATGAGACCAAAGACATAGCTATCAAAGCAAATACAGGCCAAAGTGTGGCAGTGAGGAGTCCCACACATGCCCAGCTCAAAGGAAAATGACACTTTGAACTCAGCGCTTCCACCGATTTTCACGTTACATTTAGTGCCACGGGTATTGTGCCCTAAGTCACGAGCATCCTGAGCTCTCTGTTACTCAGCTGTCAGCTTCATTGTTAATGGAGCTAAGCCAGCCTGGGAATAAAATATGTCTGCCATTAAGGTATGCAAGTATGAGGACCTAAAGCTTTATGTAAAGTCTCCGTGAGTGTGCCGCCAGTCCAAAGGCAAACACCCAAGGGTTGATTCTGATGTATCTGTAAATGGAGCCACTCTACACTTACACCAACACGAGCGAGTCCAAGCCTGTTCTCAGCTACGTCTTCAGTGCACCCAAGTGTTGTTTAAGCAAGGATGGGGATGCTTGGCTGTTGATCTGGGGCTGCCGAATGTCTGTCCAGAAGTGCACTCGCAGCAGCATTGCCAGCCACAGCCCTGGGGTCTGCCAAACCTGGGCAAGGGACACCACGTGCAAGGGAATACCCTAGGCAGCCCAGGTGCCACCAGTCCCTTGTCCTGGCCATCTATTCAGGCTAGGTGCAGCTTGTGTGACGTACACATATAGTATATATAGGATGTGCTGCTCAGAGATTACCCATACTTCTGTCTGGGAGCCTTCCTGGAAGAAACATGGAAACCAAAAAAGGCAAACAAATAAAATAAAAGATGTGAGTGGACTGCAAATGCCCATGTGGCTGTGGGCAATTGGGATGAAAGTTTACCTGGCCAAGAGGGGGGCAGAAGGGAGCGGCGAAGTGCGCCCTGAGTCTGTGTGCATGGAAATCACAAGGAGACGTCCTGCTGACTTTGGGCGGCTTAGCTCAGACCCAGCAAATGTCCTTCCCCTTCCCCCTCCTCCCTCTGCTTTGTGGCCGCTGAGTGAAGCATGGCAGCCCAGATCTTATTTCAGCTTTTGCGATGGTGCATATTTTCTCCCTTAGATCTTTCAACAAGAGAGCCCCTGCCTCTCGGTGTGGGACTGCTAACGCCCCCGGGACTGAGCCTGGAGGCAGGGGGTCGGGAGGGGAGTCCTGGCTGCGCTGCCAGCCATTGCCTTTGGAAAGCCATCCGCACTCCTGGGAATCCATCTCCTGCAAGAGGCAGATACCTAGCAGGTTACGCTACCGGCAACCCGGTACGTTTGATCACAATCTTTAGCAAAGTAACGGTTCAACTATTCGGAAGGAGTTTCTGAGATCACCTGCATCATAGGATAACGCTGGTCAGGAGCAACAAACCTGAAGATTTTGCAATGGGAGGGTCAGTACCAGTCTAAGTAGCACGATCCCTTTCTGATGGGTCTGTGTAAAGGCTGAAGGGGCAAAGACAGCATAAAGTGCAATACATCACAGAGCCTTGCAACAAAGATGAAATTAAATTGGGCTGAAAACTATTTTAAGCACTATTAAGTAATGTAAATAGCATGAGAGCAGGGGGCAGAAGGGGAAGAGGGAGAGAGCCCAGGTGAGACACGGATAATAAAAAAGGTATGATAACTCTCAATAGGTATTTGCAGGGCATAGGCATTAACGAGGTAATTTGTTTAGGCTGATTCAAGGAAATATGGCTGGGAGAAAGAGTAGGAGAATTTAGTTTGGCTCTCAGGGTGTATTTCTGAACTGCGAAGCGTAGCAGACTGTAGAGCAGTCTGCCACAGGAAATGTTAGAAACTGCAAGGGTTGAGTCATTTAAAAACTGACTGGGCAAAATCACCCAAGAATAATCTGGAGGGAAATGCTCGTGCAACTGGCAGGCTGTGCAAGCACACCAGTCTCCGGTCATAAATTATAATAACTCAGATGGATACAACAGGTAGCCAGCAAGCCGAACGGATGTGAACGGGGGGACAGAGCTGAAAACCTCTGCCTCCCGAGCTCCCAGAAGCCAAACACAGTGTCGGTGTAAATTGGTGTAGCTCCATTCCCTTCATGGAGTGACATTGCATGGATTTATGCTAGCCAAGAGCCTGGCCCGAGGGCTTCTGACCTTCGGTCTAAAATAACTCCATCATTTCACAGTATTCCTGGGTAATAAATACTCTGATTTAGCTGTTAGGCTTTCGTAATCTGACTGGGCAGCGATTAATTTACCAGCTCACACTTGCAGACAGGAATCCTCCAGGGCACAGAGCCCCCCGTAAGTTCTGCGTCATTCCGGCTGCAACCCTTTCTGCAGATGTGGTGGCCTTTTAATCTGAGGGCCTGATAAAAGGCCAGCCTACGCACAGACTCCCCCTGGTTCCAGCAGATCGTGTTCCAAAAATGGATATGGTTGTTTCCAACATGAGGTTACGGGGAGACTTTCTGATGTTGATTTGGCTACTTTTATTCTGGAAGAAAAGGGTCCACAAAGACACCGGTACACAAACAATTAGAGTTTCGGTTCCCACGTCTCTTTACTTTGCGCAAATTTGTTTGCATACCAATACCAAGCATGAATACTGAGATAAACTCGTATCTTGCCTTTTTCCTGTCTACTAGCTTACAATACAATGCTATAGCAAGTGTAGAGCAATGGCTTTGTGGTCTCACTGTAAAACACCAGTGTTCCAAACACTGATGAATTTACCCACAGTTGAAATTATTTCCATTCTGCACGTGGAGGAGAAAAGCTAAAGTGATCAGAAATGTCACCCAATGTTTAGTGTTTTTCAAGTGGAACCATGTACCTGATTTTCATAGTACTGAGTATTTCATAGCACATTACCTCGTCCCATCTCCCACTGAATTTCTGAATTGTTATGCTTGTCATGTTTGGTAGCCCCTGAAAATGAAATCTGGCACCTGTGATTTGCCCAACACTCTTTGGAAGCTTTGGGAATAATGTGGACAGAACACCCCAACAGCAGCCATGTTCATCTCACTTCCCTGAGTACAACCCATTCCTCCAGCCTGAATGAGGGACGGGCTCCTAAGGAAAAAGGGCTGTTTTATCATGTGCATATACTGTACTTCATAATGTTTGTGTGTTTGCAGACAGATCCAAATTAAGATTACCCAGACAGGTACTAATAACTCCAGTGGAGTTTCTTCCACAGCCACAGTCAACATGTAAGAAAAGAGCCCATTATTTCTAACACGTTAAGCTGACTCGTCCAGCAGTGTCCCGCAGGCAAACAAACACCTCCTAGATTCAGTAAACCGATGTCAGTGGAAGGATTGACTTTCTGCAAAGAAATGAAGGTTTATAGTGTATATTTGCTACAATGCTCTTTTAAAAGATACTATAAATAAAGGGCAGAATTAGGTAGCCACATTGCGTGTAGAGTACACTTCATAAATGCACCATTCATCATATCCTCCTCTATGTTATACTACACGGAGGAGCCCCTACCACATCGTGGATGTTTATTATCATTCAAAACTAATAACCTTGGCTACATTCAGTAAAAAATGAGATCATGTGAGCTGCAAGTGGTCCAAGCACAAGAGCTTTTGTTCATGTGCCAGCCAAATAGTTACATGCATATATCCCTCTGTCTGAACACATCAATCATTTTAATATAATCACAGTTTAGCTGTCACATAATTTTGTTCTTTCGTTCTTTTTTCCATACCACAGATTTTATGTGCGGACACTGAGACCCAGATATAGATATGACAGATGATTTTAAGTTTCCCTGTTCTTAGGGCTTAAATCTGACTACCATGGAGTAGAGTTGAGAATCCGAAAGTTTCTCTGGCTAAGCATCCAAACCCCAAGCTGTTCTAAATCACAGGACTCTTGGAAGGTCTAGTCCAGATGAACAGTTTCAAAATATCTACATGTACAAGTTTGAAAATATATACATATACACATGCATATATATTTAAAAGACGGGCAGACGAGGTGCTTAGGGACAGGGTTTAGTAGTGGAATGGCAGTGTTACGTTAACAATAGGACTTGATGATCTTAAAGGTCTTTTCGAACCTAAGCGATTCTATGATTCTATGATATACATCTGTACCATTTCTGGTTAGTGTCCTTTCATCCCTGAGCCCTGTTGCCTATTCACACCATGAAAACTGCTTCGTGTTGCAGTCCTCATCCCTGAGGCCTGGGATCAGGCACTGACTGGAGCATCTTGGCAAGGACACCTGCTCCTCCCAGCTGCCCCTATTGACCCCAAAAAGCAGGTAGTAGCCCTTGAGGGTCATTCATCCCAAGGATGATCTAAACCTCTCTTTGAAAGTACCTACCTCAGCCACTGGCTATCTGAAGGACTGAGGTGACAAGACTCCAAAATTTGGGGAGTAAAACTATGTGGGATCAAAATGCGGAACTGATCCTTTTTTCTTTGTGGGCTTTCTAGTTTTTCCAGGTCTATTGACTTTTATGTGATTTCAGGGTGAAGATGAATCTTTGGGTTTGCACCTCTAGAAAAACCCCAAATAACAGACCCTCCCAAAAGTTAAATACTTCTGTGATAGAAAAAGATGTGGGGTCACAGAATCACACAGAATCACAGAATGTCCGAGGTCGGAAGGGACCTCTGGAGATCATCAAGTCCAACCCCCCTGCTAAAGCAGGTTCACTCAGAGCAGGTTGCACAGGACATTGTCCAGGTGGGCTTTGAATACCTCCAGAGAAGGAGACTCCACAACCCCCTGGGCAGCCTGTTCCAGTGCTCTGTCACCCTCAAGGTAAAGAAGTTCTTCCTTACATTCAGCTGAAACCTCTTATGCTTCAGTTTGTGCCCATTGCCCCTTGTCCTGTCACTGGGCACCACTGAGAAGAGTCCACTAAAGAGTATTTCAAAGCAAGATAATTTTAATGTAAAGAAAATGTATGACTGGTCTCAGGCAGGAACAAGCTATGAAATGAATGGCAGTACCGCTGGCGGCTGGCAGCACCCATAGCCAGGACAGACACCCAAAAAGCTGTGCAGGTAGATTGCCCTGGCACTCGTGAGAAGGATCCTGCCCATGCAGAAGGAAACAACGAGGTGGCACAAGGCCGGTTAGAACCCAATAGTGCCGCACGGAGAAAGTCCTGGAGGCTTTGCGGATCTGAGGAGGGGTTAAGGCTCCTCCTGCACATCTGGCAGAGCAGCAGCTGCGCTGCAGTGATCAATGTCAGGATTTGCCGCGAGGACTTGTTTCACAGAGAGGGGGTGGGAGTAGGTGTAGGATCAGGGTCGGTTACAATGTGCCTTTCAAACTTTTATTGATTTCCTAATCTCCTCTTCAAAAAAAATAAAGGGGGGAGGTGGGGGAGGAGAAGAAGAATAATAATTTTGCTGTGAGCCTGGCAGGCCCTATTTCCCCTTAGATCTACCCACCTACACCCACATACAAGGAGGCATCTCTTCTTACTGAGTGTGGAGTTGCAATTAAAGGGCCTGGGGAGGGGAAACGGCAGAACTCAGTGTCGGAGTGGGTATCCTCACTTGCCACCTGGCAAACACACATACCTGAGAGTGCCTTAAAGCTCTGGTCCAGCTGGCACTTAAACATGGACCCAACCTTAACCATTCAGTCTGTGTGAGATTAAGCAAGCATGTAAAATGAGGGTGTACCTAAGGGCCTGGCTCAGCTGAGATCTGCAACAGGGAGTAGCACTTCAGGCCTGACTCTCCACTGGTCCGCAGCTGGTAGGGATATCTGTAAAGAACATCACCCCATCGCGCCAATTTGTGCTGCCTGTGCAGAGGCCGAAAAGACCAGATTTTTGGTGTTTTTGAGGGAATTGGTGCAGAATTTGAGGGGCTGAAGTGGAAACATAGGTTGGTAAAGGTGCACAGAAAAGCACTTAAATTACTGAATCAAAATTCATTGGTAGAACCGCCAGCAGCCCAGGGAATGAGAGGCACCACAGCCATAGTCTGCATGAGAAGAAGTAGTTCACAGGTCTGGAGAAAGTGCTTGGAAAGAGCAGAAACAAAAGGATAAGACCGATACGCGTAGGGAAATAGTAAAATGAGAAACAATGAAAGAGACAGCAGTAAAACGTGCATCTGTCATTTAATCCTGGGTAAATACCCAGATTAGTGACACCAGTTTCTGCTGTTTATTTGGAGCTTACTTTGGAGCCATGTCTCCCGAGCCTAACACAGCTGTGATACAGCCCAGTGGAAAGCACAACCAAGGATTTATCCCAGCTATAGCCGTGCCTGTACAGCACAGGCAGTAGGCAAAACTAAAGTTTGTGTAGAAAAGTTGTCTTTCCAACCCCTGTGCTCATAAAAACAAAGCTGGCAGAGCAAGGAAATTCAAAAGTTTCACAGTTTTTCTTCACAAATTTTCACATCACTTTACAATCACTCGGTGCTTAGATGGGCTTTGAAGGTCATGAAGGCTCAGCGTGCATGCTGTCCTGCTCTTTTCTTGGTCCAGTTATGGGGCCTTGACATTGGGATCCATGACCTGCTGTATGCCAGCAGAGTAGCAGCACTCATCAAGCCAGGTCTGCTGCGTGGGTTCAGCTCAGCCGGCTCAAAGTTTCTCACTGGTACAGGCCAAACTGCACCAAGAGGATGAAGACAAAATTATTTATCTGAGATGATGGGCCTGGACAAGAGCCCGGGAGGTTGCTGGTGTTGCTGCGGGAGGGGGTGCAGACAGAAACCACTGCAGCTAAAAGGGGCTTCCCTTGAAAGAGGCAGCTTGCATGTACAGTTGAGATGTAGGTGTCTGGCTGAGCAAGCCAAAGGCAGAGACGAGCCATTTCAGCAGTGTGCTTGGCTTGAGAAAGCCACCTCTGCCTTCTCTGGCAGCTGTGCATTGGGCAGTAACACTGCTGGCTCCCTTTAGAAACAAGCAGCCATTTTACCAACCTTCATCATTTTTTACCCCGAACGGCTGCCATCTTCACTGCCCCACAAGGGCTGGCTCTGGTTTCCTTACTTCCTAAAAAAATATTAACAAACACTGTCCATGCAGAAAAAAATGGCTTGTTTTCATTCTTGTGTTTAACTAGGTCAGCTCATGAGAAACATCCAGCCAGCAGCTCACCTGATCCCGCTGCGGTGGTCACGTTCCTCGCCTAAGCCCTCAGGAACAAAGCTGTAAGGTGAGACATTTTAACAAGGCCGTTGATGTTCTTGGAGATAAATGTGTTAAGTTACTGCTGGTTTTGCCACTTGCAGGCAGAGAAGGGAGGCTGGTCCACAGCAGTTAAAGTGTTACTGAGCACCAGGGGCAGCTGGCATCTGCTGAGAAAGGCACATGGAAAACTTGATGCCAAGCAAGTGGAGCTAATTAACACCAGTTTCTTAAATTAGAAGGCTCTTAATGGCTAATGTTTAAAAATAACACCTTAATGACATCTAAAAATAGCTGCTGCCAAGCCCTGGAGTATTCTGACCTCCATTAACTTGGGAGTCCATTGCCCATGACTGGTGGTGTAAATCACATTTACCTTTTATATCCTGTTCTCCCTGGGATTAGCTGCAAAGCCCGATGCCTGACCTTGAAAGCCTATTTGCAAACCTACAAGAGTAACCTAGAGCACTCTTCTGAATGGTGTGCAATATATGGATATAATGTGCAGGCTGAGTAATTGGATAGAGTATAATCTCAGGTTCCACTTATCTGCACAGGATAAAATACCAAGGGAGTGGGGGTCTACCAGACCAGGCAGAGACTGGGGATGAGAAAGTTGTGCTGAGGTTAGGGCTCGGGAGACCTGAGCTCCATTTCCAGTTCAGTCACAGACTTCCTGTGCAACCTGGGTAGCTTCCTCGTCCTCCTGCTGTGCCCCAAAGCCATGTCTAGATCTCCCTGATCCTGGAGGGGTGTTACCAGGATAATTTCTCTAAGATGTAGTGGCATGCTTAGATACAACAACGATATGCCTCACAGGAAACAAACAGTAATGTAAGAAGGGAAAATACTGCTTAATTTTCCTTATGCTTAATATATGAGTCAAGCCCAAATAATTTGGAAGGCACACACATGTTGAGGACTTGTAGAGCTCTTACCCAGCCTGTGGTGGGAATAGAGTCAATCAAATGTTTGGTACTGCTAGAGATAACTATCTGCTTGCTTTTGCTGTGCTCCTCTGTGCTGTGCTTGGCCCTAACATGTGTCCTGTCATATCACAATACTCTGTGATAGCTGGTACAAAGAGAGAAACCTGCAGCTTGATCTTCCCTGGCAGAATGGAGAGAGACCCCATGGCACCTGCCTGGAACAATGATTTCTTATATAAATGACTCTCTGCATTTGTCTTACAATTTGCCAACTAGGCAAACTACTTCAGCAACCACATAAACCCAGTTGTTTTCATTTAAGCATTCTGTACAAGAGTACCAGAAAGGCCAGAAAGCCTTAGCACTGGGAAAATGCCTTCCTACAACCAGTTACAATAAAGCGAAGCCAGTTGTTGGGTTTTCTCTTCCCTTCCAGTCAGAGGGCTGGGTACTTCTCTGCAGATCCTGTCCAACATCGCATTCCTCCCTATCCTGTGCCTGTGCACAGCAGACACACTCCAAACAAGGAAGAGGAACACATGTAAGTACAAGACTCTCAGCCTGCGTCGTTGCCCTCCCTAGCCCATATAATCCCTGTGCTTTTCAATTTTTCCTTTCTTTTGGCACAACATCTACAGCAGATTCTGGTTGTTCTGGGCAGAGATGCCCCATCTCGCTGTTCTGTAGAGATCAGTGCATGCCGCCATGTGGTCTGGAGACAAATATCGGCACTGATGCACCCCTCAAGCACTCCTGCCTCATTAGTGAGATAAGGGGAACGTAAAGCAGCTTTCACTTTTCTCCCTCTGCGTTATTTTGTTGTTCTAATGGTCTTCATTAGTTTGGCCAGATGGTTTTCCTTCCTTTGCCTGCTAAGGCCCAGTCCTGCAAGCACTTATGCTTTCTTCTACGAACATGCGTTCAGCACATGCATGGGTCTTTGCAGAACTGGAGCCTAAATTTGTTTCTGTTTCTGAATTCCAAGTTGGATTTTGATGCAACAGTTATTTTATATATTAAAATATCAGGTTTCTGCCCACACACAAAACGCATGATGTATAACAGACCTTGCAAGGCAGCCATTGGAAAAGACCACTTAATCTGCGATTTACACAGAAGGAAGGGTTACCATTCCTTGTTTTTCAGCTAGAATTTATACGCGCTCAAACTGGGGAGGTGTTGCTCCTCAGAAGCTCCGTGATGTACATCTGGTTTCACATGCTGTCATTTCGTCCACAGCCTAAAATCATAAGCTGAAACTCCACAGAGGCTAATGAAAATGATTCCCCTTTGAGTTGCTTTATTAAAACTCAACCTCAAGGAATACTGGCAAGTCGGGAAAGCGACTTTAATCCAATACTTGTTATCCTCTTCCACAGGTTTTAAATCACTCTCTTTGCTCCCTACTTTGAGCAAATACACCCTTATTGTTTTCCTAGTCCTGCTATGACCTTCTGGGAATGTTTCCATCATGTAAAGCAACATGCAGTTCCCTACTTTATAAATCTCATTCCTTCCAAGTGTTAACACTAGCTAATTCTCTGCTTTAGAAAGGAAATCATGTTTGGGTTTTTTGAATAGTCTGCTGGGAAGAGGAATATTTGCATTTAAAAAAATTTTTTCCATTTCATAAATTGTCTTGAGTTTTCTTCCCAGCGGGCAACAGAAGACTGTTTATATAAGTGAAGAGGGAAGCTTACTTTCCCATTACTTCCACGAAAGTACGATTAACAGCGATAACTATGCTAATTATTGCACTAACTTTACTTGGAATGCACCTTACTGGCTGGAGAGGTAATGCATTTGGGTAATAATTAACTCCTTTTTTCCTCAATTACCTTTTATTAGGAGAGCAGGAGGTGTCAAAGTAAAACAGCTGCATATCTTCCAAGAAAAGCCCGTGTTTTCCGAAGGAATTCGAGCGGAGGTGCTTTATTAAGAGACCTAGGCAGGACAAACATTAACATGGCAAGCTCGGCTGTTCAGTTACTTGGCTTCTCTCTGAGCCTGCTCGGCCTAATTGGGACATTAATTGCTACTATTCTGCCACACTGGTGGCGAACGGCACATGTAGGCACCAATATTATAACAGCTGTTGCCTATATGAAAGGGCTTTGGATGGAGTGCGTCTGGCACAGCACCGGCATCTACCAGTGCCAAGTCCACCGCTCCCAGCTGGCGCTGCCCCGTGACCTCCAAGCCGCCCGTGCCATGATGGTAATTTCCTGCGTCCTTTCCACGCTGGCATGCGTGATTGCTGTCATCGGTATGAAGTGCACGCGGTGTGCCAAGGGGACTTCTGCCAAAGCCTTCATCGCGGTCTCCGGGGGGATCGTTTTCATCCTGGCCGGCCTCGTTTGCCTGGTACCTGTTTCTTGGGCCACGAACGACATCGTTACGGATTTCTACAACCCCATGCTTCCCAGCGGGATGAAGTACGAGATAGGTCAAGCTCTTTACCTTGGCTTCGTCTCCGCATCTTTGACGATCCTCGGCGGCGCTCTGCTGTGCACGTCAAGCCAGTGCTGCGGGAACGAGACACCTTACCAGATGCAGCCCAGCAGCGCAAGAAGGACTGCTCCCTCCTATAGACCACCAACTGTCTACAAGGGAAACCATGCTTCTTCCCTGACATCTGCTTCCCATAGCGGCTACAGATTAAATGACTATGTGTGAGTTCCCTAAGATTTGCCTGCGGGACACAGCTGCTTTATAATTTCTGTGCATGGCATAAAACAAAGCTAAGATGACTTCTAATTTATAAGGGTTACGATACAAAGTTTACCATTGTTCCTTTCTTCCTTTCCTTTCTTTCCGGAGAAAGAAAGAATGCGAACACAAAACTGCTTGCTGCAAAACCTGGAAAATAAACACAAAGGAGGCTGTGATATTCCAGAGGCGGCATGTACCTGCCTACTCTCAGTTTGAATCTTGCAGGCAGGCGGTTCAAGGGCAGTTTTCCTAAAAGTAAGGGCTTGGTTTGTAGTTGCTGCCCTGTGACAAGCACTAAAGCGGAACTGGCCACATCTTGTTATTTGAACAGTATTCCAACAAAAGACGTCGTTTTGCCTAAAACGGAGAACTTCATGGTGAGAGACAGTGATTTTCCACAGTGATTGCCTGCTAAGATTCTCATTTTCATAATGCATGAATGTTTTGTTATGACAAAGATACTCTTTTTGCTTTGACTTAACTTTTTGTTTGCTTTTTTATAGTCATTTGAGGTAGGAATTTCAATAGCATTATGACAGATGTATTTGGCAGTATGTTATAGCCGATATTTTAAATTATACTACCGTGTTTTGACCTTTTAAAAACAAGAATTTAGCACATTGCTTTTGAAATAAAGCGATGGGTCATAATGGAAACAAACCATTTCAGTGTACCAGAACTGGGTTTTTAGAAATGTCAGAGAAAAAAAGATAGACATTTGATGTTAAATTTTTATTTAAAAAATTAAAAATAAATAACAAATGTCAGAATTTGTCAGAGAATGGGCATTTAGCTCTTTAGCAGATTGAACATTCTGTACAATCTATGCACTACATAGATCAGAAAAACAATTTCTATAATTCTGTCCCCAAATACCATGTGATGAAAAGTATTCATTTCTTAGGCTCAGTCCTGGTTGGTTTTGCCTGTGGTCCTGACTGAAGGTGCATTAGGGTTAGTAACAGCATTTCCATCTACTCCGTGTGGCCTTTGGGGAACTTCCATTCTGCCAGGCTTTGGTGCACTAGGCAGGCTCCGTGCCAGCAGAGGTTACACTCACGGCCTGTAACCATTGACTGTCAGAAGGAGTATAAAATCAAGACATTTACTTCTAAAATCCTTGCAAAATGCAGTCATCCTGCAGTGCATTCAAACAATTAAAAAACAAACTCTGAACCCTAGCCCTCTCCATTTCATGTTACAGTGAAGTCCAGTGCAACATATACTGTGGTATAAAACCAGCACAAAAAAATAAAAGCACTAGATTCCTGCGAACCCCAGAAAGCAATAGGTCTCTCCGGAGCAACATAGACACCAACACACTGGCATTTAATAAGGTTAAAAAAAAAAATACTTTCAAGAACTGTGAGGCAGCTACACTTGGTATACTTCATTTGGCAAAAAGCCTGTCTCAATTACGCTATTGCCTGGTAGCAACTGCAGAGCTGGGACCCTTTCAGTCTTTCCCCTGGTTTCACTCCAAACCTTCCTTTCCGTGGCTGATCCCACGGACATTTTTTCATGTCAGTTTGAATTGTGACAGAGTGTTTTTCAGCACTGATGCAAGTTATCATCATTGTTGTTTTCAAAAAACAAAATGGCAATTTCTAAGCAATTTGCTGAGACCAACAATAACAGAAAGGATCTGAGAGCAGACTTTGGTGATTGATCGGTAACAACTGATTATAAACTTGTGTTGTATTAACTGTAGCTATTGCATATGATGTGAAAAAAAATCCTATAGAAACTTCATTGACACTGCAAACATCTTAATAACAGAGTTTGAGGTGCAAGGAATGGACAGAAACTGCTTTGACAATGGCTTCTTAGTGAAGGTGGAGTCCAACTGCTCATAGTCCATTACGGATTTTCTGGGATGCCTTTTTGGGATGAAAGGTAGCCTAATGAAGGTGGTCAAATTAAGTAGTACTTTCTCTGCTATTTATATTACAATAGATCTAGCCAAATGATTACAATATCAACTTCTGAACAAGGGCTTTGGACAGCCATGAATAGTGGAACACAAGTCCAAGCACAGGAAATGGGCTTGTGCCTCATTAGGTAGTATGTTTGCTATATACCGATAAATTAACTCACTTGCCAAGATGTTTGTGCGGTGGGAATATTTATGTGTAGTGCTATTCTCACTGCACAAATTCCCAGCCAAGTAGGATACGTGACAGTAATAAGAACGGTTTATAAAGTCCTGGCAAAAATACCTGGAAGTGCTCTGATGTCAATAAAGAGAGTGAAATGGTTTGTTTCACAGGGGGCTGTAAACCAGTGGATCTCGTTCCATGCTAAGACTGACATAAATTTCTGCTGCTTTTTTTTTGTTGTTAAATTTGAAAAAAAAAAGTCATATCCATTCCAGCAGCCTTAGAGGTCTGACCACAGCTACCCCAGGCTGATGTACGTGAGGATAACCTGAGCTCCTCCCCTGCTGCCACGCAGACGGGCGGCCAGACCTCACTCTCCGCTTGTGTGGAGCTTGCCCTGGCAGTCGTGTGCACCCCCCTTGTGCAAGGAGGCTTTGCTCGGGGATCTTATCCAGGGAGGTGAATCCCCACCGCTCCTCCTTTGCTGGGTAATCCCTTGGTCATCAGTGGCATCGATAAGTGACAGAGTGTCAAGGAAAGGGGATGAATTTCCTGGACCACTGAGGTGCTGTTCATGGGAACGTCCTCCTTGGGCGGCTGTAACTCAGCAGCAGGGGAACAGGGCAGGGCAATGGACTGGGGCTGCCACGTGTCTGATTCTGCCCACGTCCATCCACTGGGTTTTTGCAGGGTCCCACAGAGACAGATTTTTTAATAATTCTTTTTTTTTTTTTTAGATAAGCACAGACTGCTTTTTGTCCTCAGCTCACTAGATCTAAAATGCCACCCTGCCCTCCCAATGGAGGCACTGCGGGGGACTCTGATGAGCAGCACCAACAGATGAGGGGATCCCAGGTGGGCAGAAATTCCTCTTAGCAATGCAGGCAGTTTGTGTGTGTGATTGTGGTTACACCGTATTTTAATCAACTTCAGTGCCACGTTCCTGGAGGAGCAGAGGTGGGAGGCTTCGCAGGGAAGGGTAGGTGGAGGACAGGATTTGGCAGCAATAGGATATTGTGGTTAGATTTGCAACATCAGGGAGAGAGGTCTTGCTGCAGGATCAGGTAGAGGTGGAGTCATCTGAGGTAGGGATGGAGGCTTGGCTCAGAGAGGCTGGCAACTTCTGAGGCTGCAAGGAGCTCTCTCAAAGATGCATCTAACCAGGACCATCATGTGGGGATGGGACGAGATCAATAATGCTCCTTCTCACCTCAGCATCCTCCCTCAGGGCTGGTGGGTTCCCTCTTCTCCAGTCAGCTTGGATTTTGCCATCTAAAATATGCCAAGCCTTGATATTATCTCACAGAACTTGCCAAATGGGTAACTCTGACTCAGTGCATTGCAAACAATCAAATACAAATACAAAGAAATTAAGAGAGAAAACACTTTAGTTACCTCTAATACTGCTGCTAGAAAGTCGCTAATAGACCAAAGGAAGAAAATGAAACAGAAATTCTGTTATTACTGAGCCTGTGGGATTAAAATAATGAGCTCCCTTGCAAAACAGTATCCTGTCAACTTCATCCGCAGGAAAGGAACCTGGCCAACAGGATGTGAGAAGAGCCTGGTGTAATGACATGAAGGTTAGGTTGGAGGTGGGCACAGAGGCAGACCAAGGCCTTCCTCAGGTGCAAGGCAGGTGGGTGGAAAAAGTGATCTACCTTCTCGCTTGAAGTACAGGAATAGATCTATTTTAGGCCCTGATTAAACTACTATGCTCAAGCCTGCCATTCTGCAGAGCAGAAGTCAAACCACTGTGGTGCTGGAGGAATACATAACCCATCGGTGAGTTTTAATGCTGCTCAGACTGGAAGTCATCAGCTAGATCTAAATTTGGTAGATTACATGGAGGATACAGCAAGAGTGCTTGTGTCCCTGCAGACCTGAATCACAGGTTTCAACCATGGCTTATGCTGAGCTTCCACCACGATCCATGAGTTGATGTAGCAATTCACTGCTAACTGAAGTGGGGAGATCCCATGTCCCACCCCAGCCTTGCTGTCCCAGCTCCCGCCCACCACTTTGCACTTGGATCCTCTCTGTGAACCAGTTTAACCCCTTGAAAAGGCAGAAAACAACTACATCAACAAATGGGATCACTTTCTGGCGCTGAAGTTAGCTAACCTAGCTGGCAGAAAGGCATGAGAAGAGCCACAAAAGGGATGCCTGGGAGGGCAGAAGCGGTGGGAAAGGAAGAGTAAGGGTTGGAGTAAGTGAGCAAGGATTTCCTCTTTTGGCAGAAGGGAGTCGGTCGGTCAGCAGAAGGACAGAGCTGCTCCAAAAAACAGCACCTGAGATGCACCATGCTCTTCACTGTCACAAAACCAGACAGAGCCACTGGGCAGACAGAAGCTCTCTGGGTCATGAACTGGTTGGTATTTTTGTTCTGTTTTTTCCACAATGCCTAGTGCAAGTACCGGAGTGAGGTAACTGATAAAACCTGGAGTGAGGTAACTGATAAACCATAGCAACACTTAACTCATTTCTTCAAGAAATGTGTCTGAGTTAACTAATATGAGGAAATGAACTAAATTCAGTAATTAGAAGTTCTGCTGATCGAAGACAAAAGTTACCAGACCATTCCTACATTTAGCTGGTTATTAAGGTTTTTCACATCACTGTTTTAAGATTAATGGAAATTCTGTGTCCACCTGTAAATATCTACTGCTAATTTACTGTTTACTTTGCCATATATCCCACAAAATAGTCTGTGTATGTAAGCAAGATAGGCAAGGGTAAGATGTCTTATGAGGTCCAGGAGCAGCTTAAAGAAGAGCTGAAATCTTATCCTCATTTTTCTCCCTAACTGATCTACTACAAGGTATTTTCCTTGCATGCCTTGCTTTGCTGTGCATCACAGAAGAAAGATATGTTCTTTTTTTACTTGTTTTCTTTAGAAATTGATATAGCTTAGCCCATGTGTTCTGACGATCCACATTTCCTATTCTTACCACTAAATGGGCACCTGGTCATGTTGATTCCCAGGTTAATTCGTATCCTTTCCTGTTCTTCTGCCCATGACATCAGAACACGTGTCTGAACCTAGTGAGGCTCAACCCTGACCACGCATAAATCACAGAAGCTCAGCTGAAGTCATGTTACCCCTCTTTCTCCTCCTCTCCCTCTCTTCCAGGCAGTAGATCTAGATGAGGTGCCCCCCTTCACTGAGAAACCTGCCAGCTTGTAAGACAGTCTTCTGTAAACTCAAACATCTGAATGGGCTTAAAATACTCCACAGAGAAGGAAGGCAAGATATACTGACCTCCCTCTTTTTTCTTTTGAAGAAGGCTTCCTGGGGGAAAAGGTTACTAATTTTATTTTATGCTTTAAGCTTGAGGAAAATCCATTCATTTCATTAGCTCACACCTAAAGTATCTCTGGTAAGCAAGCTGTTAGAAAAGTAGAGTGAATAAAAAGAGTGAATCAATGTGTGGGTTTGATCTGTTAAGAGCATATGTATATACTTCATATATGTGTGTGGATATACAAAATGGTGAAATTCTGGCTCCATTGACTTTAGTGAGGTCAGAATTTCACCCATAAGCTTATTATTATTGTCAATACTTCCAAGTCTATTATAGAGCTTTTAACTAAAAGGCCTCCAGAGCAAAGAGACTCAAAGTCATGGGAATTTTGCCCCTGGAAGAGAGATGGCAAGGGAAGACTTGCAATGGCCATTTCACAAAGTGTTTCATATTGAACAGAGCAGTTGTATCTCATGGCATGTATGAGTGAGTCCTCCCTTCCACTCCAGTCAAGGACAATCAATTTTATTTTTAAAATGTCATAATCACTGGTATTGATCAACGCTCCCTAATGGGGTTGCTCTCGAATCCATACTGGCTTGGGCTATCACCACTTCCCTAGCAAGTCAGGCTCAATTAGGCTGCCTTGCTAATGCATGTCAGCTTCATCTAATTGCTCTCAGGCCCGCCGTGTGAGAAAAGGGCAAGCTGACAGAGTAATCCCACACTTTCACTTGGCAGTGAGCTGCCTATTTGTTTTATTTGTTCACATTTTAAAGGGCTAAGCATTTGTTATATGGAAAACACGGGAGAGCAAAAGCCAAGAAGTATTAATAAGCCTCGGAAAACAGAGTTAGAACTCAATTGCCTGTGCAAAGAACTGCTGATATTTTCAGTACTTTGAAAAGAAGGTGGATTTTGTAGCTGATGAGGGTGCTGAGTAGCATTTGTCTCATGGAAACTTCAGTAAAAACTGGGTGGAAGCCTGTGTCTTCTAGCAGCTACATCCTAGGGAAAAGAACCTGTTTATTTGTTGGTGGGCTGATGATAGCGTGGCAGAAGCAACCTCTAAAGGAAGCTGGTAATGAGCTGGGGATCATAGGGTTATGTTTTCTTCCACATTATTTAACAGTAATGTTAACAAATGTTAATAAATTAGGAGACAGGGGAAAAGAGGGGTGGAAGCAAGCCAGCAGAAGGGAAATAGCCATTAAACACCCAAGATCTCCAGCCTGTGAAAGAAGTACATGTATAGCTCCCATTTCCCACAGCAGAGAGGGTGTGAGCTGAAACAAAGAAATCACCTGTGAGTAGCAAAGTGCCTGGCTGCGGACAGAAGCTCTGAAGCCTTTGCATCTAGATCTGAAACAAAATACCGGAGGAAGAAAAATGCAAGTATGAGAGAAGTGAGGGAAAAGACCTCCAGGGGAGCTCCCTAGAGCCTGGTGCCCCCTTCACAGTTGGGCTATATGTGGCTGGCCACCTTCCAACCTCCTGGCCAAAGATTAGGTTTGCTGAAGGAATAAAGATGTCAGGGTAATACTTGGAAGGTGAAGTGGATGCACTGCCATGAGTCCTGGATTGTTAGCTCCAAACCCCAATGTGTATCTTGGGAATCAGACCTGCACCTGACCATAAGAGGCAGAGCAAGGTTGCATTTTATTTTTGTTTCTTTCTAATTTTTTTATTGCAAGCGGTGGATGCTGCTAATCAAACGTCTACCTGATATTTGTGGGAGGGGAGGCAAGGTGCGCCTGGCAGATTTTGGGTGCCTTTATTCCGAGCCAGTGTCTCTGCCTAAGGGACCGGGTGGTCTGTCTGGAGGGACCTGTGCTCCAGCTGTGGGCTGGAGTAAACTGCAGGATTCAGTCAAACTGGTGTCATCTTTCTGCTGCTAGCTAGGGGCTCTGAGGAAAGCATTGTCCTCAACATCACACCCATAATCCTGCCTCCTGGAAGAGGTAAGTGGCAGCACCTCACCTCCATAGCTCTGCGGTGTTGCTGTACTTACCTGCCGAGCTCTGCCCTGTGCCGTGTCTGACAGGACTATAGTAGAAGACCATTAAAAAGACAATATGAAAATAAACTCGCTCTAGTACCAGGGATGATGTGGTTTCTCGCCTCCGTCTTTCTGTTTTTCATTGATTTCTCAAGTTTTTAATTTCCTAGCCATGACAGGTTCCCAGTTTCCTCTGCTCCAGACTCTCCAGGTTGCTTCGCTTCTGAGTTTACTTCCCTTCTAGTTTTAAACTTGCTGAGGGCAGTGCACATGACTGAATTTATAGGAAAGAAAACTGAAACCACCCAAGACAGGCAGGGAAAAAGAAAGATGTGGGCTTCAGACTGAGATTTTAGTTTAACTGGGATGAAAAAATTCCAATAGTCCTACAAAGACGTACAGTTACTGGTGCATGAGGATTATCCGTTGGTAAAAGTGCTTAGAGAGGCCACCTAGAAGTGCTCTATGGTTCCTTACTGTTGTCTGTGAATAAAACATTATCTGATCACTACACAAGGTAATAGATTTATCTGACACAGATAGCATTCACTTGTGTTCCTCTTCTACAAGTTATTTTATCAGAGCTGTCTTGTATAGTATCTTTTAAGAAGACAAGAACAGTGCTGTTTATTTATTTGTACATTTTAACCGTGATGTTCTTGCTCAGCCAGCCTGGTGATCTGGCAAGCACTTAAGGCCCAATTCTGCAACATTGTGGCCGACAGAATTTTGGCCAGAGCCAAACAGAAAATACCAAAACTATTAATTTTTGCTTTTTATGCCCAGTTGTTCTGGGTTTTAATTGCCTACCATACGATCTGTTGTTTTCATTTGCTTTTTATTCTTGTTTTAACTGTCAATAATCCAGCCTTTTCCAGTATTCTTTTCACATTGAACACTTAACTAAAAAAGAACACCCAAAAACATTCAAAAAATTCTCCAAAGTTGTTTTATAGTTTTATTTAAAGTTCTTCTATATACATTTTTATATATGAATTTATTTGTATGTATGTATTTTACCAGCTTAGTTTTCACATTTGAAATGATTGAAGCCCTATTATACCTATGGAAGCTTTACAAAATTTCCTTAAATTGGTCACTGTGTACTCTTATATACCAGTTTATGAAACGTATATGCTATGGGTATGGACTACAAATTATTTTTGTGTTACAGGTTACTTAAAGACAGGCCTCTTCAGATGCTTAGAGGTAGAAAATGCAAACCCAGAGGCTGCACTCACCCCACCCCAGATTTTCTTTACCCATGCTTGTTTTGAGTATGTTTGAGTTTTAAAAGTTACATTACACAGCTATTTCAATATAACGAAGCAAGGAGAAAATTCATAACTCCAGTAACATGATCACTGATGTCTATGGGCCACATGCCAGAAACACTAAGGTCAGTAATGCACAATTTAAACTTAATTACAATTGGTTATTAGCATAATAAATACACACACAGGTACCTGGTGAAATCCTTCTGAAATTAGGAGTGGCACTGAAAATGCCGCCCACTTGTAAAAACACTCTATTTTACAGCAAGCACAGCATGGTCCGGGACAGGGAAGAAGTGTCACGCAATTCATTACGCTTTGAACAGCAGCCGTCAGGTCGGTCGGTACAGAGGGAAATCTGCTCCCGTTCAGCATCAGAAGACGCCCCCGTCCTACCTGCAAAGCCCCCAGCTAGAGCGTGCTCCCCCTGCACCGCCTCCAGCCGCAGGTGGGTGCCTATGGCGAGGGCCGGCGCCGGCCACCCTTCCCTTGCGCAGGGCTTCGACAAAGGAGCGGTGCGGTAAGGACTCCAACTCCAACGTGTGGCCAGACGAGGGGTGCTCACGTCTTATAGAAACATCACAAACTGACTAGGTGAGATGCTCTGCATGTTGTCCAACTTCCACCCTCTGTGAGAGCCAGACGTGGCAAAATGTTGAGAATTAAGCCAGATCCGAGCATATCGAAAAAGCCTCTTCCTAAACGAACGCCATCTTCGCCACTATGCCTGCAAACTACAGTATGTTCCTGGAGAGTCTCGGCAGCCCAAGGGAAGGCTACGGGCTGCTGGCTGCAATGGGACCGGTGCCACGCAAGCCAGAGTCATCCCCTCTGCCCTTGCCTCACTAACGAAACCCAAAGACAATGAGCCCGTTGTTCAGGCTTGCTGGGGTCTTAAAAGCAATCATTCTAAATGAAAAACAAAAGCTCAGTATGTTTCTGGCAATGCATGTATGGTGCTTTGTATTTTCCTTACAGTAATTGTCAGCGATGTGGTGCACTAGGTTTTATAACGTGTGTTCCTGTTTATTTGAATGATTGGTTTTTAATGTGCATTTAAAATGGCAGGCTTTCTGCGCACCTATACGTTGGGTATTATTATCTTTTTTGCTGTACTTTCTCACAAATCCTTCCTGTGTGAAAGGAGATGTAATGGGTCATTTTGTACCACGGTTGTAAAGTCTTCAGGATCTTTTTTAGAAACCTTGTCCATCAGTACCACAGGCAATGTAAAAGTGATTGGGTACAAAAGCACAGTTACTATAATTTATTTGGTTTCTGTTGGAAGATCAAGGATTTAATTTTTTTTCTAAATTTTTAAATGTTTCTATTATTCTCAATTATTTGCACAAGCATAGCAACTATTCGAAAGGGTTTTTTTTAATAAAGGAAGATCAAGAAATACAGTAAGGTGAGGCTTTCCTTACAAGAATGTAAAGAGATAATGTCTGCAAAAGAAAAAAATAGCCAGAAAGAAATCCTACTTAAAATTAAAATGTTTGCTGCCATCAGATAATGAATATCTGGACTAGTCTTCTGATAAGACTAGCAAGGGCAATCAAATGGATACTAAAGTGGAGCATGGTCACTTAATCAAAGGCATAATGGGATATTGCTCTCTTGGACCAAGGACTCAATAAACCGGGAGAGTCCTTCCCATTTTCTTATCTGACAATCAAAGTTTTAAATACAAAACTTGAGGGGGTATAAAAAAAATCTTTTGATATGGGGAAGGTCTTAGTTTTTATTAGGGAACGGATAGTGTCAGGAGTGATTTGAGAGAAGGGCATGCCTAGTGGGAAGAATCAAAGGCCACACTAAATAAGCAACAGAGATTAGGACCTATAGATGGAAATTTGCCTGCCAAAAACCAAAGGAGGGCTGAGCATAGAAGAATCATTTTAGGAAGTTCTGGCTAGACTTGTTTCCATCCATCACAGTGTGGAGCTTGCAAGATGTTTATTCTTATTCTAATTGCAACAAATATGAAAGCTGCTAGCCACTATACAATTTCTGTTCATCACATACTATGCCTAGTAGAAATTAAAGGTGGATGAAGAGAAAAATAATTAAAGAAAAACTCAAAGAATCAAAGAACTCAAAGAAAACACTTTAAAAGTCTTCCAAAACAGCTTAAAACCCAAAATCTATGTAAATGGAGAGCTCCCCCAACCACTAATGAATGCTACCAATATATATCTGAAAAGAAAGTGGCTGTATTCAGTTTGCATGGCAAGGTTTTTGTAGCAGGGGGGCTACAGGGGTGACTTCTCTGAGAAGCTGCCAGAAGCTTCCCCTATGTCCGATAAAGCCAGTACCAACTGACTCCAAGGTGGACCCGCTGCTGGCCAAGGCCAAGCCCATCAGTGATGGTGGTAGCACCTCTGGGATAACGTATTTAAGAAGGGGAACAAGTTACTGCATGACAGCAGTTTGCATCTGAAGAGAGCAGTGGGAATATGTGAGAGGAGCAGCCCTGCAGACACTAAGGTCAGTGCAGAAGGAGGGGGAGGAGGTGCTCCAAGCATCACAGCAGAGATTCCCCTGCAGCCCTTGGTGCAGCCCATGGTGAGGCTGGCTGTCCCCCTGCAGCCCATTGAGGCCCACAGGCAGCCCGGGGAGGACCCCATGCCGGAGCAGGGGGATGTCAGAAGGAGGCTGTGACCCCATGGGAAGCCCACACTGGAGCAGGCTCCTTGCAGGAGCTATGGACCCATGGAGAGAGAAGCCCAGGCTGGAGCAGGTTTGCTGGCCAGGCTGGTGACCCTGCGGGGACCCATGCTGGGGCAATCTGTTCTTGAGGGACTGCGCCCTGTAGAAAGGGTGGACCCACGCTGGAGCAGCTTATGAAGAACTGCAGCCCATAGTAAGGACTCATGTTGGAGAAGTCTGCCATGGGAGGGACCCCATGCTGGGGCAGGGGAACAGCATGAGAAGGAAGGAGCGGTAGAGACAGCATGTGATGAACTGACACAACCCCCATTCCCTGTCCCCTGGCCTCACTGGTGGGGAGGAGGTAGAGAACCGAGGAGTGAAGCTGAGCCCGGGAAGAAGGGAAGGATGGGGGGAAGGTGTTTTAGGATTTGGGTTTATTTCTCATTATCCTACTCTTATTTAATTGGCAATAAATTAAATCAATTTCCCCGAGTCAAGTCTGTTTTGCCCATACTGGTAATTGCTGAGTGATCTCTCCCTGTCCTTATCTTGACCCACGAGCTTTTTGTTGTATCTTCTCTCCCCTGTCCAGCTGAGGAGGAGGAGCGATAGGTCAACCCACTACAGTGGCAAAAAATTTTCACCAGGTTTCTGAGATACCACTGACAACATAGAGAAATAGAATACAGCAAGATCTTTGTCAACTGCTCAAACCTGGGAAAATAAAATGAAAAAAAAATGAAAGAACTGGTCAGAGACATCATTCTAAGTATCCTTTACAAAGATGTAGTATCGTGACAACATACAAACTATCCAGTCCTCTAGTTCTAACCTGAGCAGAGCAGCTCATATATTTTCTCATAACCACCACTGACTAGATGACATCACATTTGCATCTAACTACTCTAAGTAAATTGAAATGCTTACTGAGCATGGATAGGACTGGACACAAACACAGCATACATTTGCACAGTAAGGAATTCAACAAAGTAAATTGCACGTTAGGGAGCTGAGAAGTATTTGGCAGGTTATCGGTCAAAGACATTGCCATGGTTTTGCTGAGAATTTGGTCTGATTGAGTTAATAACAGAAAAATGGGACCACACAAGAACAAAAGTTAAAAGAAATATTCAGACAGGTTATGGAAACTTCCACTTACTTAGCCAGCATGGATGAAGTCAACTATGAAGAACCTGAGTACAGAAAGAAGGGACCAAAAAGTAGTTGTTGGAACATAACCTCACATTCCTTTCCTTTCTTCAAACCTGTGTGATGTAAAATCCAAGTTCTGACACCAAATCTGTGTTTGTGAAGGAAGCATCACCATTCTTTGCCTCGATGCAGTCAAGGCTATTTCACAAATACAACAACCTCATCATCTTCTTTGTGTACAGCTAATCTGAGCAGTCGTCTTTCTCTGAGAAGTTTAAAGAACACTGTTGTTACAGGCATGTATAGAAGGGAAGCACTGATTCATGTAAACCTTTAACTGCATAAATACATTCCCATTCTCTTTGTAGATGCGTTACTCAAAGGTAATATTACCAATGCTGAAGCAACCTCCAAGGCAACAAGTAAGAGCTCTCACTTGTATTGGCCACTAATCAAGCACATTTGTTTAAGTTTTTTGTCCCTGCTCACTGCAGGGGGGTTGGACTAGATGACCTCTAGGGGTCCCTTCCAACCCAAAACGTTCTATGATGATTCTATGATTCTAAGTTGTTTCAATTTATTCAGTTTGATTGAAAGTTTTATTTTAACTGTTAGGGTTTATTTTAATGCTCTCAGCTTCCTATCTTTAATATGTATTTTTAAACAGAAGACAGAAAATACCCTTATTTCCATATTTTGTTTCCAGAATCAGTTATACTGTAAAGATCAGATAAAGTTATACCACATTTGGGTTGCATCATGTATGCAAAGTTAGATCATCTCAAGTCCCCTCATTCTTGGAAGGAAGTTGAAGAGGAAGAACCTGGAAACCAGGACAGTTTGGTAAAACATTTTCCTTTCACTGAGCACTGTCAGCTCGGTGAGCCAGCTTCACAATTGTTAGTGTTTTCTACAGTTTTATGGAGCTGGTATTTGCTTCCTCTACAATGAGGGCAAATCATCACTTTGCAGTGATAGATATATAAGTTGCCAGCAGCAGAAAAGTGTGAGTGAGGAAAGGTACTTCCATCCCCAGTAAAACAAAAGTGTTAATTTAGTGACTTGAACACGCAACAAACACCATGCTTCCAGACCCACATTCACACATAACTCTTGGCACCGTTACCTGACAGATGCCCCACCTGAAATGCCATTCACCTTACCCATGCAGTGAAGCTCTTTGCAGTTCTCAGGCCATCCAGCCTCTGGAGTCTGGGCAGCATCCAGCCACGGACCCTCATTTGGGATCTCTTGGCATGTTACTGCGATGTGGATCCTGTGTCTAGTAGTACCCCCGAAGCGCTGGAGTACACAGTGGACTCCAGCGGTGACACCTCAGGTTCCTCCCACAGCTTCAACTCATCCTATCCCAGAATCCCAAAGCAATTAGGAGCCTTCTGGCTTTTAGTTTGCTACCTCATCGCAGAAGTTACATGGCAGACACAAGCAAGCTGACCCATAAAACCAGAAATGGGCTTTGAACAGAATTTCTGAATGTCTCATTGCTTCAAAGAAGCACCAATGAAGCACCCATTCCACATCCACATGCTAAAGGCTGTAACTTTCTTTTTCCTGTCATCAACAGCAGGCGAGCATTTTGCAGTGCTGTTGGGTAAAAAGAAGCTTGAAAGAAGCAACATTTCAAGTCAGATACTGAAGGTGCTTAGGGACAGAAAACATTATTCCAAAAATCATGGCTTAATCAACGCTGCATTTGAACAGAGTGCAAATTAGCAGTGACCAGCTAAAGAGTGAACTGGACAGATTTTAGCTTTTCTTTAAGAACAAAACTCAGCATAAGCAGACATGACGTTTCTGAAGGAAGCCTGGATAAAAGGTTTCTTACGTGCTCTTTACAAATATCCTCATTCTGATGGTTCAAGACATCAAAGATGGCCAAGTTAATAATCATAACTTTTTTTCACCATGGGCACCTCTCTCTCTCTCTTTATGAATAAAGATTTGCAAAATACAGAACATAGCTTAAAAATCTTGATAATATCTCTTAACTTTACTGTTACCACACCCTTATATCTGGATTTCTGCATGGGCTTTGAAACAATTCTGTGCATCAAGGGACCTAAAACTTTGCCAAACTCGCTCAGCCCATCTCTCTGACAGTTTTAACTACTGTGAATAGACAAGGAATTAAAAATCTTGCTGATTGGGTCCAATAGAGTAGGAACAAAGTAATGAGCCCCTGTGATAAGAACTGAACAGTGATCTTAGATTAGAAAAGCCCTAAGAGGGCTGTCACATCAGTAGCAAATAGCTCCAGGGTCCTACCCAGCAAGAGGTTTAGCATCTAAACCCTGTTGCGTTATATTAATAAGTGCCTGATGGCTGCTGCCTTTGTACAGAATGTCTGCACTATCAGCATTTAACTCATTACCCCCAGGAAATCCTATGGAGTACTTGGAGTATGGAAGGTATTATCCTGTCCTGTAGTAGCTACAGGGATATTTACGTGGCCCACATCACCGTCAGTCTCACAAGCACTGATGGATTTAGCCTCAGAGCACCGTCAGGAGGGATGCAAGGATTGTTATCCCTGCTTTTTTATGATGAGTACTGAGCAAAAGGGAGAGCTAGACAAACGCTGGCAAGTTCATAGAGAGGTTTTAAAAAGCGACCAGCCTGTTCAGCACTGACCGATGATGCCCACCCCCAGCCCCTTGCGGTGCAGGATGAAGCAGATTCGTGACTGAACCCTGTAATCCCCCAAATCAGCCTGAGGCGCCAGAGCTGACTGTCAGCAGCAGGGGCCAAGCACAGGGTCTCTGGAGCTGAGCACAACGGGCTGCTGCCGGGCGTGGGACGCCCGCGGAGAGCTATGCTTGAAAGCGTACGCTCGAAACATTCGCACCAAGCACCCACCTGCAGCTCAGACGCCGGATGGTGGCAGAGCACCATGACACTTATTTCGAAGCAGGGGTAACACAGCCTGTGGTGGAGACCGAGGCAGGGACTGAATCTGTATCCCAGCTCGATGCCATCTACAGCGGGCCTATCTTCCATGTCTGAAGGAAGGGAATACCTCAGCAGAGGATGAGCTGACTTATCTGCTACCTCTGATTTAAACTTGAAGATATTCAATGGCAGACAAGTCCCACTCATGTTTCATCTGAATGCATGCGGAAAAAGCCACCTAGGGCTCCCTGTAGGTTAATCGCAGAGTCCCAAAGGATGTAGCCAATAGCTCCTTTCCTATTTAAATGCAGTCTGAATTGGGTATTAACTACCTGCTGTGTTTGGCAGATCTCTTATTCCTAAAATAAATAACTGTATGAAAAGTCATAAACTCTATATTGGACTTTTTCATTAAAAAAAAAAAAAAATCAAAGTAATGTCAGGATTTTAGCAGCCTCACTTATTGCAGTAAATCTGGCTTCCACAGCTGTTCATGTTGTACTGTGTGCTTCAGCCAAGTGTAGCTGCAGTCCAACATTTCCTTCTTAAGGTATCCCTTACCCAGAGCAAAGCCAAGTGAATTTTGGACAGGGCTAGCATGCTAGAAATTATGAATGTGCTCTTATTAGAGCAGGTTGCATGTTTTACATTAAATATTCATTCAAATAACAATCCAGCAAAATGTTTGTCAAGAAGATAGTTACTTTGGCTAAAAGAACACATTTTTCCTCCAGTCTCCACCAAAACTCGCCCATATTTATCACATCAAGAATCTGAGGACATTAATGAAGATCTTGCTTAAACTCGGCTGAGCTCCTTCACTGGTGCCAGATCCTGTTCTCCTGTTTTATAGCTGTACCATTTCAGAAATTGCTTGGTTCTCACTGGGGACAATCTTTTACAGGTTTCACTGCAGCTAATAAAAGGGAAAAAAGAAAAAAGAAAAAAAAAAGGAAAAAAAGGGGAAAGTAGCATTTTCTCCTCCCACCCGTTAAAAACCTGCCTGTGTTGAGCTGAGACCCACAGAGCTCCTCATAAAGTGGTCTGATTTCAGTGTCATGGTTTTCCGGGCAGAACCAGGTTTACCTCCACACATCCCTTCTGCTGTCTCCCCACTGCTACCACTCCTGGCTCCGTGTGCCTTTCTCTATCCCACTTTCTTCAGCAATCAGCCCTTTGTGCTGGTATGCCCCCTCGAGCATCTCTCCATTCATGCAAAGTTCCTCTCTCTCCTGGGCCATAGGTGTCTTCTGCGTTTTCTCCCCAGCCCTCTTCTGAAGCCTCTGACATACGCTTGTCTATGTTGCCCTCGTTCGCGCTGGGGACTCTAAAGGCGCATGTGGTTGGCAGTCATTTGGTGGGCAGTCTGGAGCAGGCCCTGACCCTGTGGTGGGCGATGCAGCGTGGCAGAGGTCTCCCCCCGCCTAGGTTGTGCAGGGGGGGCACGTACCGAGCTTTGCATGTTCTTTAATGCAGAGAATGAAGATACCTTCCTGAAACAATTCAAAAAGTAATTGCTCCACGGGGCTTATCAGAAACGACGGACTCTAGAGGATTCTATGTCCTCAGTTACAGAGGAAACATCTTTGTTTCATCCTTCCTTTCTTCTTTGTGTTACTCTCCTGTTGTACGGCTAATGCACGCTTCCGAAACCTCAGCATCACCCACACACAGGACAGCACGTTTATGACTACACGGTGCCATGGATCAAGCGGTATCACTGCTGTTCACTTTTTCCCCTGAAGTCAGGGACATAAACATGGGCCATATATACAACAGGTATCACATATAGAAGGTCAAATCATGAAGGAAAGATTTCCTCTAAAAAACCAGAGAACTTCAGTATTCTAGTAGAAGTACATACCTTACTCTGAATCAAAAACAGAGCTAGCAAGTTGGTTAAATTAATAAAGTTAAAGATTAGCAATATTGCCATCATGTGGCTACTTTGAGTAAATGCTGAGGCATGATCCTGAATTTATTAAGCACCAGAAAGCAGATTGCATCTGAATTCTGGTGTTAAAACTAAGAGGCAATATTTAAATTGTTTGTTACTGTTATAGAATATAATTATCCCTTTGTTACAGTAATGACTTATATAGCTAGACTGTGTGTACAATAGACAAGGTTATACTACCCCTTCCACTGTGACCCTTATCCTCATAGATTTATAGCTCGTATTTAAAAACTCACTCCAAAATTAATCTTGACTTATCCAACCAGAAGCTACAGAAGTGAAAATCACCTCTTACTGCAGAAGGGAAAAAAAGGACAAGCAGTCAGTTTAGATGCCCTTCATATTTGAAATGGGTCATAAGTAAAATTTTAATGTTCAAACCCCTGAATTACTTTATCTCACGACTGCTATAATAATTTGGGTTTTTTTCAGTAATTTTATTATATTTGCTCACTCTCACACCACTCCCACTCCATTCTCTGCAGTATCACAACCAGCTCTTCTACACTGACTAAAAAACGTACGAGGAAAGGAACTTCCACAGCCTAGGTCAGAACAGTTGGATTTTGCTTTGTTAGCTGGTTAGAAAAATAAAACTCTTTATATTACATCTACTAAAAATGAGGTCAAATCCGGTCACGTGATAAGATATCTCAGCCCCTGGCAGGAATTAATATAAACAACATGACTTAGATTTGCAAATTCTGTAGAAATGGAAAAAGTTAATACATTTGACAATACTCCTAGTTTGTTGCAGACTTCCAATGCCATTTTGAAAACTGCTTCCTTGTTTCTGGGAAACTGATGAGTGAAATAGAAACAACGCTGTATTTACTACCAGCACCTACTCCAGCAACTAATACATACCAGGCATTTGCAATGTACTCCGATTTTCTTGGCTGAAGAACGCTGTCTAGGTACAAAGTGCAATTGTTTTATACACACACTTTCCCACTACAGAGGATTCACCATTCCAGGAGACAGATTGTCATGACCAATAACTCATCTCTGTTACTGAACTGTCTGCTCTAAATTACGGACATTGTACCTAGACAAAATATTGCATCAGAAGACTGTTTTGTGTTATTACTGCATAGGCAAGCAAGGAACACTGATTTAGCTTGTTGCTGGCTCCAGACATTGCCTTCTTGTAACAATCGATCATACAGCGGAGATGCAGCATTTTCATGGGGTCAAAGCTCAAATTTAGAATACTGGAGCACACAGCCAACATATTATCTCTCTTCTGCTTGAGGAGTAAATCCATACCTTCTTTCCTGCCCTGCTATTTATTTGTAAGTATATCCAGCTGGTGCAAGCCCACTGGTGCCAGGAAAAGGGAAAACAAAAACATCCACAAGGCTCCTGCAGCTCCCGGTATGCAGGAGGCAGCACTCGGTGATTTAGCCCAAACTACCATTTAAAACTAGTTCAGTTAAACAGGCTAAGATAGCTGTAGCCATTCCCATTCCAGTCTGGCCTGTTTCCATTTCCCTTAGCAAACAACGTTTAAGAATTCCTTATTTCAGCTTTGCTGAAATCAAAACAAAAATGCCTGCCCAGCTTATTTATTTACTTTTTCTGGCTAAATATGCAGGAGAAGTCTATATTGAGACAAAGCCTGACATTATTTATCATCATCATTGTTGTGCTGAAGAATCTCATCACACGAGGGAAGAATCTACAGGAGAATGTCAGAGAAACAGAACCTTGAAAATTCAGCTTTCCTGGTTAACGCAGCTCATAGCAAGAAAAACATTTTAAATGGAAAATATTAAAGAAGGACACATATACAGGCAAGAGTGTGTGTGCAAACGTAAGTGTACTTGATGCACAGAATGAATACAATGTCGCTGCACACAGCCCATTTTTAATAACTGGAGCACAAAGAAGCTCCAAAGATGAAGACTTTGGGGAGTTAAGACGAACACCGACCAGTCCATCCAGAAAAGGTACCAACAGCTCCCCTGTTAAAAGACAAAAACAGGTTCTTCTCCTTTCAAGAGCACCAGGATCAGGTTTTCACAGTCCCTGGACAAGCCCCGATTTATGACCGGTTTCCAGACAGAATGAAATCTGTGAACCTTTTTAATTATTCATGCTCTAAGAGGCAAACCCTCTCGGGTTGCAGGCCAAGAGGCCTCAGGGCCGTGGCTTTCGGGGGTTTCAGTTGAGGGAATAAGCAGCCAGATTCTCAGCAATATCACTTGGCTGAAAGCGGCTGCCAGGCTCAAGAAAAAAAAGCAGGGTACGCTGGCTCGGCAGAGATGAAAGGGAACCGGCGGGGGAAAAACTGAACTGCTCCCCGTTTGCACATTCCAGCTCTTCTGCTGGTGTTTGAGCACCTGCAGCCTGGGCACCCGAGCCCTCGGGCAGCAGGGCAGGCAGGGGCAGCCACTCCGGCGGGAGGCTCAATGGGTTGCGGAAAGATTATTAGACCACATGGAAGACCTTCCCATGCATGGAAGAGGGAGGAAGGGGAGCTGGAAGCTCAGTGGCAGAAAAAAGGCTGCTCAGTAAAGACCTGAGCAGCCAGGTCAGGGCAACCTTAGCACCTACAAGCCCCTCTCTCTGCAAGCAGCTCTGCCAGCTCCCTGAAGAAACAGCATTGAGAAAATGGCAGTGCCCCAAAACTCCGCACGTGAGGAAGAACAGACCTGCTGCATGGGGCTCTGGGCTAGCTGGGGAGAACAATAATTGGTACCAAATGCGGGGATTTTGCTTCAGAGCTTATTGGCAGCATAAGTGCTGCCAAGGAAGGGCTGAGTGATCTCCTGAGCAGGCTTGTCTGGAACAAGGTGGGGAGCGAGCAAAATTACCCCGTGAATGTAGTACTGTCTCGCTCCTTGAATGCTCTTTGCCTGGTAGACTTTTCTCAAGACCGAAATTCACGTCAGCCTCTCCGTCAAGACTGCCAGGACCTTTAGCTTGGTTGCTCCCACGGCCAGAGGTTCTGCTTGATGTGTGTGCCGCAAGTCTTTCACGCTCCTGCAACCCGGGGGTATGGTCACCTCAACCCAGGACGCTGGCCTAATCTAAGGTCAATTGCTCAGAGAGTCCGCAGGGCCAGCTCCTGCTGGAAAAGCCTTTAGAGCTGCCGGACACGCTGCTGCTGAGTGGAGTAGGAGAGGCCGTGCTCTGTTTTACAGCTGGCAGCGCGGAGACCTCTTGGTTGAAGGCAGCCTGTTCTATTTTCCTCCTAAAAGGACTCTTTCCTGTAGAAGCCTAGCCTCAAGTTTGATGATGAAAAAAGTCTTTCAATAGACATAAGTCTGCAGTAGAGGTGAGTTTCTGCTTAGTTTGCTTAGTTTTGGGGAATGCTGTCACCTGCTGGCAAGAGATGGCAAAACTGAGTTTTGTGGCAAGAAAACATTCCCATTACAGAGGGGAAAAAATAAAAAAGCAATAATACAGCTATAACCCAACCTGGAAAACTAGGTGCTCTTGGGTGAGAAGGATTGTCACTGGGCTGAGAGCCCTGCACAGGAGCTCCCAATGATACTGAACTCCCTCCCTGCCACCTACCCCTAACCAGGCTTTCTGCACTCTTGGCTGCCCATCCACTCCTTTTTCCCGAACGCCAGTTTCATAGACTCTTAGAACACCAGGTTGGAAGGAACCTCTAGGATCATCTGGTCCAACCTTTCTGTGCAAGATCACAGTCTAAACAAGATGGCCCAGCACCCTGTCCAGCTGCTTTGAACGTGTCCAGCGTGGTGGAGTCAACCATTCCCCTGGGGAGATGATTCCAATTGTTGACTGTTCTCATTTTGAAAAATTTTCCTCTCATGTTCAGTTGGAATATTCTCAGGATTAACTTGTACCCATTAACCCTGGTCTTTTCCATGTGACTCCTTGTGGAAAGGGAGTCTTCATCTTCTTTGTAGCCACCCTTTAAATACTGGTAGACGGTGATGAGATCACCTCTGAGCCTCCCTTTCTCAAGGCTGAACAAACCCCGTTCTCTCAGCCTATCCTCACATGGCAGGCTTCCCAGGCCTTTGATCGCCTTGGTGGCCCTTCTCTGGAACCCTCCAGCCTGTTCACATCTTTTTTGTATAGTTTTTTCTCCTTTAGTTATCAACCCTCAAAAAATCTCTCTACATCCCAGCTCAAAAGACTTAATCCTCACCGGTGACTTTTCCTCTCCCAGCCATCTCCATTTCTACCCACACCCTTCTTTTCAACAGCTAAGGCCCTTTCCCAGCTTTCATGTGGCAAAGAGAAAATCAGGAGGTACCACTGGGTAGAAGCACTGTCTCACATCTGCTTGACCATGATTTCCTTTTTGGACTCAGAGCTTGTGTCTGTTGTTCTAAGAGCTTTGGCTTCATCCCAGGGAAACGCAGAGGGGTGAGAGTCCAGCTGGTAGCCTCAGTGCCTTGTGGGCATTTCCAATTTGTCAAAACAGGAGCTTAAAGTTTGGAGGAGGTACTCAAAGGTGTTCCTCATCTGTCAAACAGGATTTGAAGTCGCACATCTCTTATAATTGCCCAGACATACTTGTATGCTCACAAAAATCATTACATGGTCAGAAGTAAAAGGGACATTCTGTTTGTGAGAGATAGTCATTGATCTGTGAGGCACGTTAGAAGCAGACCAGTAAAACAACCACTGTTTCCATAGAATTCTTCATATTAAAAAGCTGTACCTTCTGTTTGTAGGAGCTTTTAGATACTGACAAACCAGTACTGCTCAAGACACCAGTCCACAGCCTCCACTTACCATAGAATCATAGAACAGCTTGGGTTGGGAAGGACCTTTGCAGATCACCTAGTCCAACCCCCCACGAGCTCTTAGTGCTTCTGAGAATCTGGCCCTTGTATGCTATGCTTGGGAACGACCTCTCTCCAGTTTCGCATGTGCTCATAATACTGCTTTGTCTGCATAAATTCCACAGTGAAATTTGCTATTGCCATATAGCAATGATTGAGAGCCTTTGATCTGCAACAGAAAAACCATTTGCAGTAGCACGAAGAAAAGAGCGGCGTGAAAAGTAGATAGGTTTTGTATAGCAAATCCTGTTATCACGTAACTTACGATACCATGCGTTATCATGTAACTTCAGTCTGCCTCTTCTTCATGATCCTGCAACTGCAACAACAGAAAACACACATACAATGTAGTTGCATATTGTATATAAACAGGTAAGCCTGTTTTTCCTTTATAAGAAATGAAGTTTATGTAAACATAAAGAACACGCATAAAAAAAAAATACAGATTTTGGTTTGAATCCATAGGCAAATATCAACCGAATTTTGACAAAAAGGCAGTGGTTAAATAATTACAGGATGTATTAATAAAGGTAGCTGGATAGAAGAAAAATTAAATCTAACAACAATAGCACAGGAGCATGATGCCTAGCTGTCTAAAAATTAACCATTATTCCACACCAGTAAGTCTTTCCAGGAATAAGACAGTTGTGAATCCTCCCCCATCTAAATAGTTGCAAAACCTATTTGAAACCCCTAGCGCAATTAGCTATATATCCGCATGAAACAAGGCCCCACTAGTTCAGGGGCTCACAGAAGCATTTGGTTTTCAAGGTGGTATGTCCACATATGTTTTTGTTGAGGGGCAAGAGATCCTCATGATTTCAACTAGCAATAACTCATCAATGGAAAAGACGGATCATTGACTGGGCAGCGCTAGCCTGATATGCGATGGAAGCAGCAAGAAGGGTCTTTCCAGGCAGGAATAAAAAATGATACCTAAGTAAGGAGTTGCACATGTCTTTGCTCTTGCACATAGAACACATTTCTTGCATGAGGATTGCTTGCTTACTGCCCTTACACTTCTCACCCTCCTGGCCACTCTTT
>NW_009260028.1:9272723-9294573 GCF_000687185.1 Egretta garzetta | reverse complement strand
TTTCCTACACAGCAGCAGCTTTGTGTGACTCTGCTCTCATCTTTTTCATTTCCTTTTAACAGGCTGGAAGACAAATAACATGGCAGCGCAACCTTTTAAAACAAATCAGGACAGATAAGATGGTATTGGTATATGGACACACGCGATTAACTGGGGTTTGACTTATGGGTGGGGCATGCAAACATTTTTTCTCTTCCTCTTTGCCAGCTCCCACCCAGAACAGTAGGTGCTAGCACTGGTGGTGGCAGCAGCCATCAGTTCCCAGATGTTGAAATACTTTGTGTACTCACAGCAATCTGTGTATCACAACTTGGGAATTCATGGCAAGACAATTGAAAGCTGGTGATAACATATATTTGCTGTACAGATTCACCTAAAACACTTTTTTAAAAATAAAACTCCTGTTTTCTTTCCCCTTCCTGCTGCCCATAGCATTTTCTCCCATAGCCCCAGGGAGGAGGAACACCGTAAGAGTGGCATCAGGCGGTCACTCTGCCCTCTGTTTTTACACAGAAGTCTCACCCTTTGTGCTTCTGCAGCCTGGGCTTTTTCAGCCCTTCACCAAAAAAGGCACGTGTTTTAAAGCAACGAATGAACTATTTTTCTGACATGGAAAAATGATCACACATACATACAGATATGTATCTTTAAATAAGAAAGTATGCAGAATTGGGACACAAAGACAACCTTTTAAATGATCTACTATCAAGACAGAGAAGCAAGTACACGTAAGACATGCAAGAAAACCAGTCTGAAAAAGGGAAAGCATCACTTGCCTGTAGCTTGAACTCTGAGACATAGCCCACATCGATATTTACACTATCAGACAATGCAGAAGATTTTATCTGTGCGGTAGCCATAGCAGATGTGCTCACTCCCCACCTTTCATTATGCTTCATGCACCTATGCAAAATCCATGTGATTCTGAGGAAGATGGGAAGAAATAGCACACGGAGACCACACACCTCAGTGACTGCCCAGGACTGGTAACTTCTTAAGTGTTACATTGCTTGCTCATTCAAACTATGCCAAACTGGAAATGGCAGCATTCACAGAATCAGAGAACAGGGCGAGGTTGGATGGGACATCCAGAGGTCACCTGGTCCAAGGCCCCAGCATGACCAGTCCCCTCTGTCAGCCTGGAAAAATGACTTTGCATGACTGTGCTCTTTTTTTGGTTTTTCAGGGGACTGAAAAAACTGCTACGAAATGTGTCAATGGGCACAAGGCTTGGACATCCCAAATGAAGAGTTCTGTGGTTCCCCGAGGTTAACAGCAATTTCTGCCTCTTACAGAAGTTACTTCAAGTTCAGCTCCCTCTTCTTACTGCTGTGAGGTCGAAAGATGTAGATAGGGCATTTTACTGTAGCGCTACCTCATCAAGATAATACAAGCAGGGTTATAGTCCTTTGAGTGGGTAAGATCCTTACAGAAGGCACTGAGCAAAATGTTACTTAAGAGGATGACAACTGCACCATATTCACAGCTGGAATATGAACTCAGGGTCCGTTTGAACTACAAACACTTCAGCTGGGCAATTAAAACTAACACTTAAGTCAAACCTGTACTAAAGAGCACCCTGAAAGAATTCTGTCTATGCAATGCATCACCTTACGAAGCAGTAAAGAGCAGAAATAGCACTGGGCACGTTCTGTCTTGGAGCAGTCTAGTGCCTGGCTGAGAAGAAAAGATGAACCCACTTTCTATAAACAGTGTGAGAACAGTTTTCAGTGTCTTAAGTATGAATGTTATGTGGGGATGGCCCCTTGGAGACCAAAACAGGGATCACAAAATCCAGTATTCTACAGTTCTGACTGTCACAGTGTTAAAGATAGCAATTTATTATACGAATGATGGCATCCATTTATAGAAAAAGGTTAAAAAGCTAGTGCTGTATAAATTTGACAACAAAGTAGTAAGTAACAGAATGAACAGCGAATTATAGTGGCAAAAAACAACTAGAAGTAAAGGAAGGAAAAAATCCTATTAGGGAAGGTGAAATAGCAGGTAGAGCATTCTGGCAGATACCATGATGCGGAAATAACCTCCAGCTGGAAGCAGTGGAAGCCACATTAGGCTTACAGCTCCAATTAGATTGCAAGGCAGAGCGAAAATAAGCTAAACAACCATATAAATAAATGTGGATGTCACCTGAATGGTTATGGTATGAAATAAAGATGAATACCCTGGCCATTAATTGCATCTGAACCCCACAGAGACCAGGTATATGCCAATAACACTGAAACAGCATACCTAACCTACTCGTTTTCAACAGGAAGAGTAGTTTACATTGAAATACACTGGAGGGGGGTGGTGGTGGTGGTGGTGTAAGAGATATTTAAAAATACCTACCAGTATAGCTTTGCAATTCGTATCTGGAAGTGTAAGTTTGAATTCAAATGATCCTTTGGAGTGCACAAAACGAAATACTGCAGTACTGAACTAAGTGGGTCATTGTCCCACAGAAAGGTGAAATACCAGTATTCTCGTAACTCAAACTGGACAAAACATAAAATAGCAAGTCCAGCAATACATGTTAGTTATACATATCTGCTTTAGCCATCAATTCAGATACCTAAATTAAAGTTTGTAGAGCTATCTCTATAAACTTTTCCGGGAAAAAGACTTTTAGATGTGGCTTTACTTGGTCATTAAGCCTTTATATTCCTCAACAGAAGAAAACCCAGGTTTGGATAAGCCTAACAAACCTCCATTCTCATCTCAGTGGTTGAAAGCAAAGATACAGTCAGTTTCCTACAACTCTTTGCTTATTCATTTCTATTGAATTGAATTGTAGGCAATGTACTTCATTCGCTTAAAACACTCTGACACAGGTATTTTTTAATATTTCCTCCTTAAGATATTTTTATGAATCACTTCTGGAACATTTGTATTTCTTCTTTTCTGAAGTATTAGTTCACTTTCTTAGAAAGAGACACAAAACAAATACTAAGTAATTTCACACCTCAAAACCAACAAATTCAGGGAAGAATGGAAGTCCAAGAGCTTTAATTTGAATTGCAGCTTTCCCCTCCTGTGTGCTGTGGAACTTCAAATGATAGACGAACAGGCTAAATCATAAGAGAAAATTCTGTTTAAAACTTCTACATGCCATTACCAGCTAGAATGACTATCCACATTTTAAGAATTATCTTGCTTTTTAAAAACAAGTACATGATGTTAAAGAAAATGCAGTGGACAAGCTCAAAGTACTGTGGCTGAGCATTCTACTTCTGGAGGCTAAGTCTGCACAGCACAGAAAACAGAGCATAGTGATTTTCAAATATTTTGGTCCCATTGTTTTCAATCTGTATGTCTTAGTTCAATTATATAGCAAGTATTAAATGCTAAAAAAAATGAACTTTTAGAAGTTTAATACACACTGGATTTATATTTTATTGGCTAAGGGATTTGAGATTTGGAAAAAAGAAAAGGAGGAAACTTCTAATGTATACACTCAAATCCTGCTGCCTCGGGAAAATCTCATGTCTGTATTTTTTTTAAAATACAGAAAGTAAACAATTAAGAACTTTCTTCTGCTGTTTAATGCTTACAACAGGTCTTCGGAAGGTTTCTTACTTCTGCTTTGTTATTTCTTGCTGTTACGAGTTCTAATTTCTGTTTCAATCATATCAGTCATAATTTATGCTGCTGCATTCAGAGTGTATGAACATCAGCTTCCACTCCACATGTACTGGAGAGCATGAATTAGTTTGCACACTGCTAAACATATAATCCAAGATGCTTGAATGAAACTGTCTGGGTTTTTTTACCTTAAACCACATCAAATCGTTACGATCAAGTCCTTAGAAATTCTTTTCTTTTGCCAGGCAGGTTGCTGGAAGATGTAATACTTCATAAACATCAACTTTTGATGGAGACTCTTAGGTTACTATATGTCTTTTCAATACCCAGATTTCCCCCATTTCCTTAAGCTGTGGCATTTCTGGAAGAATGCTGTCATCAGGAAATAGAAATGCACTTAGAAGTTATTTCCCAACTATTTCCTCTTCTGCAAAGCTACATTCCTGAAACCTGTGTCTTCTACTGCCAGCTTCTTTCTTCACAGCGCAGTTAAATATGCATATGGTACTTCAACCAGGTATTGAGGCTTTAACATTTGCAAAAAGAAATGCACTCTCACATATGGCTGCATCGCCTTCAGACTGTGAAGGGTCTACTAAAAGTTTAGCCTTTATTTGTTTGCATCGCAGCTGATTTGATCTTCAGCAGATGTAGAAAGAGACATTTCCTCAGTTCTAGGACGTTTCGATGCTGGAGGATTTTGAAGACTGTCATCAGATGGTAATGGCCTCTCTGAAACAGGCAGATAGGAAAATCATTTAAGCTAAGTAAATCCAGATTAAGAAAGTAAATTGGTTTGCTGAATTCATAAACAATTCAGCACTCACCAAAAAAGAACAACCCTGGTTTAAGAGTCCAGCATCTGAAACAATGATGCGCTGAAAGTAAGAGGGTCTTTAAAACTCACCTGTAGGACCTGGAAGACATTACATCCAAGTGAATTTACTCTTCTTGGTTTCAGTGTCAGCTAATATGCTCATTACTATAAAAACCTGTAGTGACATACTGTCACTATATAAGCACACATAAGCAGCTGCCCAAGAGCAACTGCAGTGAGAACACATTTCATATTGTCAAAAGCACCTTTCAAACACAAGACAATGAAGATGCTTTAGAATCTGCAGCTACGTTTAGATTTGTGTTGTAAGCCTATAACAGAGGTCCATCATGGAAAGAAATGATTGGCAAAAGACTTTGTTGGATATTAAGAGCCACAAAAGCTTACCACGATCCTGTTCTGAGGAAGGAGGTATAGGAACTGTATCTGTACACACAGAGGTTGGCGTATCGGGCTTCAGTGGAATCAAGTTTATTCTCCTTTAAAAAAGCAGAAACAGTTCAATTGCTTTAAAGCCATCATTTCCACAAATATTTTATTTAAAGATTTACTTCAGATAGAATCAGTTAAATTTAAGTGTAGTTTAGGTATATTTTACTATGCATTTTTTCTTCTTGTTATATATTGAATAGAGCATTTCTGAGAAGTACTTTAAATACCACTAGTGATCTTTTCCATTAGAAAGTACTTTTGCATATGTTATATGTGGCACAATGCTTGATACTAACTTTCAGAGCACAGTATCTTGGTCAAATATTTTAAAATTAAGACTGGCTGCAAAGACAAGGATTTTATCCTGTTTCTTGGCACCTGGTAAGGCTTCCAGTTCCACTGGAAGAGCTTACTATTCCCTAGTCCTTTCCATGTTAACACTTTAGATTCATAAAACTCTAGGGAATTCTTTTGCCCACTGAGGTCCACTAACAATTACTGTAAATCTATTTTCTTCTGCTAAATCTCTTCTGAATGGCACTTAAAAAGTAAGCACAAAAGCAGCAGAGGATTGAACCTTAAAAAAACTAGTCTTACCAGTAGCATCATGCATGCTACTACAAGATGACACTCATGGCATAATCAGTTGATATGATTAAATATAGTTTCTCTCTCTCTACAAAAATAAAAAGATTAATTATCTCCATCAGCCACCTCACCCTCCAGGCAAAGGTCACTTTCAACTACCTGCAACCCTTTCACTTGTTAGTTCCAGTACAGATGAACTGAATGGCGTGTAGAAAGCCATCATCTCCAAGATTTTTCTGTGCAGCTGTTGACGAAATCCATTATCCTGCTTTCTCGTTCACCACTTCCTCCCTAGCCACCTACTAATTAAAACATTCCTATGAGAAATTACAATAATCTCCTTTAAACATAAAATAGATGTGTTTTGCTGACAAGGTCTAGATCTCTAATTGCGTGGCTGTCTCCTGACTGTTGCACACCAATTCAGGATCTTATATTGCAGGCTGTTTGACAATCATAACATGCACTACAAACAATTTCTAAAAACCCAGATCTTCACCTTAGAAAATAACCTCAATCAATGCATTAAGTCCCACGACTGTGCAGACTGAGGGCCTGTCCAGACTTGCACTCTTTACTTCTTGAAATATTCCTTGTCAGAAGAGTCTTTAAATAGCTCTTGTCAGCTGAGGGCTTCAGGTACCATCTTTGTACAGAAAATGGGACCTGAAGACAGACACCTGTTGCTGCCATATGGACAAGGCGCAATGGTCAGGTTAACTTTGCTACTGTGTCACATTTCAGACAGAAATATAAAAGCTGTACATTTACGATTCAGGAGACATTTTGACCTTTCAGTTGCAGTAGAAGTGGAACAAAAAGTTCCATGTCAAGACAGCTACCACCAAGACACAGGACTGGGAATTTATGTTTAAACCTCAACCCTTTCAAAGTAGCACAAGCACAGCTTGTCTTGGCCTTTGTGTTTATGACTGGAAATGGCAATATAAATCTCACCTTGGCGTCTTGCTCCATGCTTGTAAAGTGTTGAGAGTAATCCTCCTGGGCTGGTTTACTTTAGTGCTCTGGTTGGCTGGCTGGCTGATTTTCCTCTCGTCTGAGGATGAGACTGGAACATTTTTTATGCTAACAGGTGTGGAAGGCAAGTCCCTACCGGCAGCTGTGGGTGTTCTAGGCTGGAGGGTGGGAGTGCTGGGATCAGTGGCCCTGCTGTGAGGAGTCCCCTCTGTCTGCCTAGAGCCTGGGGAAATGACTTTGTGCGACTGGCTCTTCTTCACTTTCTTCTCTGTTGCACCAGAAGTCCTGACATTTATCTGTGGCTTCTCCTTCAAGGGTATTCCCAGTTCATCCTTCTCAAAGGTAACAAATGAACAGTATCCATCCGTGGAAGAAATAGCAAGAAAGGCTCCATCGCTGGACCTATTTGTGATTTGTTTTTTTCCGTTAAGAGGAAAGGTCAGAACTTTTCTTCAACCCTCACACCCTCTTCTATAACACATCCTGTACCTGTCTTTTCCTCCTCCCTTCCCCAGGTACACGTATACATTTAAATAAAACTGCAGTCAAGTGAAAGACATCCAATCCAAATGAACAAAAGACCTTCAACTCTGGCCTTCACAGGTCAGATTTAATCTCCCTGGTGCTGTCTGTGAACACCTGTGATATGCTGCTGCCAGCACCTGCACGCACTTGAGCTGGCACCAAGTATGGTCCAATTGCAGGTACACAAGTCTTCAGCCACAGTTTCTGAAATGTTGCTGAACTCTCGCATTCAGACCAACAGAGCAGTTCAAGCTCTTTGGCTGTGCTCCCTGTGCTACGTAGAGGCAATGCTCAGAATCACCATGGTGCTCACCTGAATGGGCCCTCCATGCTCATTTCACCAAGTAATGTCTATCACTGATTAAACTCACTTGATTTTCTACTTTCTTCCACTCCCCTCCTCCCAGCACACAATGGGTTTCGCAGTGTCTGAGCATCAATTACAACTTCTGAAAAAGAGGCCTCCATGTGGTCCTCAGCTTAGGTATATGGGCTAGAAAGGCATGAGAGAAGAAGCCTTGTCCAGCAGAGGGGTGTATCCTGATTTCAAGACTTGGGTTCAGTTTGCAGCTCCCTGCTGACTCCCCATATCAAGCCAAATAAATTACTTCATCCCATACATGAAGAATCACTAAGCAGAAATGTGCAGATAAAGCAGAATTAGGCCAGGATACAGACTCCTGAAGCCAGAGAGAAGACTTTAAAAACTTCCAAATATCTTCATTAATTACTAGTTACACTGCCTGAACAATGAGTGCTTTTCATGGGCACCCAGTACATTAGCTTTCGTAAAAATTTTCATCTGTTTGTCCTCAGGGTGCTTGCATCTTGTTTACCAACTGATAAAAGATGCATAATTCTCTAGCTTATAGGGCAAAAAAGGGGCAGCTTACTGTTCAGACACTGTGATGACAGTGAGCACATGAGTGTCATAAATGAAACATAAAAATAAAGCAAGACACAAGGCATGCAGAGCTTCAACGTGTAAAAATGACATTTCCATCACAATAAATCTTAACAATATAATAATTACCTACCATGAAATGTCACTCAGGGTGTGATAATGTATGTTAGAAACATAACCAAAGGGGAAGGACTGCTCAGTATCATAAAACAGCACAGAATCTTCTGAAGCAACAGCAAACACCAATCGATAGGGCAGATTAAACAGAGCAGGAGCTGATTTCTGACTGATTTCATCTAGAATGCAAAGAAATTAGCACATTGAGAATTCTCTCATATTCATTGCAAGGTAGTAACTGTACTAGCTCAGACATGAATCAATGCAAAGAAATTAGCACATTGAGAATTCTCTCTTATATTCATTGCAAGGTAGTAACTGCACTAGCTCAGACATGAATCTATTAAATAAAGATTTCATTATTAATCAGTATCAAGATAAAATTGTAAAGTTTAAGTCAAGCACTAACATTTCTGTTGCTTGAAGCTTGCCCTCTATTGTTTTAGCTTAAGACAGAGAAATTGGCAGAAGTTTTGTCCATCTGGATTGCTATTATTTTGTTTTGTAAAGTTTGCCATGTATTTTCCACCTGAAATTTTTCAACATATTTGCATGCACTTTAGTATAAAAGTCCAAACAAACACACCTTAGGATAAAGTGTAAATCAATGTCACAACAAGTTTATACCACCGCATTATATTCTGTATGACTCAGTCAACACAACGGATTTAGCTCTGTTTGTGTTATCTTGGGTTCAACTCCTAGCTAGTCTTATCACTGCAACATTAGTTCTTTGTAAGGGCAGATTATTCCAACTTCCACTGGGAACTGAGTGCTAGCTAGTTGCTTTCAGAAATTCCTAGTATATAGAGCTCCCATTCAGCTCTACAATGATTATGGAAGCTACGCACTGAAACAGACAGGCCGTTAACATTAACATAACGTAAGGTGCTCACATCTATAGACTTTTAGACTACCACATATTTTCACTTTTCTGAGTGTATGTTGCAGAAGCTACACATTCCGTTTAGAGGAGCTACAGAGACAAACAGCACATGCTCGTCTCCTTACCTTGCAATGCACCACTGCAATGGATCTAAAGATTATGATGAAAGTACAGAACACAACAACAGCTAATCTCTAAGTCCTGTAAGGAATATTACAAATTTACCCTCTAAAGAAAGGAGCAAAGCTCAGCCTTTTCACCAGAGTAAGACCGGTCTTGTTAAAATATAAAACACTCCTGGATCCACTGGGCTGACAATAAGGCTGGATTTCAATCTCCAGGTAAGTTCTCATGCAACTTCATAGAATCCTTTCCCCACCTCAGAACTCCTGTTCTGGCCAGTAACACCAGCACTGCTTCAGGTTTGGCTTCCTTGAATAAACAGCAATGGTTGTTGCAAACGACACCAACGCTCTGGTGCTTCTGTGATGTGGGTAACTGAGACTAACAGAAAATATTTCACAGGGTCGCTCGTTTAGTGCTAAGCCAAGATATTTGCTTTTACTCACACAAAATGGTTAGAAGTTAAAGAAAAATATTAAACAGTGTTTCTGTAGCCTAAGAGGCCAAGTAAGAACATTTATCCACTGTATCAAAAGCTACTCACAAGATACTTTAGGTGAATTCAGGGTCTTAGAAACAGGAAACAGCTTCTAACATGTGGTACAACACTACCCTAATGGAATGTTAAAAGGCTAGGGCACAAAACTGTAAACAGTCACACTGGCCTTTTCACATATTTGCTGTAAAATCATACTCCCTGAAGGACTTACAGTACCTTTATTAAATGCTCGCCTCAACTCAAAGTAGACTGGGCAGCAGCGAACAGCAAGAGTTGCCTTTCCAGGACACGGCAGGTGACCCACGGGCCTTTTATAAAGAATCAGTATTTCAGAAAACAGCATTTTTTAATTTTTTTTTTTAATAAAAAGATATTTTCATCTTCTTAAACTTTACCTTTTAAGATTGTTTCTGGAGAAAACATACGTGGTGTTTGTTACATTTTCTCCTGATTCAACACAGCCAGCTGCAAAAATAAAGGTTAAAGCATTACTCATCAACTCAAAAAGGTACTGAGTACTCACTTTATGTCCATAAACATTCTACTTCTCAGGAATTAGGCTTGTCAGCTGGGCAAGAGCTGTGCAACCTGAACACAAGTTAAAAAGGCATCCCAAATATTTATTTAGTGCTGTTTTTGTTTCCCTTATATACTTCCCCCTCAAAGCTTCTTTTTGATGTTGCCAGACATCTATAAAAGCAGTGCTTATACGGGCAAACTGATCCCCTCCTTGCAATGTTATTTTTACTATGACTGCAGAATGTTCTTAAGAAGGGATACAAAGAGAGACCAGTCAAAAGAAACCACTTATTATTCTCCATTTCTATTTTAACAGAGCTGTATTGTTGCAATTCACATGTTTCAGTTCAGAAAAATGCCATAAATATGATTTTTATCACAGGGGAAAATCAATGTTCTGGACTGCTAGTGGAAGAGTATTGTGGAGTCTCTATTTTCTTCAACAGGAAGAATGAGGAGTAGCACAATTAAGATAAATAAGCATCCCCTAGCAGTTTGAAAGCAATCTTGATGCACATTCAAACTTGAGTGTACCAGATACAACATAAGTTAAAGTACATGTTCTTACATACCTGGAGTGAGTAAATAGGAGCCATCAGGAGTAAAACTGAGCCTGCGGAAAAATGACTTCATGCTGTCATCATAAAACATCCGATAGCTCCTAGCCTGTAACATTGAAAATATGATTGTGTAAAGTGCCATGAACGTGTCAGCTGGAATTCAAGTGAGAAAAACCATCCAGTTGTACAAACCAACCTGATTGAACTTTTAAAATGTTTTAAAAACCACAGCTCCTTCAAACTCACTTTCTGCTGTGCTATAAATTCATCACAGCTAAAAATAGTCCTTGATCCCTCTTCAGCTACTAATCAAAACACTCCAAGAGTGGCCACATTAGACCAGTAATTAAAAAATGGTAACAACTTGGAGAATTTTATTTAAAAGTCAACATAAAAGCCTGCTCCTTAGGCAGTTAATTTTAAATCTAGTATTAGAGGTTTAAAGAGAACTTCTAGAATAGCAAAAGGCTTGCTCTCAGGCCTGTTCTTTAGTGTGTATAAAACTGTTACAAATGGTTTCACAAAAAAAAGAAAAGGAACAGAAGGAATGAAAAAGGTTGTAGCCAGCTTGGAGGTGTTATTTTACTACCACTTAGAACTCTATGGCAGAAAAAAGCTCTTTGTTTTCCCTCTTAGGATTAGAGAAAATGGCCTAAATTTTCACTAATTCATATTTTTCCTAAAAATCAGACTACCTTTTTGAAAATTTCAGGCTGCTAACTTTAAAATATTATTGCTATGTATTGTCCGTTAATAAACTTACAGCTACTGACAGTAGTGTTTGAAGTTTTTCCTATTAAGAATTCACTAAGCATACTATTTTTTCCACACTATTTTTAACATTTACAACCAAAGACACTGTGTTACTACTTTAATCAGCTGAACTTGCAAGTGTTATTTCTTAGTCATTTCTGTAATGTTTGAGGAAGCCTGAAGCGGTCTCTGTTTACAAAATGCAAACGTGAGATAGAGACAAAAATATCTGATACAAGGATTACTTGAACGGAAAATATTTGCCCCTTCAGTTTCACAGAACAGAACAACTCATATAAAACAGCACCTGGCACATTCTCCAGTACCATTAGCAGCAGAACAACGTACCTCTCCTTCAGCTCCTGATCCAGATGGCATCTTGGTAACATTGAATGCTACACGCTTGGTTTGCGTGTTGTATACCCGCAGGACCCTACATAGCAGAGAGCACAGTTAGCTATGAACAACTTCCTTTCACCCCAAGTTTCACACAGCACCTCACTTCTCAGTCAGGACTGCCAAATATAAATGATAATCACACAGTAACTATAACTCTGTTCACGAGACACAACCACGTGGACATGTTTTGATGGCTAAATAACCAAAGAATCACTGGCAATTACTTGACTCAGTAAGGTTTGTGAAGTAAGAGCATACGCATTTGTGGAGGAATGAGGGAATTAGCAGACAGTGAACGGCCACGCTGTTCCTACCTGTGGGGTAGTAGCCATTATGTTCCCGCGGAGTGGGAACTCACCTCAAAGACAATTAGCTACAACTCTATGCTTCAGTTTCCTTTGGAGTAAATGTAAACTGAAGCATGTCTCTGTAGATAACGTTGGAACTCCCTTGACTTCATCTCACTAAAACAGCAGGTAGCCTAAGCAAACCCCACTGCTCATCCTACCACCCCCTCCTTTCTGCCACCTCTGACCTTCACTGAGTTATATTGGTTTGTTAGGCTGGCAGAAAACCAATGTAACACAAAACCCAGACAGCTTTCTGCTGATTTAATGTGCTGAAACAGATCCACAAAGAGACCTGGACAGAGCTAGGAAGAAAAAATAGAAGGTGAGGCTGTGGCAGATGGCTTGAAACCATTGTGGAACTACTGGCTCTAGGTGTCATACAGCTAAGTTGGCCTGCCAAAAGGGGGAAGAGGTATCCCCAGCCTGGGCTGGTGAGTGCCCAGTCCTGGCAACTGGCCTGGCTCCTGTTAGACTCCCACTGAGCCTATACTGTTCACTAGCCTTGCAGAAAAGTGTCTGAAACCTGAGGGAGTGGGAGATTTCCCCTCTTCAGATTAGTTGATGCCTTCGCTTGCAACTTCACTCCAAGAAAAACTTGTGCATCATTCTATTACTTGTGTTTCACTGCTTTTCATTTAAATAAAGGCACACAAACCTCACATAACTGATTATCACAAGGCAGAGGCTCATAATGACCTAGTCACCATTAACTTACCATTCTTCTGAGCCTATTGCAAATCTTAAATCAAAACTACCTTTCCACTATTACAGCAATTTTCTTTTCAGCGGGTGCCAGATGACATACATTTATTAGCCAGCTGCGAACCCTTCAGAGCAGCACACATGCCCTAAACAGTTTAAGCTCAACTCAAAGGTCTAACAAGTGCCAAGTTTATGAAGTGTGTGTTTTGCTTTCCCAATGACATCACTTACAAAACTGCTGTCGATAGAGGGAGCAAGAGGGCAAAAGATACATATCAACGGAAAAACATTTTAACTGATTTTTAACCTGTTCATCTCTTTCTGTAAAACAACAACAATGAACTTAGTTCATTAACAACCAGAGAATGCAGCGCACTCTTAAGATGTATTTGGTATCTCTAATGACCAACATAATGAAAACTTATTTCCTGAAGAAAAAATTCTTCACAAGTTTACATAAGCTTATTCGCTGCTTAGAGAGGACACTCAGACTTCAGGAATAATTTACCACAAGCAGAAGATTAACTAAAGTATCATTTAAATTTCATATCAACCTTCTCACAAAGAAATCTGAATGAAACGAAAAGTCACATTTATCCCATAGACTTGCTTTTAATTCATCCTCAAGTAAGAAAGAAGACTAAGGCAAAACACTTAGACCAACAGCTCACCTATCACAACTCAGAGTTGCAATGTACTGGCCTAGAGGATCCCAGGTTATTCCTTGGACATAACTCTTGTGTTCATTTAATATTGAAACCTTCTGTCCTGAAATTACAAACAGTTTCCAGATTCTAAATTCAAATGTGTTTTAAAACATTTCTTCATTTCAGAAATACAAGACAAAACATTTCAAAATAATTTTTTAAACACACAAACTGTTAAATTCATGGTACCTGATAAGAATATCAGAAATAGTTGCTTTATTTCGAAACTCTTCAGTACAGTAATTTGTAGTACAGTACAGTACACTGTGATGTCCCAATTTAAGGCTTGTTCCCTACAAACTAACTCAGATAAGCAGGTTGGCTTAGGCATTAAACGGGTAACGTGAGCATATTTCAAAACCAGAAATATTTCAAAACCTTTGTGATTTAGAAAAATTTTTTCAGGCAAGTCGAGCTGTTCAACAGCTAACTGGATTTGGCTGAATACTGAGCCAGAAATTCCAGCGTTAAAACATAACTTTCAGCTAGGGCTATATAGCCAGGCTCTCCTATCTAGGGTTGTACAAACTCACCTACTCTGCTGAGCAGGTAGTGAAAAAAACACTACACAGATGCTGAGTGACACTTACACATGGGAGACTTTCAGAAACAATCCTACAGCAGTGCTAACTCACATTTTTCCACAGCTTACTCTGTCATGAAGATCTCTCAAAGACATCAGCTCCCTGAGCCTACCAATGTTCCACAGTTGAATGTCTCAGATGCAAACCACTGTGATGAGGTAAAGTTACAGATAATCTCCTTAAATACTTTGTTTCGAATACTAGGGACAGAGGGTTTTCGTCTATTAGTATAGCATTACTTTTTTTGCAAAGAAATACTATAAGCTGACAAGTTTCAAAGACAATAGCTCTTCAAAAAGATTACACAAACAGTTTTGAGGCCATGCTGCGTAATACCAAAAGTCCTTCTGTTCCAGTAGTCTGTCTCAGACAGTGGCCAACAACAGATGAGGGAGTATAAGAACAGAGCAAACACACAATGGTATTTTTCCAGCATACCCTATAAAACCATGCAATCTTTTAACCTGGGTATTACTGGAAGCTATCCTTGAAACTCTTTCCTTCAATGTACCTCCAAGTTCAATCACAAAACCTACGTTCTCCAGTAATAGTTTTGTTCTTCCAACTTAGTAGTTGTCTCTGCCTAGAAGACACAAAATGCCCTCCATGGCATTAATTGCATGCTAAAAGAAAGCTGTGAGAATGGGAGACATTATATGTAAGTAACATACCAGCTTAAGAGGCCATCCAGCTTTTTTTTAGTAATAAGTCTAATAGGTATGCCCCTTTAAAGTTGTTACAAGCAGTCCAAGATGCAAGAGCCATTTGGTCACAATGCCCCTACACATACTTATGCTCTGAGCACACACACTCTTAGTTGAACATTCATGTATTTATGGTAAAGACTTCTGGAAAGGAGTATATGTGACAGTTTAGATGGGAGAGACGTTAAGCACCCAAACCATGAACACAAAAAATGTCAGCAGCAGAACATTTCGTATTTTCACGTGTGTGTGCACTGAAAAATTAACCTAGATTCTACTTTCTTTTCCTTAATTAGCAGTAAGTACTAGAAATGAGAGATAAAATGTTAACTTTAGAGAAATGTATTTCCACATTAAATTAAAAGTAATGATTACACTGCTAATAAGAAAACATTAAGCCGTTGTAAAGGAATCTAACCTAGCTGGTTCCTACCAGAGCTTCTACAGACGGGCCTTCTTTGGAGGATACAAGCAATCCCACTGCAGTGGGCTGAGCATGAACAGAAGTGTGTTTTGCTGAATGGAGACTAAAAAAAAAAAAAAGGTCACACCTTGCAAATCAGAGCCTGCATACTATAATCACTTCCCATTTTTTACATAGGTAGGTAGTTACCTGATACCAGTCAAGTTTTGTTTGCTCATTGGGGTGTGGGGTGGAGTAAGTAATATACAAGCTGCTTGTGTAGGAGTTTGGGGGGGGAAAAAACATTGGGTGAAGTGTACTTCCTGAATACTCCAAGGTGAAGAGGTTACTTATGTGCAAATTTTGCTGGTCTCACAGCTGGGCTATCCACCTCACAATCCCAGAAGTCTAGCAATTAAGTGGACTGTTCTTTCACAAAAGAGATGTTTTCAACTCTTTTGGTAAATACCATGAGACACTTCTATCAGGACTGGCGTCGCAAGTGATAAATGTAGCATTTACCTTTATTGACATCCCACATTATAGCTGTATTATCTACAGAAGCAGATGCCATGTAATTTCCATCTGAGGTCCAACAAATATCATACACATCTTCTAAGTGGCCTCTAGAAGCCAGAAGAGAAGAAACCATTTATTAATTTAAAAATTAACAGCTACATATAAAATGAGTATTGTACATTTTTAGGTTAAAAAAAATAAATCAGAGGCAAATAAATTATCTTTGAAGTGAAATGAACAATATGACTTTCAGCTTTTAAAAAACCTCCCAAATTCAGAAGGCAGTAGAACATTTTAAAATAGCACAGCCTATTTCTACTCAAAATAAGCCTCCCTTTTCAACCATTTTTTCATAGACAATGAAAACACTGCATTTCAAATAATTTATGAATTTGTACCCAGAGTTCTACAAATGAAAGTTTCTAGGATTTGTACAAACAGAAAATAAAACACTACGCCAAAATAATTAGGAAGTGTCACTATTCAAGAAAAATTTCCTGCATATTTATGGGTTTGATAAAAGCAGTAAACAAACATGCACACTCAGCGGGAGCACATGAAACAGAAAATTAATGCTGATTTAGATATAGTTGAACAAACAATGCAAGATATTCAAACCACCTAGAAGGGCTCCATCAAAAACAATTTGTATTGCTTGTAGTTTGAAGACTTATCATGCAGTGTGGTAACTTTAATAATGAAGATTTGCGACACCAAGTTTAGGGAAGGGAATTGGGTTGGTTTGTTTGCTTGCCTTGAGAGATTAACTCTAATGTTCCTAAAGGATCATCTGGTGCTTCATGCAACCCCACTAGAACTTCTGAAACTGTTCTCACATAAGCCTCAACAGTTGCAAGGAATGTACCAGTTATGGATAGCAGAATTAGTTCTTTCTTGTAAACAAGTGCAAATGCTTAATGATTTTATCAGTATAGACAGATAGAGACCAAAACTTTTAACAGATAATACACAGAAAGCAAGGCAGAGCTATACATATTGCTCATCCAAAATGCATTTCAGAGTCCTTAACTGCTAATTTCTTCCAGCCTTCAGCTGAGAGTGAGACCAGAACACTGTTGTAGTCCAAATGCCAGTAGTGGTTTGATGGCTTTGCCAAGGCTTAGTCTTAAGTAGTCTTAGTCAAAATTGCATGAATCATTTAATATACTGATGCTTTCTGCTTTAATAGTGATAAAATTTCCACTATAAAGCTAGTAAATAAAACTTTACATTTACTTTATTTATCTCTGTGCTAAACTTTAGGCAACTGCAAATCTCAGGATCCAATTTCAGAGCACGTCACTTATGTCACATAAATGCCAAATCTTCTGCCTTAACAGAAGACACAGGTTGGCACTTTTTATAAAAAAAAAAGTGTTAAAAGACAATAAAAGGATGAATATTAGAGCAAGAAAATTTTAGACAGCACTGAAATTCAACATTGACTGAACAGAAGACTGTACCACATGATAAAAGCTACTGGGGAATCAAAAACATGAATAGAAAACACAGTCATAAAATATTAAGCTACCTTAAAGTTTTAACAACTGTCCAGTTCTCCTTGTTGAGCTGAGCTTCATCTTCATCCTGAAAAACTAGTGGTTCCAGTTCTTTGCTATCGTTCAGCTTCCACAGTAAGATAATAGCATCTGTAGGAGAAATCATATGAAGCTTCTTTCTTTCTCACTCACTGTTTCATTAATGCACTACACTTAGTTCAACATTACAATTATCTCACAGAAGACACGTGAAAAGCGGTTCATATTTTGTGGTGGGGAAGAGTAGGTGCTAGACTGCTTTAGCTTCCAGCATGAGCTACTGATTTTAATCAATGTATTTTTTATTATTTATCTAATGAAAAAAGATTAAGATTTCCAGGTGTAAGGTGAGAGCTAACTGCTAGGCTTTCAATCTGCTTTTGATTAGAGCTGGATACGGTTCTGCATTTTTGAAAAAATCTTCCACTAAGACAGGTAACACTCGGCTCTGTCTTAGAGAGCACATACTTACCTAATGCTGTGCTTACTGTGACTGAAGAACCCACACAGTCCTGGACAGACAAGCCTAAATTTACAAGTTCTGCCACAGTTTCCCAGTATATGACACTAGGTAATCCATTCAACCTCCCCATCAGGGCAATGGGGATAGTAATTACATTATATTTGGAAAGCAGAGCCTCTCAGATCCACAGCCAGTGAGAAGAAGCTACTTAGGGACTGCATGACATGCATTTACTAATTATAATCGGATGGCATATGCAAGTCTAAAGCTGGAGGTGTTAGAGGGGTATGAACAAGTTCCTGTATTGGGTTTGAGTTTTTTTCCCTTTCACTCACCAGACACATAAACATAACTTCTTCATATTAGCTTTATTACGCATTATGACTCACCATCCCCTCCAGATGCTAGGATCTCACCACTTGGAGAGAAGCGCACAACATTTACTGCTTTGGTATGGCGGGCGAGGTTGGACAAGAATTCCACAATTGCTTTTCCATCTGGTCCTTTTTCTACTTTCCATATCTAGTTACAAAAGCATTACAGTCAGTTTTCAGGAACAAGATGTAAAATATATGTACCACTTCAGTAATCCACAATTTACTTCTTAGGCAGTCATTCTGAACTTATTATCTGAAACTTTCAGAGCTAAAGCTGCAGTGGCACCACAAATTTTCCCTCTACAAGCTACAGCCATGTACTGGGTTTATGTGGCAGCGTTTTGATAGGTGGGCAGGGGGAAGTTTTCGGGGGTGGTTTCTGTCAGAAGATACCAAGAGCTGCGCCCATGCTGGACAGAGCCAGTTCCAATTGGCTCCAAGACTGTCCTGCCACTGGTGCCTCGGGGATAAAATATTTAAGACAAGGGTAAAAACCACTGCACAGCAGCTGTGAGAGAAGAGTAAGAAAAATTAAACAGCCCTGCAGGCACCAAGAGCAATGAAGAAGGAGGGGCAGGAGGTGCTCCAGGCACCGGAGCAGAGACTCCCCTGCAGCCCCTGGTGCAGCCCACAGTGAGGCAGGCTGTGCCCCTGCAGCCCAGGGAGGAGCAGGCTCCTGGAAGGAGCTGCACCCTGTGAAGAGGAGCCCAGCAAGAACAAGTTTTCTGGTAGGAACTGTGACCCTGTGGGGGACCCATGCTGGAGCAGTTTGTTCCTGAAGGACTGCGCCCCGTGGAAAGGATGGACCCACACTGGGGCAGTTCGTGAAAAACCGCAACCCATGTGAAGGACTCAGGTTGGAGAATTTCATGGAGGACTGTCTGCTGTGGGAGGGACCCCACGCTGGAGCAGGGGAAGAGGGTGAGGAGTCTTCCCCCTGAGGAGGAAGGAGCGGCAGAGACAGCGTGTGATGAACTGACCCCAATCCCCACTCCCCGTCCCCCTGCGCTGCTGTGGGGGAGGAGGTAGAGAATTCAGAAGTGAAGTTGAGCCTGGGACAAAGGGAGGGGTGGGGGGAAGCTGTTTTTAGTTTTGTTCTTACTTCTCACTATCCTACTCAGCTGTTATTTGGCAATTAAATTAAATTAATTTTCCTAAATTGAGTCTCTTTTGCCCATGACAGTAATTAGTCCTTGTCCCTGTCCTTATCTTGACCCATGACCTTTGCCATTGTACTTTCTCCCCATCCTGTTGAGGAGGGGGAGTGATAGAGACTTGGTGGGCAGCCGGTGGCCAGTCAAGGTCAGGCCAGCACAAAAAGTAATTATATTGCAGCATTTTTTTAGTCTGATGAAATGTATTATTGAGTATTTCCAACAAATTAAAAAAAAACCCAACCAAACACATGACATCATTCTCTCTTCATTCAACAACCTCTAGCTTCAAGGGGATGCGATACATACAACGATTCAATGGTATGGAATTACAGTATCTTATTAACAAATCTATCAACTACAAATAGTCTGAAAACAAACCAGATTACTACAGGAGGAAAAAAAACCAACGTATTAACCCTCTTTAGAAGTCTCAGCAAGTTGAAGAGTTTTGCAGTATGCCCTGGAGGTCAATGGATTTACCAGTTTCAAACAGATGATCTGAGCACAAATTATAATTATTCCAGTTCCCCACTGATCATAACCACAGCATTAAGATAGCTGCATGATATGGACACTTTTCCAGCGATGCTGGCTTAAGGAATTCCCGATCCCACTTGTTCTCGATTTTGCAGGGCATAATGATACCACTCCTACTGCTCTACTTAAGAAGCAATTCAGCCACAAGAGCAACACTGTTCTGTCCCTATATCCTGGGACTAAGGCCACAGATAGCTAAATCCCATTAGCTGTTTCATATAATCTGCTCTTGCATGCAGTTCAGCTTGGAAAAAAACCAAAACCAAACCAATAAACCCCAACAACCAGGCCTTGATAGGGATGTATCAAACAACGAAGCAGCCTGAATAGAAGACCTCTGTAATTTTGCCAGCTTTTCCTCCTTATGCAGCGGTCCTCCGAAAGAAGGTGTAGTAACAGCATCTTTTACACCAAAACACTTTGAAAATTTTCTGGCCCTAAAACATGCATTATTTATAAATATTACTTCAATACGTATTCGGTAACCTATATATACAGCCAAAATCCCTGAAACACATACACTGTCAGTGGAGAAGTTAATTTGCCAGTGACAAATGGAAAAGTTTTGGCTGCAGTTACTGGAGTAAACCCCTCATTTTTAATGACATTTATCATCTCCAAAAGAAAGAGGAATTCCAATAATGTACATATCATAGCAGTTACCATTCATAAAAATTTGCTAATAAATAAATTAACAAATACTGGCATATTTCACAATATACTGCATTGAGGGTCCGGAGGAACAAATCTGGATCCAACCCAGGCATTCCAAATTGTACGTATAGATCTGATTTTTATAACTCAAATTCTCTGCTAAAACAGAACTTTTACCTGTTCAGAAGAAAATGCAGCAGTAACACAAAAGAAAACCTTATTTTTTGTCTGTGACTATTCCACATGTAATGGGACCTTATGATGATATTTTTTATTTCTTTTTCGAATAGGCCACATGATGGAGGCCTGACAGAACATGAGCAGGCCCAAAAGGTAATAAAAATGTAAAATTACCATGCAAAGACAGATAAACGGACAGACGGATACATACACACATAGCAGAAAACCTACATAATTTTTTTGCCTTGGAGCTCATTACTAAGGAGCACAGGGAGGCTCCTAGGTTGGAACCCTTTTTTATTGCAGGATGAGTTTGAGGAACTGTCTCAAATTGAAAGGTTAGTGGTAGAGATGTTAGTAAACAAACAAACAAACCCAATTTTGTACAGGAAATCACCAGGCCCATATACCAAAGTGACTTACAGGAACTCAAGCATGACAAGAGCAGCCCAGCAGTGATGGGTAACCTACTCTGTTTCATTCCCAGCTCCAAAAAACAGGGGATGCAAATGTGTCAGTTATTCAGAAGTGCTCTAATGATGACCCAAAAACCTGTGACCTCTATGTCTACCTTCCACACAGAGAAGCCGTTAAAAGAAAAATAAATTAAAAAATTGAGTGAATGTATTTCTCTGCAAAGGAAATTGTGCCTCACTCATCCACCAATTTTAAAGAGTTGACTAACATGCAGACAAAAAGAATGTGGTTCACCCAGTGCACTTGGTTTCCCATAGCTTTTCAACTAGGGCTAAAGCTTTCAGAGAAACCTAGAGATCAGTGAACAGTGGGGACAGTCCTCACGTGCATTAAGAATCTGGAAGACAGTAAACAATTGCCTGATTTTGCAAAGGTGAATCTTACAGCCACATCTTTTGGGGCTTGTGCTATTCAACATTTTCAACAGTGATTCTCCAAAGGACAAGCAACCGATTAACAAAGTTTGCTAACACCAATGCAAAATTACGTAGAAGAGTTGCACGTGAAGCTGAGCGAAAAGGGCTGTAGAAAGATCTCATACTGCTGAGTGACTACTTAAAAAATGGCAGACAAAATTCAACTTTGATAAACACGAAGAAATTAAAACCAGTTGTTTCTCATTAACCCACAAGACTGCGCCCTAAATTAGCAGTTACTACTCAGGAATATCACCCAGCAGTCAACGCAGGTTATTTTCTAAAAATAACAGTTCAACACTCAGCTGCAGAACTCAGGGACAGTACACAAGGGCAACAGGCATTCTGTATGTAGCTGTACAATCTCACACTCTTT
>NW_009260028.1:9272173-9272711 GCF_000687185.1 Egretta garzetta | reverse complement strand
ACAATCCCCCCCCCTTTCCCTAAACCGTCCCCCACCGGTGTCACGTACCGGCCAATAATCTCATACCTGGGATAGCAAACTGTTTCATGCTCTCCACATGCTACAAACCCAAAACAAACAGGTCTGAAACTTACACGAACGGCTGTGTCCACACCTGCTGAGGCCAGTCGATTGATCTTCCCGTCAGCTCCACACTGGAAGTCTAAGCTGTAAACAGGCTCCTTATTATGCCACGCGATTTCACAAGTGATGACCTTCATACTTGCTAAAGAAAACAGAGCAAACGGTGGAAAAAATTCTCCTTTCTTATGGCTAAGGCAATCAAAGTTAGTGCCGAATTTGCAAGCGCTGCAGACAGACCCTGTAACAATTCCATTGCAGAAAGTGACACAGAAGGATGCTTTCAGGAAGGCCATTTCTACATACCACGATGTACGTAAAGTTACTGCCTGGGCACGGCATGAGGAGGGCAATAACGCCCGTGTCTCTCCGCGGAACTAAATGCCGTGACGGAAACCCCCGAGAGCGGCCGCCGCAG
>NW_009260028.1:9256648-9271334 GCF_000687185.1 Egretta garzetta | reverse complement strand
AGGGTGGCCGCACCCCCAGCAGCTGAACTGAGAAACCTGTAGCTCTGCCCTGGCCGCATCCTGACACGATGGAAGGACTTCCCTACGATGCACCATGTTGTATGTTCTGCATACTGCATGTTCTACACTTCCATCAGGTTCGGCCCAAGTGTCGAGTGCTGCACCTGGTGAGGTTGAACCCCTTGCACCAGTACAGGCTGGGGGCTGACCTGCTGGAAAGCAGCTCTGCTGAGAGGGACCTGGGAATCTTGGTGGACAACAAGCTGACCATGAGCCAGCAGGGTGCCCGTGTTGCCAAGAAGGCCAATGGCATCCTGGGGTGTATTAAGAGGAGTGTGGCCAGCAGGCCGAGGGAGATTATCCTCCCCCTCTGGTCTGCCGTGGTGAGACCCCACCTGGAGTACTGTGTCCAGCTCTGGGCTCCCCAGTTCAAGAAAGATGAGGAACTTCTAGAAAGAGTCCAGAGGAGAGCAACAAGGATGATGAGGGGACTGGAGCATCTCCCCTCTGGGGAAAGGCTGAGAGAGCTGGGCTTGTTCAGCCTGAAGAAGAGAAGACTGAGAGGGGATCTCATCAACACGTACAAATATCTCAAGGGTGGATGTCACAAGGACAGAGCCAGACTCTTCTCAACGGTGCCCAGTGACAGGACAAGGGGCAATGGGTGCAAACTGAAGCATAAGAGGTTTGCAGCTGAACGTGAGGAAGAACTTCTTTACTTTGAGGGTGACAGAGCACTGGAACAGGCTGCCCAGGGGGGCTGTGGAGTCTCCTTCTCTGGAGATATTCAAAACCCACCTGGATGATGTCCTGTGCAACCTGCTCTGGGTGAACCTGCTTTAGCAGGGGGGTTGGACTGGATGATCTCCCGAGGTCCCTTCCAACCCTTGCCATTCTGTGATTCTGTGTGAAAAAGCCCAGAGCTCTCCCACTCCCCAGAAAAAAAACAAAAAAACAAAAAACCAAAAAAACCAAAACCAAACCAACACAAGAGACATTGCTGTATTATGGTTTTACATTTAGACTTGTCAAAGGGCAACCAATCCCCCAAGTTCCCCTTTCTTTCAAATGCAAACCTTTCCCTTTGAAATAATAATAAAAAGACCCGACATCCTTTGCAACTGGCACCTACTTTTCCTTCCCACACCGCCTCCAGCTATGCTGCTTCTCGCCTTCTTCCCAATACCAACAGGGAAGAGAACCGCTGGCCATGTGGTTAAAGCCAAAACTTGGACTCTGAAGACCTCACCGGTTATTACACTGCCTAACATGACAGGGGAGAGAGAACAAATGAAGATGTATTGTCTATAGATTAATATATTTTTTTTTAATTTTTAAAAAAGAAACAGGACTTTAACTAGAGGGCGATGAGGATCTCCATGCAAGCATGACTAGGCTTGGAAAGCCAGCACAGTGCAAGCCCTTGTGCTTGATTTGAAATTTCACTTGCGCAGCAGAAAGCATGAAAGCAAGCCCATATATTAAACCCAGAAACTTCCTTGAAATTCAGTTAACCCACACCCTGGATTATAACAGCACCGCTTTTTCCATAGCCAGAAAATTTCCATACCAGTGCAACCCTTTCCACGAGAAAACCTTGCACGCTGCAGTCTCTCGATTAATTGTCTGTATCGGATGATCAAGGCCTGCCTCAGCCACAAAAATATCTGAAAGAACTTGAGCCGCTCGTGCTGGGGAACTGACCGACTAGCCTGAGGGTAAAATTTTACAAGGAGAGCTGATCTGACCTGATCCCAGAGCCTACTGTCACCTGAGGAAGTAGTGGTCCCACCGCCCCACTCTGACCTTTGCATTCCCACCACTTCTGCCTTAGCACCATGAAGACAACAACCCTCTAACAAGGCCTCAAAAACCAGTTTTGTCCTAAATCCTGTTACGGTACTGGTCTTGCAACCGGGTAACAGAATTTCCCATACAAAACTGACCCGCGCCTGAAGACGTGCAGCCAGGCAGCTGGCTTGGATACCCACCTGGTCTGAGGGCACGCCTGGCGTGCCCAAGTCTTCTGCTCAAAACCAGACTGAGCCAGCTTTCTCCTAAGACTGAATACTTAAGCCAGAAACATTAGCCATTCTGCACAGCATTTATTTATAAACAAAAACATTGCATTTGATCACATACAAGTTTTGATCCTGCAAACTCAGATTTATATATTTTTATTTTTATTTTTTTTTTACAAAAAAATACATTTTAACAAGTAAATAAAAACCATTTCCATTAGTCCACTGTTCTCCAAAGTGTAAATGTACAGTGTAAATTTGCCATTTTTAATATAGACATGCTCTATTTTGCCAGTTGTCTATAAGAAATTCAACTACAGTCTGATGAAACACAATAAATAATGATTAAGAAAAAATCAAACATTCAAATTATCCGTTACAAAGTACAACAGTATTGCATTACCCTTATTGGCATATTAGAATAGATAGCATCTTAAAATTGAAATACTGTCCATCGAAAGAAACTGACTGAACTACAACTAAAAGGAACATAATCTAATTAAACCAGGACAGTAGCAGTGCAAAAGCCAAAAGTGTTGGCTTTGTAAGAAGAGAAAAGAAAAAAGACACTTCCTAGGAATGAATATATTGGATGCTATTTCATGATTTGGTTTTTTATTTTTATTTTTTTTTTTTAAAGTTTTTTAAAAGCAAGAACCATTTTTCTTGATCACTGTTTGGAGGACAAATACCACCACAGAGTGGAAGGTGGATTTGCTGCCTTTGCCACCGTTCTTCTCATTCCTGATAACTTCAAAAGAAAAAACACGCAGTTGGCTGGGAATATTGTCAACCATTTTAACAGCGATTTCTCTCGGTACCATTTCTTCAAGGAAGTTTTTGCATGAGCATTAGAGCATAGAACTAGCGGCTTAAGAGTCACTGTAAAACATTTACGATAAAAAAAGGGGGTGGGGGAAGAGAGGGACTCCCCTATCTTGCCTATAATAAAACATGTCTAATCTTTAAGATAGCATAAACAAATCAACATTTTCAGCTTTAGCTCGCTCTGTCATTGTTAACACCACAGAAAAGGAAACACACCTTTTCAAAACACTTCCATTCAACTAGTTAATCGAGGATTTAGTAGTCTGACCCATTTGTACTCAGCATGCTACATTCTGATAGGAAGGGTAAGTTTCAGAGACGAATCTCAGCACCCTCGCATCTCAGCCTGAAAGACTCCAAGGCAGACCATGTTTAATACCACAACAATTTGGTTTTTTGAGATAACATACATAGAGGTTCTGTGATGTATACAAACGCTTATATCAACCCTGTTCAGCACTGGATTTCCCTGAAAAAAAGGCCTTCAGGTCTTAAGAGGCAGCATTTGATGCCGAGTAGAGGTTGCCCAGGAACCCTACCCTGTCTTTGGATATGCCACCCTGGCTTGTTCTCTCCAGTGGTCCCTCAGGACGCTTCCCATTCCACCAGCTGCCTTTGACTTTGAAAAAAGTAGGCAAGTGCTGCGTGTGAAATCCGATTGTTGAAGCCACCTACTGGTACATACCTGGACTTGCGAACCAGCACTGCTGCGCTCAAATGGGAAATTAGAGGGTAGAACAGAAGATCCCCCTGACTGCACTCAAGTAGGCAGGTACTTAGATGTAGGAAACAACAACCAAGTAGCAAGGGCAGGACACAAACAGGCATGTGGTTTCCATCACCAAAAAGGCTGAAATATCCTAGCCAGATCCCATGGAGTTGTTTATGCTGCAAAACTATGTACAGGTAATGTTCTTCAGTGACATCAGAAAGTCCAAATGGGAGTCAAAGGTCATCAATTTTCAGGGCAAAACCCTTGAAGATTTTTTCTTCTTTTGGTAGTAAAATACAAACGTTACCCATATGGCCAAGATTTTCATCTACTAGTTACATTTCTATCCCATTAATGCAACATACGACATTGCTGATCGCAATGAAACAATACTGTAGTACGCAACAACACTACTAAGGTTTGTTCTGAGAAGGAAATCAAGGAAGGTTCTTTTTTGCATTTTTAATATATCCCACTTTAGATTTTAGAAGAGGAAATAATTGCAAGTATTAATGCTTATACAAGATCAAAAGTCAACAAAAAAGCTTTTGTAGAAAAGTATTAAGATTCCTAATAATAAAAATATTTGCAAATTTAATTACAAATATATTTTAAAAGCAAAATCCTTAATTAAGTACATCAGGGTTGGTCAATATTGACAGTGCTCCTTAAAGAGTAAGTGAAGATAACACCCACTGCATCTGTGGGAACATCTAAACATGTAGAGTATATACACTTACTGATCAAACTATGTCAAACATATAAAGTGAAGAAGCAGTATATACAATTTTGAACCTACACAAAGGTTACAATGGAAGATCAAGTAAGAGCCTGCTAAAATCTTAAGATATTAAGTACTACTGATTTCATGCATTTGCTCTACAACTTGCCCTAAAATTTCATCTACTACATCAATATCATAATTTACTTGCTGCAAGTCTAGATCAGGCATGATTGTAGCCAGAAGCTGTCCAACATTCACTCGAAGAGAGCGTAGTTTCAGGCTGTGAAAAAATAATTAGATAAGATTAGATGCAGATGGAAGTTTTACGTTCAAATACACAGTACTTTATTTAACAAAGCCGGACTAATACTCTACATTGGAAAGACTCTGTATATGACTTCCATGAACCAACAACACAGATGCAGCTAAAGCTGCGTCAAGATAATTTCAAAATCTACCAGTTTTTCAAAGCTGAGCCAACTTTAATTTTGAAGGTGCATATTCCCTTAGTTTCAAACAAATACTAAGGGTTAAATTGAATTCTGCCTTTCCCAAAAATAGATCAGAAATATTTCTGAATGCTTTTATTTAAGTTGGCAAATATACACTGGCACAATCCTTTATCCCACACCACATTTTATTTCTCAAAATAGTATTAAGCCCAGTATTTTTATAAATTTAGAAGCACAAACTACCACCACCTATGGGAACAAAACAAGAGAGAAAGAAGAGGGCAGAAGAGAAGGCAAGAAAGAGTAGCTTGTCCAAAGGCTTTACAATGTAAAGAGGAAATAAGGTAAGAGTTCACTATGGGAAAAATCCTAGGCCTCCTCTTTTTGCTTTCTTTCCTGGATCCCCTTGCTCTTCCTGACTGAGCTGCTTCCAAATCACCCATCCCTTCTCTCGAGCATCTCCTTCTACCATCAGTTCCTTTATCATCTCCAGTAACCAGTCTTCACAGTGCCATCATATCCCAGTAGTAAGTAACTTCCACCACGAGTCCAAGTCCTGCATGTATTTGCTAATTCTTTTAGGAAGCACAAGTCAGATGCTGTAAGAAGAAAATGAAACGCTGGCAGGTAAGGGGGAGATTTAACTACAGAAAAAAATTAGATCGAAAGGGATCTCTGGAATTCATCCAGTCCATTCTTCCCTCCCCTCACCCGTCCTTCCCACACACATTCAAAGCAGGGGTAACTCAGATCAGGTTGCTTAGGACCTTCTTGTGCCTTGAAAATCTCCCAAGATAGAGATTCCACAACCTCCCTGGGTCCCTTTTTCAGGGTTTGACTATCCTTGCTGTGAACACTTTTTTTCCTCTAATATTTAAACAGAATTGCCCTTGTTGCAGCTTGTGTCTATGACCACTCATCCTATCACTGTGCTCATGAGAAGAGGCTGGCTTCATCTTTTCTACCCCCTCAAATTCGGCAGCAGAAGAGAGCAATAGGATTTCAAGGTAACCCACTCTTTGTAAGGCTATTTGGCTCAGCTTCCCCTTCTACATCCGATATTCTGGGCCCTTCAGTAGACTTGCTCCAGTATGCCAGTGTCATTCATATACCAGGGAGACCCAAAACCAAATGCAATACTCCATGTTTGGTCTCCCAATGCCCAGTACAAGGGAAGAATCACTTCCCCTCAAACTGCGAGCTGAACTCTTGCCAATATAGCCCAGTAGGCACTGGGTTCTCCCACCACAAGACTGCACTGCTGACTCACATCCAACTTTCAGTCCACCAGCGTCACAGGCCATCTTCTTCCAATCTGCTCTCCTATGAGTAGTCTCCAGTTTGTTCAGCTGCATGGGGTGTTTCCAACATGGGTGCAGAACTTTGCAGTTGCATTTTTTGAATTTCCAGATTTCTTTCAGCCCAGTTTTCCAATTTGGCAAGGCCCAGCAGCAGCAGCCCTACGGTCCAGAGTATGAATGGTTCCCTCCAATTTGATGTCATTGTGAATTTACCAAGTTAATTTTGCTCTGTCATCTAGGCCATTAACGAAGGCATTAACCATTACCGGTCTTGATATTACCCACGAGCTCAGCAGTCTGGCAAATTTTACAACCTACCTCCTAGTCCATCTATCCAAACCATACCTCACAAACTTCACCATCATGATGTTATGGCAGCCAATGTTGAAAGCTTTGCTAAAAGGAAGGTCCACAGAACTGGTCATCTCATTGTAAAAGGCAATGAGGCTGCAAAGGCATTTGCCTTCAGTAAATCTATGCTGGTTGTTCCTAATCACCTTGACTATCACAGGGCTGCAAGTGGCTTCCAGGTAGATTTGCTCCATGGTCTTCCCAGGGACTGACGCTACACAGACCAGCCCGTAGTTCTGCCTATCCTAAATATGGGCATGACGACTGCTTTCCTCCAGGCATCAGGAACATTGACTGCCACAACCCTTTGGAAATACTGTCGCAAGGCCAACTCTCCATCAATTGGCCAGCTCCCTCTGATGCATCTCATCTGGTCCCATGGACTTGTGTATGTTGAATTTGCTTAAATGGTCCCCTAATTCAGTCACCTTTTATTATAGGTAATGCTTCACTCCTTAAGATGTTGCTGCAGGCTGGCTCAGGGACCTGGGCAGCCAGAGGGCAGACCTTACCAGTAAAAAACAAGGTAAAGAAGACACTGGGTACCTCAGTAATTTGTGCCTCATGCATCTCATGTCCTTTTGCTACTAAGCACCTGACTCACCGAGCAGCAGGCACACATTTTCTTTAGTTCTCCTGTTGCTGCTACTGTGCATACAGAAGCCCTTCTGGTTGTCCTTCAACAGGCCTTGCCAGTTTTAACTCCAGCTGAGCTCTGGCTTCCAATTCCATTCTACAGGCCCAGGCAATGTGCCTATGAACTGCTCATCTCTGCTTCCATCTGGTATGTGCACTTCTTTTGTGTGTTCGCTATTTCTATTAATCAAGAGCTGCAAGCTCTCTATTTGTAAGTTTAAAACCTCATCTAGTTCAAAGATACACTCTGGCCACAACCTAGTTCCATAGGATTGGTCTGCAGCAAGAAGTTCTTACAGGAAAGGTAAGTTTCAAAACCAACCCCAAATTATTTTCAGTAGAGTACTATTGAGCCAAGAAAGAAAAATAGAACATAAAAGTAAAGTTCATCTACATGGCATAAGCTAATGATCACCCTCTTTCCTGCCCTTCTTTCTCTCTCCTTGTTCTGCAAGTCGTGTCTAGAAGTTATATAACATTTTTGATATTTTAAGGAGTGTTAGTATGGCATTCTATAGCGCAATGGCCAACCCTGCTCACACAAATAGCTAAATAATAAAAAAATTAACTAAATCACTTGATTTAAAAAAAAAAAAAAGTTACTGAGTTAGGAGTCACAAGAGGCAGTAGAGAAGAATTCCAAGCATCACATTTTATTATACGATTATCAGACATGACCTTCATCAAGATGTTTCAGATACAATCAGCCAGCCAAAATCTTCCCTGAAATATAATCTAGAAAGAACAAAATTGATACCTTTCTCCATCAGAAAAATTTACAGAGTCTTCTACATTACTGGTGGTGGAATCATTTGCACGTGCTACTGCTTGTGGAATCGAAGCTTTTAACTGTGCGATTTCTGCTTTGAGTTCTTCACATTGACAGGCAATTTGATTTTTTTCCACTTCGAGTAGTTCATTCTGGCAAGTAAATAAAAATAATTTTACATATCAAATAAAATTGTGCTGGATTAAAATAAAGACAACTGATACAAATTTAAATCATTTAACTTTGTTAAGTTGACTGCTTTTAAGTAACTTTTCAGTGAGATTTTAAGATATGTCAACCTAGACAAACTGCTTTAAAGCAGCCAGCTGTCAGCTGAACCACTCTGTGTGTGTGCTCCCTCTAAGGCCGGCCGCTCAGTCTCTCTTGCCTTGCAGTGAGAGCCACTCAGAGCCTTGCAGTTTCTCTCAAGTTTGCTTATTTCTATCTAAAGAAGCAAAAAACCAGAAACTCCAAGACTAATTTCATATTTCTTCCCCCTTTTAGGTAGCTTTAATAGTTAGTGGACTGAACTATACAACACACGGTGTACTAGAACTGCTATGAAACACCCATTAAAAAATAAAAATAATTTGTTCATTTGAAGGATATCACTGTTTTAACAAACATACCTCACTTTTATATCTGTCTCTCTCAATGCTGCACTTGTCCAGCTGCCTGAAAACATCATCCAGTTGCACAGCAATTTCATCTACCTCGCTCTTATTTTCAACATCAGCACACTTGCTGCATTCAGTTTTTAAGTTCTGCAGGGTATTGCATTGTTCCTTTAGTTTTGCTATTTCTTCTAAGGCCTGTTCATAGAGAATGGTCACTTCTGCCAAACTTCTTCCATGAATGTTTTCTTCTTCAAATGAAGAAGTTGTCTCAGTTGACTGATGGCACATTTCTTTTTTTACATACTTATTATTAATTTCTAAAATCCTCTGTTCCAGTGTTTCTACTTGCTTGGTTAATAGTTCACATTTGTTTTGGTACATTTCTTTTTCTTTGTTTAATAATTGCAGCTGATTTTTCAGTTCATTTCCAAGATCTACAGATGTCTCAGAAACATTATTAACATTGTGCTGTTTAGTTTCCATCTCTGCCCTGGGAACTTGAGTATCGGTGTCATTTTCCACCTCTTCCTTTTTAATAACTAAGGTTGGGAGCTCTGTCTGCGTCGCTGAGGTCAACTGTTCACTTTTTGATTCTGAAGTAGCTGCACTGCAAGGTTCTCCAACATCACAGTTTTCTTTCTGCTTCTCCTCTTGATCTAAATTAATACATTCAGTTTTTACTACAGGAACATCAGAATCTGCTGAAGGCTTTGGAGTACTGCTCTCCTCTAAAATAATGACATCTTCATCATCATCATCATCGTGGTTGTTGAATGTTTTGTTGTTTAATCGAGGTATCTTTAAAGATGACACAGGTGTCACACAAGTAGGCATCTTCCTTTTAAGACTGAGAAGCGAAATATTAAACAGATTATTGTATTGCTCAAATAGTGCAAAGTCATTTGTTTCAAACTAGGTTTAGTGTTTCTATAAGCACTATTAAAAACTACCACTCAATAACTAGAAAGGGATGTCTCCCTGCACAGTATTTTAAGATGTGTAGCCAGAGTAAATACCTTTCCTGTAAAAGCAAGTGGCTGACATCCACACACTAAATTACCACCTTCACACATTATTTTGAAATGGACTTGGATTCAGTATTTGCGGGAATACCCCTCCCTGCACGCGTTCCTTAACCCATAGAGGTTAAGGAAAACATACTATGGAGTGTGATTAACACAATACATTCTTTTCCTAGGCAGACAAATCAGTAAGCAATTTTCCTTCCCAGCGCACAGTATTTTTTGCTACATTCGCTTTTGTACTGCACAAGGTTTCTAGGTACTTTTAATCAACCTGTTGCTTACTATACTCCCAAAAGTGACACAGGAATTTTAGCAGCTATCACCTGAAGATGAGAATACACCCAACACCATCATTTTTGTTAACAAGTATTAATTTTAGAAAGAAATAGGAATCTAGTTTGTACAGGTTCACTAACCTGTTATCAGAATCAGAATGAGGTGAAGATATTGATCTATTTAAAATAAGCAGAGGTCTTTTGACAGAAGCATTTGATGTTTCTGGTAAAAGTGATCTTGGAACAGCTTCCTTTCCACTCACAGATGAGAATGTTTTGAAGTCTTTACTTGAAGAAACAGGTGTTTTTAAAAACACTTCATTACTGATCTATAAGATAATATTAGTTAAGAATGAAAAGAAACAGGTATTAGTAGATTCTTAGAATAGGTTTAAGCAGTTCTTCTAACTGTCTGCCAACACCTAAAATTCTGACTGACATTTCTTACATATACTATAAGGATCTCCTTGAACTCGCAGTAAGAAAGGCTAACTAGACTCCACAATGTAAACCCCAGTTTTCTTAACTTAATGATCTCACAACCCCTTCCCCCAAACTCCACTGATGCATGAAGTGTTTCCTTTCTGTTGGTTTAAGACCTATAACGTATTAGAAAGCAGCAAGTTCTATATCATAATTACAGACTTCTGGCAGATTTCTTGAAGGACTTTGAATGCTGTACACCAGCTGCACAGTCCTCTCCATGCACAGATTTATTGCTGTCAGAAAGTCTCTCTCTAGATACAGCTATTTTAAAATATCATGTACAGCCTCAGGCAAGAGCTTTTCCAAGCTGTATCTCTGTCTGAAGTCTGACCATCATACCCAAAGTATGTGACGGCCATGTCTGTTAAAGCTGCTAACAATTAATTCAGTTTGTCTAACATGAATGATACTTTACTTTTAGAAATTACTTTCGTACTTGGGTAAAAGTAATGGCAGAAAAAGTAGTACAATGAAGTACATAGGTTAAAACAGCATACGTAAAATCTCTTCTCCAGAAATGGAATGATCTTAGGTTAGCACTTTACTTTGAAAGCAACTTAAGCTGAATCACATATAGGAAATTTGATTCTGAGTTACAATCTAGACATACTCATTACTCAACCATGTTGATTTGCATCTGCATTTTATTTGAATTTGAGTGCCTCCTTGCAAAAGTATAGCTACTACAAGTCTGCCCATCCCCACCCCCCGCCGCAGTTTTAAGGGCATCTTTACTTGCGTATCCTCATCACATCTCTAAAACAAATCCACTTCCAATAATTAGATGTCATGCCATAAAACCAGGTATGAGTGACTCACATCTTTCTAGTACTATTTTGTAAGAGCACTTTGTCCCTCTCAAACTCTTTCTTAAGCACTACACAGAAAGCAATTGTGTATTTTTCCATCATCAGACAGCAAAGACAGGGGATTTTTGGTTTACTAATAGCGAGCATAACCTGTACAGCCCTCAAAACGAAACACGATGCTAAACCAGTCAGTTAGCCACTAGCTAAAGCAAAATTAACTCAAAGCCAAGCCTATTCGATCAAACTGTGTATATTCTTGCTGCCAGCAAGAATAACTCTGCTACCAAAGTCAGTTTCCTATCAACTTCAAGAGTTACCTGGTGGCTGTACTCTAGTCGCCTCTTCAGTTTTTCCCTGTCTCTGCACAGCAGCAAGGAAAAAAAAAATTAAGAGCTTAGATTCAAAGGGTTAATTCATTATAAAACCAAACCAACCCAAAATCTTAAAGCTAACACAATACTTCTTATCTTAGCTAGATAGAATAAAGTTAAAATGAACATGTTCTGCTTTAGTGCAAGAACTTAGAAGCTTGTATAGCTTAAAGTTAGCTTAACTTGAAACAAGTTCTTTCTCAGATTAAGATTTTAAAAAAAATTGAAAAAACCCCATAACTCGTACTTCTAGAATGCTAGCCAGCATTAGTTAAAATTACCCGTCAGTTTTTTTCCATACATGTTAGCTAATAATCCTCTTATTCTTAAATACGCGTACTGAGGTATTCAGCTGCTTCAATGCGGACCTTGAAAATAACAGCTACCTAGAGAAGGTCTAACAGCCCTAGTAGCTTGCTTCTCTAACATCCCAAATTATCCTCATACTGCTTACTACTATGAAACAATGCCCCTCTGAGAGCTGTACTTGAACACCGATTGCTGCACTGCTCTCCTTAGTAGTTATTAAATGAGAGAGGCCCCTTTCATTATGACTTTCCTCATTTTGATTTAGGAGGGCAAACAGGTATTAAGCCAAAGACAGAAATTTGAATGTAATGCCAACATACTAATAACAGAGAAGAGAACAGTGCTATTCATCTATTAACTGCTATGATCGAGTCTTGACTTCAGGGCACTATTTTCTGGCTGGATGTATTCCCAGAAGAGTTGCAATTACACCATAGGGGAGAAAAAAGGCCATTTAGTTTTCACATGCCTCTTCTAGTGTTGAGACACTTGTAAGAAAGCCTCTATAACTCACTTTTTCTTGTAAGTTTTCTCATATGTAGGATGTATTAAGTCATCATCTTCTGGTTCTTCTGGCACATTACAATTCCTGAGTTAAGGGGGAAGGGGGAGAAAGGTAACAGAAAGAGCTTATGATCCATGCAGGATGACAAAATAAGGAATAAAAGCAGTATTTAGATATTCATCAAAATCTAACCTTACCGGAATTGTGGGTCAGGGTTCAGCGTGCAGTACCACTTTTCTGGCAAGTGGTCTATTCCATCTGGAAGCTTTCGCCACTTCAGACATGCATCACATTGTACCCATGTCTGATCAGGCTGTTTTCTGTAATGGAAAAAATATCAGAACTTTCACATGAAAAGTTCCTTTTCATGACTGAGTGTAAACGACTAATAACAGTATGTAAAATCCTTCTATTTAGAAGTGATACTCACTGTATCTCCTCAACTGGCAAAGCTAATGGATATTCTTCGTTTTTCTTCGTTTTCATTTCATTCCAGTAATCATTCAGCTTTTCTCCTAATGCTGCTATTGTAAGTCTAAAAAGAAAAGTTTTCAAAAAAGACCACCTTAAACAATCAAATCCTAGCACAGAAAGAACCTTTATAAACTACAGTGAAAAAATAAATGAATGAATGACACCAATATTTCTATTTGTACAACAGTAAGCTTTCTGCTTATAGAAAACCTTAGAAATTAAGAATTGTGTGAAGTCACGTTTGTCTGCAAAGTTGTTACTGGAAATATGAGTTGGAGCACAGACAAAGACTGAAATCAAGAGTGCTCAATTCAGAAGTGCTGTGAATGCACAGTGCAAACCCTGAAGCTACCTCACCAGTCAAACCTTTACCATGGAAGAAACAAGTACAAAACCACCTCTGTTAATCCAGTACCTAGCTGTGTATTTGGCTTATGATTCTGCACATCCATTAACTGCAGGCTCATGACTACTCCAAGTTGATGTACAAGACCACTACATAGAAATTCAGACGTATCATCACTTTAATGTAGTATAAAGCCTACATGTTGCTAAAAGGAGCAGGCCAGTCTTATCCTAGGTTAATTTTTAGCTGTATTAGTTTCCTGATCAGGGCTCACAGTGCAGCTCAAAGACCACTAGAGCTGGCACACCCAGGAGGGAGTGGCACGGAAGAACAACAAGCCCCACAGGTGAGGTAGAGGTTAAGACTGCCACTTGTCAGCATGCTGAATTTATGTCAGAGTAAAACGGCTGGGTAACCAGAGCCTGAAAGTCAGTCGCTCCCTGCCTGGCTTAGTCCAACACCTACATGACCCTGTCCCTTGAACTAACACAAATGTTTGTTTAGTGAACTAGTCTGACCTAGACAGTTTTGATCTAGGTCACCTTCGAACTCAATTAATGAATTTCTGTGCCAAAAAAACGAAGTACCACAAGGGCAGAAATGAGCAGCAAGGCATGGATGGGATCACATCTCTCTTCTGGAGAGGGAAGAAGGGCAGATCAGCTTACACTGATCAGGAAATTACAGCATCAGTTTTATGTTTGTTTGGGGCCAGAAAGTTACTTTTTGAAAACCCGTAGCACTCTTTGCAGAAAAACCTTAATAAAAGATCTGTCAAGTGTAGTATCTCTATTACAGGCTGGATCGATGGGCCGAGGCCAACTGCATGAGGTTCAACAAGGCCAAGTGCCAGGTCCTGCACTTTGGTCACAACAACCCCATGCAACGTTACAGGCTTGGGGAAGAGTGGCTGGAAAGCTGCCTGGTGGAAAAGGACCTGGGGGTACTGGTTGACAGCTGGCTGAATATGAGCCAGCAGTGTGCCCAGGTGGCCAAGAAGGCCAATGGCATCCTGGCCTGTATCAGAAATAGTGTGACCAGCAGGACAAGGGAAGTCATCGTGCCCCTGTACTCGGTGCTGGTGAGGCCGCACCTCGAATACTGTGTTCAGTTTTGGGCCCCTCACTACAAGAAGGATGTTGCATTGCTGGAGCATGTCCAGAGGAGAGCAACCAAGCTGGTGAGGGGTCTGGAGCACAAGTCATACGAGGAACGGCTGAGGGAACTGGGGTTGTTTAGTCTGGAGAAGAGGAGGCTGAGGGGAGACCTGATCGCCCTCTACAGCTACCTGAAAGGAGGCTGTAGGGAGGTGGGGGTCGGCCTCTTCTCCCTGGTAACAGATGATAGGACGAGGGGGAATGGTTTGAAGCTGCACCAGGGCAGGTTTAGGTTAGATATTAGGAAAAACTTCTTCACTGAAAGGGTTGTCAGGCTCTGGAATGGGCTGCCCAGGGAGGTGGTAGAGTCCCCATCCTTGGAGGTATTTAAAAGAAGGATAGATGAGGTGCTTAGGGACATGGTTGAGTGGTGGGATGGCAGGGCTAGGTTAAAGGTTGGACTCGATGATCTTAAAGGTCTTTTCCAACCAAAGCGATTCTATGCCCACATCACAAGTGTTCTTAAAAAGAAAAAAGTAAAAAGCATTCAATGGCCCCTGTGCCAGCCTGTGAGAACA
>NW_009260028.1:9254973-9256627 GCF_000687185.1 Egretta garzetta | reverse complement strand
GGCATTCCTAAATCCTCCTCCTCTGCCACGGGAACTGTTAGTGCCACCACACAGGAAACAGTTCAGGGAACATCTGTATTGAAAAAAACACAGGAGCTACTTTCCAGTTTGACCGATTCCCTGACCTGCTTTACCACGCGTTCTCCTTAACAGCTTTGCTAGCACAATGGTGGTAGAAACACAGGAACTGCTTAAAGCTGGCGATATCATTGCAAAGAGTGGCACAAACTGTGAGTACCATTTAAAGATACAGGCAAATTGAACTGTAGTGGCTGTAGCAGCTATCAGGCTTGCTATTCCTTCTCCAGAGGACTGCTGTTTCAACAGCTTTTTTTATCTTGCTAAAGCCCCTCAATTGCTGCAATTAACAGCTCTGTTTATTACAGCACTCTGGTGTGGCTTCTGCGTTATCTTCATATGCAGAGCTGCATATATATCAGCAATTTAAGAAAGGCATTGTGGACAGTTCAGGTTGCCAGTGGAAGCTGAACCACAACCGGTTGAAGGGCAAAACAAACAGCTTGAAAAAGATAATGACTTCTGTCAAAGTTTACCCCACCTATGTTTGCAAGTCAATACCCTGAATTTTTAAGTCCATGCTGAAAACAAGTGTTAGGGCACACAGAACTGCCTGCTCCTTTAAGGTCATATGGTCAAAGGAGCCTTAAATAAGAACATACAGAGACAAACCTGACTGACAAGGGAGGTAGTGATAAGAACAAACCTGGTCAGTCAGACGTGAGAATGTTTATTTTTTCAGTTGGGAGGATAAGGAAAGGGAAGGAGACAAACACAGAGAGTCATAAAACCTGACCAATTAGCATTAACAAAGACAGTAACCAGAAGCAAACCTTGTCATCCACACTAGGCTATCAAGCAACTGCAGGCAAACTGGGATTTTGCAACTGATAAGGATGCAAACCTGAGGGTCCAGTACGTTTGGAGGGGGTCAGTGGAACTACACCAACTGATGAGGCAATGTGCATGGGGAAGGGGGAGCAGGGAGGAACAATTAGGGGGTTAGATAGAAAAAGGTATAAAAGGAGCTGGTTGCACGTAAAACAGGTTTGGTCAGTACAGTTGTCTGGCTGAGCCTATGCCTGATCACCACAGTCTGTCCTACCTTCTTGTATCTTCTTATTTAATACTTTCTTAACTCTCTACATAATCTCATTCTCTATCCCAGGTGTACGCATATGGCAAGGACTAAGTGCCAGCTATTGGCAAGAGCTCTGTGTGTGAGTGGGTTTGGTGCCAGCTTCTAGAGTCAAGACCTGGTGTCTGTAGGCTACTGGAGGTCTCAGCTACCACCCACTGAGGCAGGAACAGTGCACCCCCAAAAAACAGGTCCTGGGGTGGACCAGCACAAGTGAGGGACTCAGTGTTGGCAGCTGGAGCAGGACTGTGGGTCACAGCCCATATGCCTGGTGCTGGTTGTTGGTGATGAGTGTCTGCATGGAGCGTACATTTATGCATTTGCTAGCAAACTCCAGACTCAGCAGTGAACAGGAGGCTCCAGGTCCGGGCATTGGGAATCAGGCAGGCAAAGGTTTGTGCTCGTATACCCAGAGGGACTTGCAAATACGGAGTGTCTGTGGTACAAGTATGCATGTTTGCTAGTGAACATCAAACTGCACTAGCCAGTGTGTAGGGA
>NW_009260028.1:9238131-9254689 GCF_000687185.1 Egretta garzetta | reverse complement strand
TAGGGAAACTGTGAAGCAGGTAAGAGGGCCTGGGATCCAGGCAGAGGTCCCAGGAGGACAGAGGGGCCGTGGGGGATCCACAAATGTACATGTGCTTGTGAACCTAGAGTGTCAAGTGTGTACCCCCACTAAAGAGCTTCTAACTACCAGCCACAGAGGAGGAAGGTGACTTGGCTGATTAGGTTTTATGTGAGTCCCCATATATGTAGGTGCACCCTGTCTGCTGCAGTTTGCGTAACCAGCCATGTCAGTGTCCTCTGTGCGTGTGCCCCTAGGACACGTGCTCAGTTTTGCTACTGGGTTAAACCTGCAAACAGGAAAGCGGCAGTCACGTCCCTCAACCTGGGCAGAGACCCTGAGTCCCCATGCTGGGCTCCAGCAGCTAGGCAGGAGGGAGTCCTGGAACAGAACTGCTGGAGGAGGTGGCCACTCCTAATACCCCTTAACACAAAGCAGAACAGAAAATAGCCTTGTCATCATGAAAGGGAAGAAAGTAATAGAGAGCAGAACAATTCTCAAAGTTTGTATTCAGGAAGTTTTCCCTGGACTGTTTTTACAACTCAGCCTGAGAAGTATTTAGGTAACTCAACCGCTCTAGCCCTTCCTCTCCCACATGCTTTCTTCCACAATGCCAGCACAATTGATTCACAGCAGAGCAGCATAAACAGACTAGGAAATTCACCTGGCTTAAGAACAGTCATCATCTCTGAAAATTTAAGTCAGAGTAGATTCCCAGCCTGGTTCACAGTTTAACTATAGGAAATATCACACTAGATACTGACTGATGGGATGGATGCTGATATGTGAAAAAGTGGCAACCCCGTGTTAGAAATAAAAACTGAAACAAAGCAATGTCCCAAATCACTACTGCCTTCAGGATGTCAGGTATTTTTAATGCTCTATCAGGTAGCAGAGGATCTGAGGGCATACAAGTCCACTCAGGAAAGAAATTGAAAAGAACAGCTCAAAGATATCCAACAAAGAGTTTCCAAAAAAAGACCAAACAAAAATCATTATGAAAAAAGTTAGTACTGTGGGATTCATGTATCACCATTTTAGTCATGTGCCATACAAATATCTACATCTCAGCGAGTTATTCTGTGCTCATTTTACAACCAGTGAGGGGCAGAATTCCAACCAACCACTTTTAGGGCACTTGCTTTAAAATGATGCGCACGATACTCTATAGACTTCACTGGCTGCACAATGAACACTGTATGAACAGTGTAGATGTAAACATCCCACCCCTACTGTTCAGAACAGTCATGCAGTTTAATGATGGAACATAAGCTTTTATTTTTACTACTTAGAAAAAAGCAGCCTTTATGATCAAGTATTTCACAGTGAACAACATTATTCAATAGAAAGTCTACATAAAAATATACATTCACCTGTATTCATTTGTGTAGTCAAAATCTTGTTTGTTATGAGTTGGTTTTAGGAAGTTGCATTCAATTACCCCAACTACACCAACACCCATGTTGTTTGCCTGGAAGAAATTAAGATCTATTAGGAAAACCAACATATATTCTATGCTAATACTGCAAGTTTGTCAGAGATAATTATAAGCTACATATACACTAGGTAAAAATAATTTTCTGGCTTACGACTTCTCTGCAAAAAGAAACTCTAAACACAAACCCCGTAAATAAAAAAAAAAATCCTCTGTTCCATCCCTCTTTTTGTCCTGGAAGATATGCTTAGGCCCATTATTTTGTGTATCAAGCTCAGTTTCAAAAACGAACATTAAAACAACTGCATACAATTTAATACAATTTTTAACTGCTGCAGGAGTGGTTTTATAAAGGATACATCAATATCCTAGTTTGCATCTGTACCCTTTTTTAAAATCAGCGTTTGAGTGAAAGTGATTTCTAAAGATGTTAAAATATTTTTGAGCTTTAATTTCTTACCTTTAACTGACAGCCAACTCTTTCATAAGCTTTGATGAGTCTGTTTGTATGGTACATCATTATTCCATAGTGATCTTTGTTTCTGCAGTTAAATCCAAAAGTAATTCTTACTGTTTTGCCCTTTTACCAGATATTAAGGAAAAATCTGGTTAGTCTCATCTAACACAAAAATATAGTTACTCTGAATGTTCATTCAAACTGGGTCCTGGAACTTTCTTTTTTTATATTGAGATAATTCTTTTAGTATGTCTTCACCACACACAAAAAACACACGCAAAAAAACCCACCCACAACACACCCCAAACAAAACCCACACGTTGGTATAACTGCAACATAGCCAGCAGAATCCAGACAGCTTACATAAAAACTCATTAAATTCAGCGTGCAATGATCTTATTACCAAAGGATACATTCAAAAATTTTGGCCTATACATATCGTGTTCAATGAAGGCAAGGCTTTTGGAAACCAGCTGTGTTTGCACTTTTTGTCCTCGCAGAATGATTTGCATTGTTGGCTTCAGATACAAGATACTGCAATAAGCCTACAAAACATACAGTAACTCCTGTTATTAAAAAAAACCTAAACACCTCGAGATATAAATGTTTTACAATAAACTTTAAGTTTAGGAAGACAAAGTCAAGTTTTAATTAAGTTTTACGAAAAGTGTTTTCTTCCAGCTTGAATCCAGTGCATTATGCAAGTGTGCATAATAAGCATACATATATCACAAATTAAATAAATAGCAACTGAAGGACAATTTTTTCAAATGTGACAAGTTAATCAGGTGTCTGAAGATACAGTTTACCACTAAGAGAGCTCTCAGTCAAACACTTAAGCCTCTCTTTTCTCATCCCCTACTGAAAGATTAAAAATTCTACTAGAAACTTTAAAGTAACAAACACAAGTGTGTTAACTTTGTTCCAAACAACTGCATATTATGATAGCTTCATAATATCCATGCAAAATTCTTATAAACATCTAGAGATATGAATTTTAATTTGCATTTCAGTTATCATTATTGTTACAACTTCTAATAATTGAAGTGGATATAGGACTTCAGTGAGTCTTAGAATAATTGAAGGTTTTAGTTTCAACCTGAATAATACTTGTGAATATTATCCACAAGAGGTGTCCAGAACACCTAGTAATTCCAGATGCACTTTCTTACAAAAAGCAGCCTTCAAAGCTTGTGAATCAGTAGTGGAAACAAGTGGTCATACCAATTAGCCTACAGAAAAGCTTTGTCCCTGTCTGCATGCATGTATTCAAACAATGGAGTTGTGTCCCAATTCCTTTACCTCTTTTTGAAACCTAGAAATGACACTTTGTCAACCAAACCCTGTTTTAAAAGATCCACACGGGCATCAGTACTATATGCATGTATACCTGTACTACAATGGAACGTTTACTCTGCTGACAACCACCCACTCCCCATATTTAATTTCTGAAGCTACTGATCGCGTTCCCTTCTTGCTCCTTAGTGGATAATGATGGCTACATTTAACATCAAAAGTTATTTACAAAACTACATAAAACCCAGTAATTTTCTTCTAAATAAAAGGCAAATGTTTACACAAGTTCACAAGCACATTCCACCTTCAATTTTCAAAATTAATGTTGACATATTGCCCTAACATTTAAATTCGTCCTCCCCCCAATCAACACTTCTGTAGTACAGTACATTATATTAAAATAAAAACATACACCCTCCAGTTTCCAAAAGTAAACAAACAAATTTTTTAAAAAAAGTTACACATACTCGCAGTGAGTAGTCACTTTCTGGAACAATCTGGTCAAGTCTCTCTTGTTTTTTATATCCTCTTTTGCCTGTTTCGTCTAAGTCTTCTGGAATTCTGATATCGTATTTATCCTTGTCAAAGTCAAACTCTGTTTTTTCATTTTTATCTCTAAGACAGAAGATTAAAAAAAATACTAATTATGGAAAAATAAACCAACACAAGGTAAGATATTGTGGTGGACCCAGTGGATATCACAAAGATGCAAGAGAAAGGGAATTCCTTTGAGACATGGTGGTTTTCTTCACAGATTTGCTAGAGTTCACAAAAATTAAGTTCACCAGTTCCGTTCTGATATCCAAGGAATACAAAAGAAGTGATAGCAAGTGAGACATTTGTGAATTCTAACTTCATTCTGAACAGGTCACACTTCAAAAATAAAAGCAGTCAGTATCAGGTTCAAACTCTGGATGGACCAAGAAACATGCATTCCTTCTAAATGTAAAATTTCTGAACACTACAAATTGCATTCTTAAGGTTTTTAATGCTGCAAAAATGACATCACAGCTTTCCAACTCAATAATTATCACAATTTCTTACTGCACCACTCACCAGATGTATATACTATATTTAGTTGCAGATGTATACACTGCAGCATACTGGCAATACCTTTGCACAATATTGATATATATCATAGTTGGCACAAATATTCCAGATTTTTTTCCAGAAATTCAAGAAAAAAAGTCTTTTAATACTTAAACAGCTCTTTTTTTTTTTTAAAGTAGAATTGATTACAACATACAAGAAACAACATGACACCCCCCCCAAGTATTCTTTCCCACAACTTCCCATGAATACACTCCAAAATTCAGAAAATGAAAGTTACCCTGTCCAGTGAGCTGAGTTCACTGTAAGTTTTTTTTTTTTGCTCAAGCAATGAAGTGATGCACATTCCTAAAAATGTTCATATCAAAAAATAAATGAAAGTCTACCCGGGCAATGGAAATTAGTTTTTGAAGGGTAAAGAAGGTAAAGTTTTTCTTATGGAGCAGGTGGCAAGGGGAAACAACCAGAATTAGTAACACATCTATTACAGCAGGTAAAAAGTTTGGGGTGGTTTTATTTCATTAGTTTCTTGTGAGTATCAGAGCCCTGAATCACTTTTTGCTTAGGAGATTTTCATACAAGAAAGCTGGAGGTAATTGACCAAGATCTTTGTTGTCCTGTAACACTTAATCTAACTCATCCAGGTGCAGTTTCCTGTCCCCCTACACCCCGCCCTTTTTCTGATGGGCAACATTAAAGATAAGAAACTGAAACCCAAGCTAGTTTCTTGCCAAAGCCACAGGACTGAAACAGTTCAAAATTGCTTCCTATGGATACCTTGTTATTTCAGGTATTTAAATCTACAGTAAGCTAATCACTTAAGAACACAGTACAAGACAACATCTTCCCAACCAATTAGCGTCATCACAGTTGAAGGCATGCTAAAGCTTTCCTGGACACACCATCAGACAGGTTCCCTGCTAATAAGGCAGCAGCAAACATGTAAAGGAAAGGGAAGGATGGAAAGTGATGACACCCATCTGCCACTGCTACAGCAACAGCTGTTTAAAAAAACCAAAGCAACAAGCAAGTCAAAGCTAGAAAAGGCTGGAAATCTGTACTGCCATGAACAATCCCACAGAGGCAAGTAGATAAAGAAGATAAATACACACAACTATTTATTTACTTGGATTTCTATTTATGTTATGATAAACAGTTAAGAAGTTTAGAAACATCTAGATCCCTCTAGAAGGATACTGCTGACTCCAAACTTAGAAAGCCAGTAATACTTGCCTGTATATACAAACATTTTTGTTCGAATTTTTGCATTCATAATTTCATAGGTCTGAAATAACAGATTTCTGATGTATCTATCTCAATTTTCCTTCTGGCAAAACCAACAGTATTTTATCAAAGGAAAATATGAAGTCCTTTACATTCTCATTCCTTCTGCTTTGCTACTTGAGATATTAGCAACAGTTCTCACACAACATTACAGCCTTTCAATCATGCAAGTTTGAGTCTGCAGTTAACAGTCTTACAGTTGCAGTTAAAAAAAAATGCCCCTGTGTGTTTGTATACACTGAAAGATAACAAACTAAATGAGAGACATAAGACTGGACTTCATCTTACCTTCTAAGATTCCAAATGATAATTCTTGTTCCTTTTTTCCCTATTATAGCATCTAGCTCTGCTAGTAATTTCTCCTCAGTAGAAAATAAAGAATGGCTTAAGATGGCCTTCAGGCTGTTTTTGGATTCTGCTGGATCACTTATCTGTCGTAAGCATTATGTTAAGTAGAGTAACTTTGAATGAAGTAAGCTTTCATAAGATGAGGAAGCTTCTGCAACAGTATCCTGTGCTCATTTCACAGGTTCTCATTCCACATCTCAGAGCTGCTACAAATGTAAGGGCTTTAACAAATTATAGCCTTCCTTGCATCTTACAATTTATTTAGGCTATCCATATGACTAGACAAGGAGATTTCCTTTACTGATATTACCATGCAAATTTTGCACATTACCACAACTTTTCATTCAGGAATTGTTGAAAGGATATGTTGGTTGTTGAACGTCACTATAGGAACCATGACGTGTTCTGCTTTTGTGACTTCAAGAAAAGTCTGAGATAACAGGCCCACGCTCATGGTTTCTCCATTCTTGGTGAAGACTATTGCATCTTTTCCCAGGCGCATGGACCCCGATTTAAACCCATTTCCATACAGTCCCACTGGAACACGGCCGTTCATCACAGATTTCTCACTGAAGCCGAAGCTGAAACATACAAAAACATTAGAAGAGTGTAAAAAGCCCTATAAAACTTGAAAACAAAAAAGATGCATGCAAGACTTTTTAAATTAGACTTAAACACAATGAGTTAATCTCTTGTTTTAGAGATCAGGGACTGCTGTACAATTAAGCAACAAACAGTTAAGCAAATCCTGAAAGTTACTCATATAACATCGCTAAATCTTCACTACAGGAATTCAGGGAAATTTGCTTTCATCTTGAAGTATAAAAAAGAAATATCATCTGTCTGGAATTATGCAATAACCATTCTTAAGGGACTCTAAGAGTTATCCTGCGGCTTCACAATAAATACTAAGAAAAGCACCTAGAGCTTTTTTTTTTTTCCTCTCTCCTCCACTTGCTTGAAGATGTGTGATCTACAGATTTTCCATTAGTAATGACACTTTACATTTGAAGTAAAACAGGTAACTGTATATCAAGCATGGAATTTAGTAAGCAAACTATTCATTATGGTATCTAACAGGAAAAGAAAAATAATAGTTTGAATTCAAGCTTGCTCAAGTTTAGACCCAGAGATTTATCTGCAGGCAGAGTAATCTTTCATACCAAAAAAGCAACTGAACAGCAACCTCTTTGCTAACTAGAAACAAAAGTTGCAGAAAGATCAGTTCAAACTATACAGACTATTTAATGATAAACAGACAGACCACATCAACATAATTATCATTCCCCTTCAGTTTTCCACAATACCTTCTGTTTTCAGTACTCCAAAGGGTTTGAACTGAATCTCCTTTTTTCTCTTGCTTACTACCTTAAACTAAAGCAATCTTGAATAAAAAAAAAAATAATTAAATTCTCCTTAGGTCCACTAAAGGGCACTACAGAGAGTATTTACAGCATAATCACTGCATGGAAAGTTAAATGGAAAGGTCGACAGAAAGGATAAAAGGAATTTATGAGATAAAAATACACTGACAAAGTTGTGTGAAAGTTTTGCTAGCACCTGTCTATTCTAGAGTCTCACTTGGATAATCTCTCGCCTTCAGAAGTGTTCTTTATGAACAAAACTAGTCGATTACATGTGAGAAAAAGGACTAAGCTGAGCAACAACAGAACTAGAAGCTGGAATTTTTACAAGAAAAAAAAATTGCAAAAGAGGTTATCCACCTTAGCATTTTGTGCAGCTTCTCTGAGTTCATACCGTTTCCATTATCAGTGAATGTCAAGCATATATTGTCGTTTATTGCCGTTTTGTCTATCCATATCTGTTTGGCGCTCACATCTGGATCATAAGCATTATCTAAAGAGAAAGAAAACAAACAAGGGTGGGATACTAAAAAGCAAAAGTTAAACAGCTTAAGTGTGAATATATTTTAAAGTGTTAATTCCAGTGAAGATGTCACACAGTAGCTCTTCCAAAGTTACTTAAATCTATCTGTAGCACACAGCTGAGCTTTATCTATCAGCAATACATATATAATCAATCTGCTGAATGTAAGTCTTGCCACACTGCCAAACAGCTATATGGAATAGCTGTCCCAAACTTTATTATGGTGCTATGCTTGCACATATGTTTATTTGGTCAATATGGCAGCTTAATGTAGTTGCCTAATGACCCCAAAGAGTCACATGCTAAACTAATGGAGCTCTAAAATCGCAGCCATTTTTCAGCTCCACAGTTAGGTATGTAATATAGTTGCAGATATTTTGTGCTGGCACAGATATAAATTTCTCAGCTAAGTCACTTAATATTGGTCAACTTTTGCACAGAAGCAAGAAGCCACAGTTTTTAAGTGTTACACTAAAACACTATCTTCTTTTTAGATGACAACACTAAATCAAAACCTTACAATGAAACAGCTGCATCAAAACCTGGCAAACCTGACCTGAAAACAACGCACAATTTCCCAGCTATTACAGGTGACAGTGTTATTCAAAATTAATGCCACTGTAGAATGTCCATTGTAAAGCCCTACCCTATCTATGCTTTTGTTTAGTTAATAGATTGCTAAAGTAATTGAAAAGGAGACAAGCTGATGTATTATTGTATTATTGCCTTGATTAGTAAACCATGAAGAGTTACTTAAGATGTGCCAAGAACAAAAACTAGGGGAAAGGTAATTCAGGCAAGGGGAGATTGTGACCACAGACTCAAATGGAAGCCAGGAAAAACTACCCCCCCCTTGAGCATGCGTAGTAAATTAAAATCACATGGTACTTTTAAATTGAAGCAAAGAAATTATGACCCAATGAGAGATAGGTATGATTAGCTAATATAGTGATTATTAATTAGATATGTTAATTGTAATGTATAAAAGTTAGAGAAAGCCTTGCTAAGTGTGCTAGCCCTTTGGGTAGCACCCAAACTTGCACAACTTTGCGAATAAACAACATCTCTCAGTGTGTGAAGACTGGCTTATTGCATATCAGGTAAACGAATCCTATTTGGGAGAACAGTAACATACAGGCAAAAATTTGGGTGAATATGATTGTCTCAAATGCGAGAATAGAAACCGAAACCAGTTTCTACTTTCATTTCCTGTCTCCCAATCAGCTCTTGCAATATATACTCTTCCAGTCATGCAAACACCTCTTCTGTCTGTCTCTCAGGAGGCCAGGTTATTGCCCACAATGCAGACAATGGCACAACATTAATATACACGGCTGCAACAAGATCTGACCTGCTGCAGGCCTGCGGGCTTTTTCTAATTGGGAAAACAGATTTGAAATACTATTACAACTTCAGATAATCAAATTTGAGACACTGAAAAAAAAGCAAGCAAAAAACCTGAAGCCCAACTCCCTGCATCCTAGATAGTCCTGTGAAATCTAGAATTTGACACCACAGGTGCAGCAAATTCAGGTGAAAAATTTATTGCTGCTCTGCTACCACATCAGTTCTGTATTAACAGAGCTGAGTGTCTCAGATGTATTTTGCTAGTGCAAATCGTTCAAATCTAAGAAGGTACGACTTTTACAGAAGGGAAATACAAACTGCTTTAGCCTAAACTTTCTATTTGCATGCTTCGAAAGAGCTTGCAGCATTACTACCGCAAGTGAAACAGAAACCACGGCTCCACAAACACTTCTTGGCAGGAAAGCCAGTTTAAATCTCATCCGCCCTAGCACCACTTTCCTGCATCTCTTTTTCCCCCCTTCACCACCACTGTGCTACTTATGGAATTTGCACAAGGGAGGAGGAGGGGTGGGATGCTATGGCACAGCAGGAGCCAATGCCCCCGCCTCACTGCCTGTTTTGCAGGTTCCACTGAAGGCCCTAAATAAACATCTCAAGCCAACATTGCAGCCTACAAAAAGGAATCACAGCTTGGTAGCTTGCTTTCTGTAAGCATAAAGTACAAATTGCATCCACAGTGAAAAAGTTCATAACATATACTTCAGCATCAACAGAAAAAGGCATTTCAAGTACAACCAAAAATATTCTTCTAAAACCATAATTTGTCCAAGTCTTCTGATTTGCTAGCTCACCAACTATCTCTAAATATCCTATTTACCCTCTTCCAAGTATCACCATTAGTTCACCTAAATTTAATCTGACTGAGGACTAACAGTTAGGAGAAGCCAGCAATATAAGATCAGAAAGTTGACAGGAGGGACTAGAGCTTAAAAGGCAAATTTTAGCATACAGACCATTAACATTTATGTAAGTTTGCATAAACTAAAATTCAGGCCTCCATAATGTAACCCTATTTATATTATTCGATATTTGGCATATGGTATAGTCTTATATACCACGCAAATGACAAATTACAAAACTTATTTAAATCAACATCACTAACTTGAAGCCTTTAAAACCAACATGTTGCTACTATGCTTTTGAAGCTTTGTTAAAGCAACACATGTGACAAACCAGAGGCAAAGGAAGAGGACAAGTTTGCATGCCTTGCACAGGACACCTATCATCATTCCAGCCAGGTATGGCATGGGGGCGATAAAAGAGCTGAAATGACTTAACATGTTGTAACCCAGAACAGCCAGCCCTTCCCGCAGTCATGTGGTTCTGGTTTCCTCCTTTGTGACAGCTCTGGCCTTATCTGGCTGAAAAATTCCTATTTTCTGTTGTTAGGTTCATTTTCTAGATTAGCGACAGCAAAACTTGTGCACAGGAAATGAAGGAGCCTGTGACCAGAAGAGTTTCTCCCTTCAGCAGCAGCAAACTGCTAGATAAGTTTGGCAAGTGTTTCCAAACCACACCTTAATTTTGAGGAACCAATTAAAGAAAGTCTGCTAATCATTCCCTAACTTGAGAAACAAGCAAGTCTGAAGATATCCAGTTAACAGCTATTCAAAAATCAAAGGCAAGACAATCAACAGGAGCTAATAAATTAAACAGACACACAAGCCCCAGCTAACAGCAGATGACAGAAACAATAACAAAGAGCAGAACTCTTAGGACAGGGATGGATGGACCATTAAAAGGAACCACTCAACTATAACCCTGAAAGCATTCAGCCAGAATACTTGGTAACCCAAAAGAAGAAAATCAGGATGTTTGAGGGGTACTGTGACAACGTGCAAAAATTACTATTGGATGTTTTAAGGAAGCATCAAAGAAAAGGGAAAGGTCAAAGTGGATGGGAGAAGAATAGCACAATGAGGCAGGGGGGAAATAACACAGGCTGGCTGTGCACAAGCTGGCTGCTGGTCAGCGTGCTTGTGTGGTTGGACCCTGTGCCACTCTGTTGTACCTTCTCACTAAACACTATTTCTAACCATTTCCCATGTGAGTGTGGTCTCCATTCTCAATGCATGCCTGTACGCATTTGTTCTGTGAGCAAACTTCAAGCTGGACAAACCAACAAGTTGGAAGAAAACAGCAGTCGTTGAGATCCAAGTTCTAAGCCAGAGAATGGTAAAAAGCCCAGGCCATACGTACTGGAAGGACTCCCACGTCTTGGGTGAAGCACCCAGAAATGTGGGCAAGCATGAGTGATAACTGAGTGAGAGTATGCATACACGCCACTAATGAGCTTTAAACCTGGTTAGCCAGGAAGCAGGCATAGGACAAGGCGACATGCTGTTCATGTTTCGAGAATAGCTTGTGGGTTCTTGTAAAGTTACTGTCCTCCTGTCTGTGCTAATCTGTCCATGGCCAGCTGTGTCTGTACAGGATGCCAGTGCGCACGCATGTCTTTGGAATGTGCACTCAGCCTTACTGCTCTCTGGGCCTGGGAACAGCAAAACCAGTAGGCTTGCATTTGGTGGACTAGAAGAGAAGGAATTCACTTGGTCCCACAGTCTTCTGTATTTGACAATCCTTAATAAATTCAGTAAAAAGAAACTGGCAAATCCTACAAGGCCCTGACAACTGTCATCAGGTAGTATGTATGCTGTTAAGAAAGAAGTCAATCTGATTGCACCAAAAAAAAAAAAAAGTTCTAAGATTCTGGAAAGTAACAACAGGATCAACTTTCCCCTACCTGAAGGAAATAAGTTTTACAACAAGAAAAAAGTATTACAATAAAGTACTCGGGCAAACTATTGATCTACATACCTATAAGTTCTGCAATTGCACTGAAAGGCCAGGTGTGACTGGTAGAGTTGGTATGCAAGAACTTTGGACAAAGCTGAAATAAACCACAAACAATGGCATTAGTTTGCACGCTTCAACGATACCAAGCCAGAAAACAGTATGTTAAATAAAGTAACATTAAACAAAGCTGTTTTGTATAACACTACCAAAAGGCTGTAATACCTTTAGATATTGGCATACTAACACCTTTTAAAGGGAACATTAATACAGCTATTAAATACAGAAGAGCAATACAGAATCCAGCACAGTATCATACTATATTCTGAGGGTGGGTTATATTGTCATCCTATCAAACCATAGTCCAAATCTAGTAACAGAAGCACATGCTCTCAAGTGTTAAAAATGTACATCTTAAACCATGAGTACTAAACTTAATCCAAAAAGTGAGCAGCACCTAATATACTCAGTGGCTTACTGTCCAATGCAATTTCTCCTTTTTCCCATATTGATCAAAATTGCCTGTCAGATTCTCTCAACTAGTTGTCTGTCCTTTTAGAAGATCTCATACATTTTATCCTCACTTATGGTAAGATGTAACCAAGGGAATGTAGCCGCTACTAGGATTAGATGAGAATATGCAAATAAAAGTACCTATTTATGGGACTTACCTTATAGACATCAGTGACAAAAGTATTAGAGCAATTTATAAAAGACTAGGTTCATATATATTCACCAAGGTCAAAAGACTAGGAAAACCAGAACTAAATATCCACGTAACTTAAGGATTTGTCAACGCAACGTCTGGAGAAATTTAACTGCTGAAACTGATGTGGTTGCCTCTGCGTTACCACTGAGAATATCTGTAATTATACTTTTACAAGGCCTTTAACACAAACCCACTGCACATATATGCTTAAGCCTTGCTGGCATAGTTATGTTGATGGCACAAAAAGCAGTATCTAGGAATATAAAGCACTGGAAATAGTCCTTGTACAGTGCAGTTACATCAAAAAACATAATATAATCCACAATATATATAAAATCAGAAAAATATTTTAAAATAGTGTGTACATATCCATACTTCATAAGTTTTACAGAACTATTACACTAACAAACACTTTCATATAGTTCATAAAGTCTAAATAAAAGCAAGCAACCACTTCAAGTCTCCAAGTTCATTTATCAGCAAGAAGCAACAACGTTGCAAGCAATGTCTAGAGCCCTAAGCCAGGTACCAGAGCAGTAGTAAGGCAGCAGCAGCAGCCCTAGTTCAGATCAATGTAAGTTGCCACAAAACCTCACCTTGATTCTAAGGTCATAAGACATTAGACACGCTTTCAGACTGCAATTTAATCCCTGCATTTCTCCATCGAGCTAGGGTACAAGTATGAATAGACATCATGTTCTTCATTGCCATCTGTGCTTTAGAACTCCAGTTTTATAAAATCTGGTAAATTGAGTCAGGCCAAGTCACAGTTCCCCTTTCAAATTCCTAACAGGTACTTACAAATCATTTAGAATCCAAGAAGAAAATTACATCAAGCCTATTAATGGAAACCTCACATATTCCATGGCACACAGTTAAAAGGATCTTTTGATTTCTTCCTCTGCTATACAGTAACTCAGTGGATCTTAAGATCTCTGCATCATTCTCTTCACTTCAACCTTTCACAGGCTGGCAGCATTTGCTCCCTTGCTTTCTGAGCTTCACAATGAAAATACACAAGAAATAACTGTTTGGGGTTTTTTTTCCACCTTAAATCCCTCCTTGACAAAACATAAACACTAGCATTCAAAAACCCCCAAAACCCAAACAAACCCACCACACAGATGCACATTCAAGCATTCATCATCTGCTCAGCTCACTGCTAAAATATTTTTCTGCTGCTAGCCATGAGAAACTCCAACCATACAACCCAGGTAGACCGGGACCTCTGGAGTTACTACTGGCATTGTAACCTCAGCAATATGGCCTTGGCGAAAAGTCTTGACTGCAGTTTTGATAAAGGCACGAATTCACAGTTGTGAAACTCCCCTGGTCACCAGGCAACGCTGATGAAGGAAGGAACCTCAGTGTCACCAACACTGACAATCACAGATAAGCGTCCTTTCTTTCTGTGAAGCAAAACGCCCATGTGCGCAGCAAGAAAACCTCTCCACAGGTTACCCGTATAACACCACGCTTCTCCACCCCTCGTTTCACTGCTGCATACTAGTGATTAACTTTGAAAAGAACAGCCTTTTAAAGATCAGCATCTTCCACAAACAAACGCAAGAATCATGCTGATCTTCTCTGGATCACTGTTTTAAGTAGTTCGGTTTTGAGAAAGGCTGGAAGGTGGTACACAGAACTGGAAACTTGTGAACAGGCACATGAAATGAGAAAATAGGGGTTGGAACATGGGAACTGTAAGAAGTTGATTCTTGGCTCCAATATCTCCCTCAGCAAAAGGTGGGCAAGTACCCCACAGGGTAGTGCACGGGAAAGTCTACCTCATTTGCTCATATAAGGCACTAAAACAAGGGCATGCAACAAAACCAGATTAAAAAATGAATAATAGTGGTTTAAGGCCATTACCTTCACAGTTTGCTTCAGAACATACCCAGCGGTCAGCAGCCAACTCATCATGTCCTGATGAGTTCATCAGGAAATATTTAAGCCCGTTTTGCTGCCTACACTTCATTTCATCAAACCACTGCATTAGTTAGCTCATGAACACTTGAAGTTCAATAAATACAGTAAGAAAGAGGTAGTCCCCTGGTGAACAGTCACTTTTGGCTATGTTAGCATGACCATAGGCAAGATGACTCAGTTGCTTTGACCACTGGGCCTAACACATTTTGTTACTAAGTGGGTTTTGGTTAGTTTCACTTCTCTTGTGATCAAGTGCAGCCAAAATCCCTTTTGGAAATCCAACTAAACCTCCCCCTCCTTCAAAATGCATATACAGTTCACGTTATAAAAAGACTCAGCTGCACTAAGAGGAGCATCTCCTACAGTTATGAGCAGCCAATATTTAAGAATAAAGCAGCTTATCTCTGAAAAACGACAGACAGCTTTGGGAATTCTAATTTTCCAAGAGAACTGGAATGCTTCCATCCCTTGCAAAGCATAAGGCATGCACAGACCAAATTACCACTGAACAATCTGTCTTGTCTTACAAAGTATTTCGCAACTTTTTGGGGAACAACCCCACTGCCATTTTCCCCCTCTTGCTTTTATCCCTTGTTGGCTGCCTGTTTCTTTCCTGATAGGTTCTCCTTTCTTCCTCCCTCACAGTTACGCTGGTTCGCTTACATGGCTGTGTAATGAACCACATCAGGGCGCTGATCCAAAATAAAAATAATTTTTAAACCTTATTTTTAACCTGGATCACTTCCCTGATCTGCCTCATCAAAAAAATTTACCAGAGCAACAGAAGGAGATAATGCCAGTATGGGAATGAGTTACCAGGCCTGCTCACACTGCCTGTGTTGTTTATATGTGCTTCTGAAACTAATGGAAATATTTTGGTGAAACCCAACACATGCTGACAGAAGTCTCTTCTGACTGTGACCATCAGCTCTCTATTGTTCTCTAGAAAACAGAGCCTTTTACACTGTAGGACACAACCTGTTAAAAAACTCTTTCAGCTGCCTCACTTCCTTAGCGAAAACCTACAAAAACTTCACAACTTTCACTAGAAATAGACCGAATGTAAACTTTCAGTTGTGACTACTGACAAACAAAACCAAACAGCACCCTAAAAATAAATCAGAAAGTTCCCAACTGCACCAACTTCACTTAGATTTCTCACCTGTATCTGCAGGAGTCCAGCTTGCCAAAGCAATTTCAGCCTGAGAACAGTTTTAAACTCTGCAGACTGACTTACTATATGCAGGGTTTTTTTAAAGGCTGATTATTAATGCTGATGTATTTTTCCCCTCAAGACGACTAACAATGCATTAAAAACAAAGGGAGACCTCCCTCTTATCTCTTTTTTTTTTTTTTAAACAGTGTGTTATCTAAAGAAGGAGCAGAACACTTCTCTACTAAGAGATATCAGACAAACTGTGGATTTCAAACACTTACAAAAATTAAAGACCTGAAATGAAAGTGATTCTCGAACTTCAAACAGATGACACTTACAGCTAACCTCTACAATCACGGCAATTTATATTAAGGCAATTTAAGCAGTGCTGAGAATATACGAACACATTTTTCACTCAAATGTTCAACAAGTTACTTACTGCAGCGATCCAGATTCTTTTCACTATTCTGTAAGTAAGGTTATGAACCAGGTGTTTGTAACTATAAGCGTGACTTATAGGCATAGATCGCTGAAGTCAGAAAGGCTTTAAAGACCATCCTGTTTCATTAATGAGGTACCAAACAACCGCAAAAGTTGCTTTAACTTCATTTGCATCAGCACAAATACGGAAAGGACCAATTGCCACAAAAGGAGGGCAACGAGCCATACTGTGACTGAAAAGCACAAGACAGTAGTGGATTTAACTGCGTGCACATTCATCGCACCTGTTAAAATGTAATTAGGCCTCTTGCAAAAAGTAGTTAAGATTTTAAGTTAAGATTTTAAGCTCCCCGTTAGAGGTCACCACGTTGACAACTAGCCGCATCG
>NW_009260028.1:9191678-9237068 GCF_000687185.1 Egretta garzetta | reverse complement strand
GCGTTCACCGCAGGAGTCGCGCGGTGAGGAGGGTGAGGGGGGGCGCCTGCCCCGGCCCGAGCGGCCGCGGCCTTCGGCGGGAAGGCTCAGCCCTACCTGTGCGCTGCGGAGCTGGGTGCGAGTTGCACGCGCTCTTCTTCCTCGAGAGGAGTAGAGGCCAAGAATTGGGGTTTCACGGGCTGTTCGCTCGCAGAACCAGGCTCCTCAGGTGTGTCGGTGCAGTCGCTGTGGTTCCGCTATGGGGACGTACTTGGAGCTGTGCGTGGTGACTTACCTGAAGTCCAGGCTGTCAGTGTTCTGCCCCGGGGGACTTGGAAGACCCAACTGCTTTCCGCACGCTGGTAGCTGGGAGGCTCCCTGGCGTCTGTCGCAAGGTAGGTATGCGCTGCTCTCCAGCTCCTTTTGTTGTCCTCCCACTTTTTCATTCTGTAATCTCAAAATTTCTACAGCTGGAGGGAAGCTGTGATTGTGGTGCTGGATGGACAGAAAAAAATGAAAACCACCCAAACACCCAGAGATGTAGGTACACATTGCAAGAGAAAATAAAGAGAAAAGCCTGTGGTAATTCATGGTGACCAAAACCTTACAGGCCGCTTACTCTTTAGTGTAGGAACAGCCTTCAACAGACCTTGAGGGAAATACTTTCCTCTATCTATGAAGGCTGTCTTCAGCAAATGCCTTTTTTTTTTTTCCTTCCCCCACTATAGGTGGGATCTCACAACGCTGCCCACCAACATCAGTGAGGCTAATAACAGTATTGGGGTTGCAAAGAACGCATCGTGCCTGCATGGATGCCTCTGCTCAGGGAATTGCCATGGAAAATGTACCTCAGCCTCTGTCTGGAAGTGCCATCGGTTTTGATCTACTATTTTTCTCCATCTGCCTGCTCCCTCCAGTCCTTTGATCTCTTTTGCAGAAAGGGGATCTAACCCCACCCAGTCTGCTGTTGGCCTCACCTGAAACTCTGGGAACCGATTGCCAGGAGACAACCAGTATTGATGCAGGGGAGCTGCGCTGGGACAGTAATTGCAAAAAATAAATAGAGGTTCGCTGTTACCGCCAGACCGAAATGGCCAACCCTGCTGTTCCTAAAGCAGGCACTCGAGAGGCATTCTGTGCTTTAGTATGACAAGCTGCTATGCTACAGGATTTCCCAGCATATATACCACATGCACCACTGACTTTCAACATATGCAGTGTAATCAAACATCAACCTAAGTGATTCTATAATGAGCAGCTTCTGAGGTGCCAGGTACATCACACAAAGATTACAAAAGATATACAGGCTGTGGAGAAAGGATGAAATCTGAAGGGCAGCTTTCACAAAGTCATCGAAGCCATACTTCTCTGGCCTTAAAGTTTCAAGCTCAGTTGTATGGAAGAGTTTTCTTCCTTCCAAATGAAAAGGCAATACTTCCAAGGCATTTGCCCCAAACGTAAAAAAAGCATACAGACTGAAGTTTGGAAAGCTCTGGTGCACAGAGAAAGCATTGTGCAGCAGCAGTCCCTAATTTCCTGGGGGGAGAGAGGTGCTCCCTGCATAGAGGGGCTCAGTGCCTGTCAGTTGGTCAGTGATCCCCTGATGCTGCAGCAGCAGCTTCCTCCATCTGCTCCACGCAGTTCTTGCAGACACACAAGTCCAGAAAACCTGTCCTAAGACTGCAGGACTGGGATCCCAGGGTGGTAAGTTCAGGAATGCAAAAGATAGATAGATAGGGACGTACGAGCTGGAGCAGCAGGGCCTTGTGATGAGAGGATGAGGGAGGCAGTGGTGCCATCTTTCCCCGGGCAAGCATAGGGGCTAGCACAGAGCCACTGGGATCCAAAAACTTGAGGTCTATAGTGTTTTGTACAAAGCCGTCATCCATTGGAATTGAATTTGAGAGCTTTTATAGAATCAGATAAAAAGTAAAGTTGGTGAGTGAGCCGTAAAAGTAGTTTGAAAAATGAGAATTGCATTTGAAAAGCTATTTCAAATTAACATTTATTATTATTAGAAGAATTACATTCAAATAGAGTATCGAATACACTTAACCAGTACTTAATGCTCTATATTTCAAGCTCTGCTGTTCTTTGGCAGTTACCTTGGCTGCACCTACTGTTTTTTTCCTTCAGGAAAATGAAACCCGTTTGAATATTTAAATACTTCTCCCTCTGTGTTCCGTGCACTGTGGCTGTGCGATCTCAAAGCTGAAGTATCCAAAAGAGAAAGCCAGCCTGATTATTCTGAAAACAAGCAAAAAACTACACAGCAAAGCAAAAGCATTTTCTTTCTTGTTCTTGATACTGAGTTCTACGCTGAAGTTTTCATCTAGTTAAGTTACACTGCTTTGGTAGTACCAGTGTTAGAGCAGTACAACCCTCCTCCTTCGTGTGGATTTAACAGCAGTAGCATAAGAATTAAATGACTACAGTTAGTCCCACATAGAAAAGGAATAAAATTACACTGGTAGCGATACCTTTAGGCCTATGTAACTGTGCCCCTCCACCACCCAAGTAGGACTTTTCTTTCAGTTAGAGCCCTTTCCTGCTTATTCACACGCTATCTATAATGATACAAGATCTGCTTATATACTAGATTTTAAAGAACTTAAGAATTAGGTTCTGCTTCAGCGAAAGGATTCTGCAAGTCACAAATATCTGAGGCCATTTAAAGCAGCCATCCGCAGAACCACAGGACAAAGGTAAAACATACAAATGCAGGAGTTAGAAGCAAGTGGTGTTTTTGTATAAGGTAAGAGCATCTTAGAAGTTAGGGAGTTACACAGACCTAAGTCACAGGTTCTGTTTTGCAAGTTCACCACCACAGCTGTGGGGGAAGTGGCTGATGTCAGATCCCCTGCACATCTGAAGTACAGGCAGCCAGAACGGGACATTGCCTTTCAAGGGGAAGGATGACAAAACGCTCAGTCTAAGTTACTGGTTCACCACCTCCAGCCAGTGAGGAAACTATGTGAAGACACAGGTTTATAGCTTATGGGAGAATGTAAAACAAAGGGTTCAATGGCAAAAAGTGGTCTTAGATTTTAATAGCCCATTCGACAGCATCTCATCAGGATTTTCAGGGAAATACCCACATATGGAGGGCAACCACGAGAAAGCTGAAAGTGAAACTACCAAATCATCCTGAGTATTAACAATATTCTCTTTAAAAATTATTGAAGATATGTAAGTAATGAACACAAACATTTTAAAAAAATCCCACTCCAATTTTCAAATAATGCTTTAAAAGGATAACTTTTCACTGGTTCTCATTCCAGTAGCATTAGACATCATTAATAATTTATATTCATACAAATAATTCACATTCTTAGTGACTACACAATATTACACTTCAGTCTATCACTTTCCTTAACTGTAAAAATGCACATAAGCTACTTAAGTTTAGCATAAGCCTTTTATAGTATTATCTTCATAGAGCATTACAGTATTATCATAGTAAAGCCTGTTGTTCAGTGTTCCCTTAAAGATGAAAACTTCATATATCTGTAGGTAAAAAACACACCACCCTTCCATGTTTCCTGTGTGAGTTTCAAAAAAAAAAAAAAAAAAAAAATCCCTGACCTCACAACCTAGTGACGTCAAATCATACGTTTTCTATGTCATTTTTTAATTAGGAAAACCAAGAGTGAAGTCCAGCACATTTACCTCAGTTGCCATGTTCCAAGTAACACAAGTAGCACGCACCAGTCTGCAGGTATATCTTACAAAACCAATTTCTCTGGAGGCAAAGTGTTTAAAACATAAGAGCAGACAAAGCTTTTCGGCATGAAAAATGTGATAAAATTCCCTTCCCAAACAAATGAGCATTGCAAATTCAGCCAGATGATCCACTAAATATGAAAATTCAATGGAGTCACCTCCTTGTTTAAAAAACATCTTACTAAGCCTTTTGTTGTATGTGTTGCTGTGATGGTGCTTATCCACTGGCCGTGAGAAGTGTCCTTCAGACACGCAGCTGCGCTGTTTGGTGGTAGAACTAATCCCTCTCTCCCAGGTCCTGGGTAGTGGTAGCAGTGCAGGTCCAAAATAAGCCGCACCTTGAACTGTAGTCATGGCATCATGATGATCTCCCTACCTGTTTTAACACCTCAGAACAGCCAAATACATTCTTTTGTATAAAAAATGTTATTTAAAAACCAAAATTTTCATTTTAATTAGGCTGTTGGTATACAGCAATTTATATTTTTACAGAATTTTCTTCATTTAGTTGCATTTCAGAAGTTGCAAAATTACCTTAGTCATTGAAAGAACAAAGTTTTTTAATTTAAAAAACTGAATTAGAATATTTTTAGTCAATTAAAATAAAAACCCCTCAAGTGATATAAGTTACAAAATGTTACTGCATAGGTTTGTCTTTCATGCATGTGTTTGTCTTTTATTTAGGAATCACTAATCCTGAGGAATGCTATTATAGTACAGAGTTGAATTTACAAACATGGTAAGTCTGCAGTTATTTGCACAATGCTAAGACTTATAAAATACATCTGTTTGAAATTTGGGTGATTTGTTTAGAAGTTGATAAGTTTTAGGACAAGTTAAAGAAAGGAGAAGTAGAAGCAGGCTTTAGCTTCAGGAAATGGCTTATCTGCAAACTGATTGTACACTGACATGCAACATTAGCTTTTTCTTAAATTTACTTTCAGAACACAGTTCCAAAAGCAGTTTAAAATACTTACTTGAGAAGTTACTGGATAAATGGTACGGTTGCTACTTTCACCAAGTCAAAAATATTCTTCCTTTATTTACAAAATCCCTTTAATCCTTCACATTGAAAACAAGTAAAAGAATACAGTAACTATGATAAATTACCACTAAACTGTACTTTCCCCCCCACCTCCAGGAACTGAAGAATCCTGCTGTTTAACACCAACTCAGAAGCCTGGATTACTGAAGAGCACTCCACAACAGTAGGAAGAAAACCCAAAACATCGTTTCAAAACTGGGGAAAAAAGAAGAGAATAATTGCAGTGACGTTTTCTCTTTTTTTGCTATTTATTCACCACGAGCCAAGCATCCGACGTGTGGCTTAACTTTCCATGTTTTCCAGGAAGTCACATTCGACACTCTCTTCAAGCTGTTTCAAGATCTTTATGCCATTACTGCCAACAGAGTCTGCAGAGAGAGATGCCAAAGTGTGTGCATTCTGAGACTCGCTCCCGTTTGTTGTAAATGCACAACACAGAGTCTTGAAGAAGGGCATAAGCTGGGTGATGCTAGATACAGAGCGGAAGTTCAAAAGAGGAAATTTGTGCTTCTTGGAAATTCCCTCAGTATTGCTTTCCTGTAAGCAAACAAACCGAGATTTACTGAAGGTTTTGCATTAAGACACAATGTTGTTATGGCTTATCTGAACCCTGTGATATACACTTTTTTCATACTAAGAGACCCACAGCCTATAACTGCATCACAGTATAAATTGTATAGATGGTATACAGAGTTACTTCTATATTTGGATTTGAGGTTCCATTAAACGGAAGTCACACCAGTTCAGAAGACTGCAAATTTGGACTAGTCTTCAGAATCAGATATCAAACAACAACACAATAAAGAGATATCTCTGAGAAGTACTAATGCCCCTATTTCCTTTTCTGGAAGAATTAATATTAAACCTTAATGGTAATTTAAAAGGCTATTATGGTGTCCTGGTTTCAGCTGGGACAGAGTTATTTTTCTTCCTAATAGCTGGCATATTACTGTGTTTTGGATTTAGTACTAGAAGAATGTTGGTAACACCCTGATGTTTTAGTGGTTGCTAAGCAGGGCTTACGCCAGTCAAGGACTTTTCAGCTTCCCCTGCTCTGCCAGGTGCACAAGAAGCTGGGAGGGGGCACAGCCAGGACAGCTGACCCCGGCTAGCCAAAGGGCTAGTGGCCAAAGGGTTATTTCACACCATGTGACGTCATGCTCAGTATATAAACTGGGGGGAGTTGGCTGGCGGCAGCAATTGCTGCTCAGGGACGGGCTGGGCATCGGTCGGCAGGTGGTGAGCAATTGCACTGTGCGTCACTTGTTTTGTATATTACTACTGTTAATAGTATTATTATTACTAATGCTATTTTACTTTATTTTGTTTCCATTATTAAACTGTTCTTATCTTAACTCATGGGTTTTCTCACTTTTACTCTTGTGATTCTCTCCCTCATCCCACCAGGGAGGGGCGGGGAGTGAGCGAGCAGCTGTGTGGTGCTTAGTTGCTGGCTATGGTTAAATTGTGACACATAAACTTTTTTGACAAAGCACAGCATACTCTTTTTTTATAAATACCAGTCCTGCCTGAGACAAATCGTTTTTACTGGGTGGTTGTGGGCAGATTTAAGGGGACAACAGGAAAACTGTCTATTGTTCCCTCACACTCAAAAGCAATCTGACATCTTCAAGATACATATGTGAAAGCAGGCAGGTCATTTTTAAAAGCCTCATGAATTTTATTAGAATATGTAAAACCCTCTTGCCTAACTTAGAATCTTGTCACTTGCTTAGAAAAGTTAATGGATTAAAAAAAAAAAGGAAGAAAAATATTCAAGTGAAGCATTCTTTCTTTACCCCATATTTCATCTTCAGCAGATCCATGATTCTTATAATGTGTGGTCTGCATTCCTGATGATTTTCTACCAGATGAGAGGTCACAGTAGATGACTCTGTGTCCACCTCTGGGACAAATGCCCATTTGTACCTGAAACAAATGGATTACTTGATAAGAAGACGGGGAGAAAAATCCTTGTTTGGATCATACATAGTTTAGTAGAGCACTGGTTTGTTTACAGAAAGAGCTGTTGTAACTGTAATTTTATGCTATTACCAGAGCCAAACTTAATGAACAAGGACATTACTATCATGCCAGTATTTAAATGCAACTGGCTCAAAATAATTCACAAGTGTGAGCAAAGGGAAAACAAAGAGCAGTCTCTCCCTCTCTCCCCATTTTTCCAAGTTAGAGAACCTCCTGATGAGGTTGGTGTAATCCTCCTACACTGACAAGACTGAATTGTTTTTCCAAATACCCCAAACTGCATTTGTCTGACTACCAACATCTGCGTTTTTAGAAAGAACTGATGGCAAAATCAAGTCTAGAAGAAAGATCTGGAATTACTTTAAAGGATAAGAATGGTAATGACCTGGAGAACAGGTAAGTAATTAGAGCACTTACATTTGAAACAACTGCATCCTGTCAGGTGGAAATGAAAGCGCTGTGTCCAAAAACTTACAAGCTGATAAGTACAAGGACAGCTCATTCTGCTGTATCTCAGATCCACTGCCATCACCTGAGACTTTCTGTTTGCTTATTTTGCTGTTGCTCCTGTGTTAGTTACAATTAAGAAATGTACCATTAAACCATAAATCCACTAAGTGTTTTTCATTCAGCAAAAGAGAAATGTACACATTTGCACAAATGAGCATTTGCACCTGTGTGGAACAGAGACTATTTTTGTTTTGTATGAGCACGGTAATTAATATAAAAGGCTGTTAGAAGAAAAAGTAACTAAAATATTCATAAAAAATGTCAACATGTTAAAATACTCAAATGCTGACTTAGCATCTCTTCTATTTTTGTATGCAACTAGTAAGTGGTACTTATGTTCTTTGAACATATCACTATTCTAGCTGCTGAAAAAAAAATCCTGAACTATGATTCATCCGTGCCAGAAATACACAAGGGCAATAACAAAAAATCTTGCTGTCTCCTCCCTATCCCAGATAATTAAACAAATAAAATGTGCAGAACAAGTACAATCATTACCAGCTTTCACAAGTTCTTTATCAGACAAATGGTAATTCTTACTTTGACGGTTCATCTTCCTCAGTTAAATCTTCTTCCAGCTGTAGAAATGCCTGAATCTTCAAAGAAACAGATTATTTATGGCGGCGCTGAAACGTTCATACAACTCAATCACAACAAAGATATGCTTCACATAGTATAAGGAACCACAGACTCTTAGTTTACTTTTATGACTTGCAACAAATTAGCAAAACATGTGAGAGATTGCATTAGCAACAACAACAAAATTATTCAAAAAGGTATTTCCTAATGACAATGTTAGTTCTTTTCCCAAATTATCAGACTACTGTAAAACTATTAAAACATTTCCTTTTTGAAATAGGGGGTGTATTTGGGAGGAAGAAAAAGGTGAAACGGGAAAACACACACACACTAGTTAGTTTCAGATTGCTGCTTATTCCTTACCAATTCAGTTACCATAATTGGCCACAATGAGGTTAGGTGCTGAGGAGAAATCCTTAACAAAAGAACCCTGAAGAAGAGAAACATCTGTGCAGCAACTATAGAAGTCTGCCCAACACGGAGGTTCTCAGTCAGTCGTTCTGAAAGAAACAACCAAAGAGAGTAGTATTTTCCTGAACATGTGTTGTTTTGGGAAATAAAAAATGTTGAAGGTGGCAAAACAAAATTTGTGCTTTATCATCAGGTTTGGGTTGAGTACCTTGCAGTCTGTTAACAAAATTGTGATTCAGAAAAAGTCTGAAGACATGGTAGTTTTATATTTGACAAAATTCTGTCAAAATTGACATTTAAGGAGAACAACAACAGCCTGAGAGTGGTTCAAAGACTTGCACAAAATAATCACGTTTCCAGTTATATTTCCAGACCAAGGGCCTTGGAACCCAGATTCCTGTCTCCCTCTTAATGAGATTATTTATTTGTTAGAATTCAGAGATTCACAGCATCATAAATTCTGTTAAAAACTTCTAAAAAATGGAAGTAAGTGTTGGAAAGTAGGTGGCATTCCTTTCTTACACAATTTATATATGTGTTAGAGCTGAAAAAAAAAGGCAGATGAAATTACAAATCTTACCTTGTATTAAGGGAAGATAGAGATGGTACTGATCAATCTCTCCACTAAAGACAGCAAAAGCTTGCCGCTTTAACAACATTGCTTTTTGCTCAAAACTTGGGTACAGTTTTAAGGCGCTGCTCGGCATATCTGTAACAGAGATAAGAATTATCAAACACATAAAGACTTCTTGTGTTTTGGGCTGAAAATAATTCCTATGTCCTGAAATCTTTTAAAAAGAAAAGCTCTCTTTAGGTCTACTAATTGGAATAATAAACTGGTGTTGATCCAGATCTGCTCACTCTAGCAGGAAAATTATGTGAAACAAGCACTGCAGCTTCAATGAGACTGTCCAGTATTTTAAACCCCTGTCTCTGCCCTTATGTGCATGAATCTTCCCCTCTTTTCAATCTCCCAAGTCCATAAATGAGTGATCTCAGAGCTTTAAGACTTACTGAGAAAAAAAGGTAAGTTTAAAAATATATATTGTTTAAAAAGTGCATTATGAATTAGTCCCGCACTGTAACCCTTCAAATATTCTTTTAAAAGGTCTGAGAAAGAGACTAAAGCTGCTTTTTCTTTTGAAGCTCCATGCAAATTTAAGGGGTTCTATCCCACCCTTTCCCCCCACTTTCTTCTACACTCTTCTCAAGCCTGAATTAGTGGTCAAAGCATGTTGCTCAAAGGTTTGCTGTACTGGTGTACCACATTCCTACACCTTGTTGCAAAGTTAGCCAAGTCTCCTTGCTTTCTAACAGGGAACAGCTGCAAAAGGTCACAATTCAGCAACTTAAAATTAGGGCAAAATGTGAATACAGGAGAGCAACTTTAGCATTTCCAGAACAAAAATACTTATGGAGTGACCAAAATACAGAATTAACTTAGCACAGCTTTTAGCTGTGAATAAAGTTGGCAACATACTCAATTATGCAGATCCATTGTCTGCATTTTATTGATGCATTAGTATATTAAAAATGTACCCAATATCTCAAATGCAAACAGGTTTCAAATTAATGTAGAAATAAGTTATCAGTAGCTGATACTTACTCATCAAATCTTTAAACATAGTTTTCTCGTGTGTTAGAAGATGATCAATAATGGATCTCCAACTGAATAAGATATAGAAGGAATTAGATAACCAGAGAAAGCTTTGGTATGGATTCACCTCAGAAAAGATTTTGGCCAAACATTTCATACAAGGAAAGAGTTTCCAAACGATATTCCATATGCAGACTCTTATCTGGTTTAACACATACTGCATTATAGGCCCTCCAGCTCTACTGTATGCAGTTCCCTAATCACTAAGGGGAGTGTCAGCATAAAATAAAGTTTATTCTGCTGCAATGTAATGAAAATTTCAGTGCTTCTAATGCATTTAGTAGAATTAGCACTTGAGACCTATTTTTAACATTATTACATTCTGTAAGAAGTACTAAACAGAATTTTCTTCCCAATATTAGCCATTCTCCTTTAAAGCCTCTCTTTGCAAATTCAGAATAGAATCTTGGAGTGCTACAATCTCATGTCTTACTGAGTGCATGAAGTGTCCATCTGGAAAAAAGCTGGATCCATATACAACTCGACAACTTCTTTTTTCCAGGCTCGCTTGGTATAGGCGTATCCACTCAATGAGCTGAGCAATTGAGCACCAGCACGAAAACTGGGAATGTTGTAGGCACTGGGAGAAGAGAACAATAATGATACGTATATATATATTTTAAAGTTAAGTAACCAGAAATAAACTCTGGAGTTCCCCAGAACTTCTAACCAAATTCTCTCAGTAATAGGCTATGTCTATCTTAGCTCATAATTCAGAGCAGCAGGGGATCAGTAGATCAAAACAGTTAGTGCAGAAGCTCCTCACATTTCCAGTGTACCTGGTTTGGGGAGATATTTTCAGATACAGTACTGCCTGTCTCCACTAAAGGTGTTGTTCAAAACTCCCCCCCCAAAAAGTTTCCAATAAGCTTTGCATCCTTGTCAGCAGACCCCTTTAGAAGGTACCACAGCAGGCTTCATCTGTCATCCAGGTAACACTTATGTGTCAGTTCTCATGTCATTGTCACCTGTATAAAACTCTCACATATAAGGCTTTTCCTCCTTGTGCTGCCCTATGCACCATCCCACTCCAAATCTGGGCACCGTGCTCTGTGAGGCACAGTATGGAAGGAACATGGGGCTCAAGTCGAAACCGGTAGGAGCAAGGTGGAGAAACCCAGCATGAGCTGGTGCTTGTCCTCTGGCACCCCAGTTTCACTGAGGACACAGACACCAAACAGCTTCCTGCTACAAACCCTTGCTATGGTAACTGCTTTGCCCATGGCTGAGCAAAGGTTTCAGGTTGGGGAGGTGGTGCTCAAACTGACAGGAACACAACTTTTGGTTGAGAAGGGATGCCGTCAAGGTCTTCTTTTGTGAGCTGGCACCACACCTTCACAGAAGGCTTCAGCAGCCCCTGTGTTTTCAAGGTGAGGGCAGGAAGGCTACTGAGTTTTTATGGAGCCCTGCAACCAAATTCCTGCCAGTCTGGGGAGGACAGAGGCATGGAGACAGTCTTGGGGGTTATAGTCCAACTGCTGAGCAGCATGTACAAGTGACATGAAAATCATACAGCCCATCTATGGGCCTGATGGGGGCTCCACATTCTTAACCAGTGACCATCTTGTTATGGTTATGGCTACACAGAGCATGAAGACTGCTGGCCTTGCCTGGCCAATACTGGAGAACCATCAAGGGACATCTCTAGGTGTCTCAGCAATTTCAAGAGGACTCTGATGCCCATGTCTTTTGAACCATCAGTCTCAGATCAAAGGGCATGGTAGTATCTTCTTTGCAAGAAAAAAAAGCTGGCTGACTCCTGGTGTTCAGATCTCCATTTGCATTGCAGAAGTCATTTATCCCCTGCACCAGATCACAAGGACATCCTGACAGCAGTGGTGTCCATGCCTATTTTAACTGTGCCATTTCCACACATGGGGCAGAGATGGAACGAGTGTTTGGCTTGCAGCCACTTGCTTGCAGCAGGCCAAGCACAACAGCATGATGCCAGCATTCCCAGGAACAGTTTCCATGGTGGCTGTATGCAGGGGTTTCCATATCTGCTGCAAATGGCGAGGGCACTGGATACATGTGCACGATGGTATATGCCCTCAACATATGTCAACAAGAGTAACATACACTCCACACATCAAGAATCTGACTGACTTGGTTAGGGGTGAAGTAGGCAGAAAACACTATAATGGATACAATGGAAAATGCACAAATATAATTAATAGAAAATAACAGCTTCCCAAAATTTCTCTGCATCATTTTTAATCCATCCCCCTTGAGAGGGAACATGGAAATGTCTTCAAACCCTGCTGCACCCTGAGGCTTCCTGGCTTTAATGCTCACTTCCCAGTGACATCAACCCATCATTCCTTTTAGGCATGCCTGGTTATACCTTCCCTGACCCTCTATATCCTTTTTTGTTCTTTACCGTATATTGGCTAGTGGTTTTGACTGTGGCCTAAATAACACTTGAGACAATCCCCACTCCTCTCCCCCACCCGCGAGCTGTGGCTGATGCTCTCCCACACCTCAGCATAGATTGGTCTGCTCAGAAAATTGTAGTAGCCAAAAGGCAGCAGCCAGGAGGAGGGTAAGCTTGATACCTGCTACAGCAGGAACAGCTGCAACTCAGAAAAATGGAACTGGGGGCAAGCTGGGAAGGGGAGGGTTGCTTCCTGCCACCTAGCAGAGAACTGCTAGAAAAAGGAGGATTTGCTTTCTAAGAGGCCTGTGAATAGCAATGGGAGAAAGAGGGGGAGGGATGCATGATGAAGGCTGAGGAAGCAGGACCAGCTGGTAAGGCCCTGGAACACAGAAGGAAACCTGCACAGCAAGGAAATGTTCTCCTCTCCCTCCTCCTGTCACTGTGGGAAAAGGGTTACACTGTTCAGTTGACAGAGGATAACATCCATCTCTCCCACACCTATGCTTTTGGCTGAAAAACTAGGCAGAGTATAGGGAGATATTGCACTCTTTCTACTTCATGATGGGTCCTGTGACCTGCCCAGTGCTCTGCTGCCCCATCCCACGGCCTCTTTCCATTACCTAACACACATAGAAAGGGGAGTTTTAAGTAAAGGCCAAAAACCCCAGGTGGGAGGAATACCTACAGCTAAATAGAAACAGCCGTCACAAAGCTCAAACAACAAAAGGTTTCAGTTCCTGGGGGAAACACAGCTTGTTCCTTATTAGAATAGAGACAGAGGAGAGGACAAACACAACCACGTACATTCCCCTGTGGGCCAACAGGGTCTATACAGAGACAAAATTAACAGAATTTGGCTACTGAGACCTAACTAACATAATACTGGTGGGAACGGAGAGGACAGGAGAGGGCCTTACAGTCTCCATGCCTCTTACCACACCTCACCCTTCTAACCTGACTTGCATACACAGATGGAGGCTCTGCTGTCTGCCCAAGCATCAGCCATGAGAGGGTCAGCAGCAGGCAGAGCTGCTTCTTCTAGCAAGTGCCCAGCAACCATCACCACCAGGGAAGATAGGTCACTGGTCCCCCTGCCGTGGCTGTCCTTCTCCCACCTCTTCAGAGTCTCCTGCTCCCAAGCTTTTGCTAGTCTGATATCATGTGAGCCATGTCAGTCCTGCTCGGCATCCTGCAGATGCCTTTCCACTACAGCCTCTGTAATCTTCCTCCCTCTGCAGCGCTGTTTTGGCCTCTGGGTGCTCAAAGATAGCCCTGTGGGGTGCATACTGCCTCCTGCCCATAGTGGCATGGGAACAAGGTGGAGGGACATCTGCTGCAACTCCCTCCTCCTTGGACTCTGTGGAGGAGAGAAGAGAAAACCCATCAGTCCCCAAGTGCCTGTGAAGATATGTGATAGTTTCTTGCCTTCCTCCTCCTAGCCTCTGCTTTTCTTCAAGGAGGCAAGATTAAGGCTTTTGAACACAGAGAGTGCCTTCTGTCAGTGTGTGCTCTCAACATGCTCCGTGCCACGCTTCTGCCTGCGCAGACCGAGCAATGACCTAGGCCTGTGTGCTTGAGGGTCACACACAACAGCGCGGGTTGACTCTCCACCTGCAGTCAACACTCAGAATGCCCCAACACAGAAGATTACTGGATAAGGTTAGGACGTGTCATGGGTTCAGAGCTCTGCCAGCAGCAACAACACGTCAGTAGACGTGACAGCGTCCCTTTTGCCCCTACAGCCATGGGAGATGCATGGCCCCAGCTGAGTGCCTGCAGCATGCTGTCTGCCACAACCAGGGACAAGAGCAGTACTGAGCCTTGTGCCCTGTGGAGCCAAAGCCTCTCAGGTGAGGCTGCGCTACTGCTGCCCACTGCCAGTGCCTGGGTGAGGGCGGGACAGCCAGTGACATTTTTTGCTTATTTGTATGCAAAGTAAATTGAGCATCACAACAAAATTCCACACCTCCTCAGTTAAGAGACTGCTTCGTGCTCTGAAGGAATGCTGCTGGCACCAGACCATCAGCCTGCAGCTGCCTGGTAGGGGCAGGAAAGGCACTGGTAGTGCATTCTTATTGCAGAAGACCAGAGGGGGCTGTGTTATCCCCAGGTGCACACAGCTGACCCCCTGCCTGGCCCAAGGCAGGCCCACAGGCAGAACCCTCACCTTCCGACACAGGTGACTGATAGGTTGAAGATTTATCTCACATCTCAAGGTCCCAAGGCAACTGCTTCTAAAGACAAAGCAACCCTTGCATTCAGAGCAATGATTTATACAGCTACGCTGCTGCTCTGAACAAAATTCCTTAATTTCCACCAAAAATGAGGGCATTAATTCACTCACAAAGTCACCACTAAAATGAGCATGGAAAATCCGTACACATACCTGGGTTTTAACCAACAGTTCTCCTGAAGCCAGCTGTGGTGTGGAAAGGAGTCCATGGATGAAAAGGGTCCATGGATGTGCTCCTGCCCAGATCATTCTGTAGGGTTCAGGGACAGCATGCACCCCTCTAGATACTACTGCGTGGTCACCCTCACACTTGAGTTGAAATGGGCTGCAGTCTTGGCAGTGAGTGGGTACTTGAAGACTTCTTCTAGCTTTCTGCAATGAACATGTCTACTGTGCTGTTCCTTATCTCTGATTGCTGTCCTGGTCTTCATCCAGACTACCAACAAATTTTTGACCACTTCACAGGAAAGACTCAGCAGTGGCATTGTTTCCTTGTTGCCCTTCTTCCCCAACAGGCAGAAAAGGTAGGTGTCAGATTGGCAGAAATTGAAATGCAATGATAGTAAAGGACAATAAAAGCAATAGCGTTCAGCAATGGAGAAAAGCAACAGGGCAGATAAAGTAGGAAGGGGTGACATGTCAGAAGAAGCACAGAAGGCTAAGGAAGAAGCAGCAGAAAGACAGGGATCAGTTGCAGTGAAGAGCTGAGGGCCCACAGCGGATGGTGTGTATTAGGGCAGGGTAACTTGGCTCAAAAGAACAGCTTCAGGATGTCCCAAGTTCAACAGCCTTCTACTGGCTCATCTGGTATGTATGTGCTAGATCTCCTCATGGCAGTGCAGTCAGGAATTAGTGAGCCCTGTTGGGTCACTTTTGTATAGGAGCTTCTATTAGTTTCCTCCAAAAGGAGTTTAGTTCAAGCACTGAAACTGCTCGGAGTACGGAACCAGTTTTTCATAAATGGAGGTGAATCAAGAGATTAATTTCAAAACTATGCCACTGCTCTAATCAAATTGCTAATGTAAACATAGCCACCAAGTATTATCCTGAATCCTGATCATCCATTACAGGAAAAATCATGGTCAGGAAAAAAACTCTAAAAGCACAAACCCACAATCTAATGCAAAACATGGCAATGTCCCTAATGTTACAAATGTTTGGTATGGCAGGGTTGACAGACTACTCTTAGATGTCTATGCTGAAAAGGGATTTAGCATTATTAGCATGAACTTACTGGATATGCAAGATAATCCTCCCAAAAGGGAAGTTTTGTATTACCCTACTGTGGAAGACAGATCATTATTCAAGCTGTAAGATCACCAGAAAACTAAGGCAGAGAGAACTTAGAACAGCTGACAGGCTCAGTGACTCTACAGCTGAGCAACTTTGCAAAATAATTGTTACAAAATCTTACCAGCCCAAATACAATTAGTTATGCTCATTACCCGTCCTCTTCCAGTTGGGAGGCATGTGTGTGTGAACAGCAGGAAGCAGGTGGTCAAAAGTATTCCCAGAGATTTATTTTAACTAACTGTGCCTCACTCCCTAGGTCTTCCACAGTGAGTAGAGGGAGCAGTTCTTCTGCGGTGTGATTCAGGACAGCAGTGTCTGAGCACTGGAGCTTTACAGGGATAAGGTTCATAAAAGAAGTGCCCTTCCTTGGGGAAAATTTCACTTGTTAATGAGAATAATGACATCTTTTTTTCTAGAGCAAAAGATCAACTGTATGGTACAGGAAGGGCAGAACATACTTCTCTGTCATATACAGTTGGTGGCTAAATTAGAGAATTATTTATAAGAGATTTTGTATCTCAGGTCTCCAACTCTTACAATTCCCCTTGACTATTAAACACTCCAAAGAAGAAAAAGCAATAGTCTTCCAGTATGGTCAAAAAAATCAGATATAAGAAAAATCACGTATGCAGAGAGAGAAGTCACCTGTGGTTGCGTAGATATGGAAATACATAATAAAGCAAACGTGAAATCAGTGGCACAGCTTTCTCCTTCTCATCGCTCCGGTAAACCATGTCCAAAAGAGAAGCAAGAACCTTAAAAATGAAAAGAATGTCTTTTTAAACCTTTAGTCGGTATTTATGACAAGAGGGGAAAGCATGCCATATTTCAGGCACACAGAATGTGTGTGTACATGGGATGGCTCAATAAAGATTTAAGCTCCCATTTAATCTACCAGGAAAACCTAATGTATTCCTCTATGCAATAACACCAATAAACAACCACCCCACAGATGAGAGGAGCAACTACAAAACTGTTCCTACTTACTTCTGCAAGGAGAGAAAGAGCTTGGACACTGTATATCGAAGGAGCAGAGGCAGAAACCATTGAAGATGGTGCTACTGATGTATCTAAAAGAGGCAAAATAATTTAGTTTTCCCTTCAGACAAGACATGCTTCAATTTTGCTGTTTGCTAATTTTCTTCCCAAACAGAACTGTTATTTGCATTGTATTACAGTGAAATGCATCTGGGCGTGTTGCCACAATGACATACCTCATGCTTCACACTGTTCTGTCGCATGTATTGTATGTGCCTGCAGTAATTTTTCCTTCGTATCATACACAATCTGCAGATATTTACTAAACCCGCTCAGGTTGACAGTGTTATTGGATGACAATGCATATTTTTGGTTTTACTTTTTGTCTGTATTACTCCCTTCTCCTGTGGACTACACACTATCAAACACCTTGTACTCTTCACTGACTTAAGCAGAAGAAAAGAAGCAGCGGAAAGTCAGACATAACCCCATTACCATTCACATCTTCAATGTTGAAGTCATCTGGTAAAATCTGGGGCTGAGCTTTCACTTCTAAATTCCGACTCAGCCAGCTAGTCTGTTCCAGAGAAGAACCAGCAACAGTCCCTACAGCCTCCAAGATTTTTTGGGTCACCTCCTATAACATAACCAGACAACATGGCATCAGATGAAAGCTATCATCACTTGGCCAATTCAGCAAAGCCCTCTTTATATGGAACATGTGAGGAGGATCAGAAGTAGGCACTTTTATCTCTTAGAAACACAAATACTTCTCTGATTTAACTATCTGTGCTTTCAAGATAACTAACTACTGCTCACTTCAAATAAGAATAGGCAAGAAAACGAGAAGTAGGGAAAACTTTAAGTTAACTTATCATGGATGTTTTAGTCATGATTTTCCATGCAAGTCATTACCATTAACATAGCATCAATTTGGCATCAGTCCTGCCACACTTTACACATTAGCTGTCATCTGTCAGAGACATGATCTGAATTGTTCAGCCCCTCAGAAACGGCATGCCAGTGCCTTTACTGTTTTGAACACTGTTCCTTTTTATTCCTTTCATATTTGGAGAACATTAAGTGAGGCAGAGTTTTATTTTATGGCAATCCATCTGTTCATATCTCAGCCTTTCTCTTAGAGGTAAGCAAAACAGAGCATCAAACTGTATGCATATTGCACACTTCAGCATATTTAATTCCCAGTGAAATGAAAAGCTGGTCACTGTAAGGAAACCAAACCCCAAGTATCCAAAGCAAAGCAGAGTTCACTTGCAAAGAGGCTGTAAGATGGTAAAACTGTCTTTCTATCATCGTTGTCATTTTTCTGGCCAGTCTCTGAAGCAGAAGTGGAGACTTAATTTCTCTGTCAGCACACTAAAGTAACTGTAACACTATCCTACCTCATAGGTAGCATTACATTGGTTCAGAGCCAAAACCACCCATGTGGGTAGTGCTTAAACGGTACTGGTGAAATCACAATCAGTATAGGAAGAGAATGCTGCTCTAGTCCACCCCTTCTTTACATAAAAGGTGAGCTAACAGTCATTTACATTGCCAAACACAGCTATGAGCTTCAAGGATAATTACGCTACTAATCTTCCTCGATAAGTTTTGAGATTTCAATACTTCATCACACTTGCATTATGATTTAAATTCTCAGAAAAATCATAAGATTACCCAAGGAAAAAAGCTTTGAAAAGTTCACAGTTACCACTGCAATTTCATAATTTTTGATAAAATTTTGTTAGAGACATTCTGCACATCATGTCTCTCATATTTGAGTCTCCCATATTTACCAGGCCTAAGCCACAATGTGTGGATGCACATTCACACATTCTAAAAGCACAAGTGAATTCAGATACAAAGTACGTATCAGGCCATCTCCACTTTTACCTAGACGTACAGTGCCAGACTTATGAACCAAAAGGTATACATGTATACACTGTACCTGCAAGTCTTTTTGGTCTTTTTTGTTTTCTAGAGTAGGTGTCCTAGTCACAAAGTCATTCAGAGCACTGTGGGAAAATCAATTCACGCCGAGTTAGTAATTGGACACGTCTACTCAATGCATCTGTAAACTTTCTTCTCTCTTACACAGTACCTGAGAAGAAGAAAGTGTCCAGGAGGAGCCAAGTTCAACTGCACAGACTCTTTGAGAAGTCCTAGTAAGGACTGGAAGTTCTCCTGCAAGGCTGAGGCAGGCAGTCTGCCAAAAAACCCAATACCAAAACACACACAAGTCTGAAGTTAGAGTTAAAGAAAAAACAAAAAAACAGCACACATGAGTAACTTGCTAGCCTAAAAGCTTCCATCAAGATCATCCTTTATATCCTGCCCCTTCCTAACTCATCCAACAACATGGTATAAATACCTGGCAGCAGAGGCAATATGTATATAGCAGAAAATGCTAACAGCACATGCAGTATGCCAGCTAGCACTGTAAGTGGGCTGGGTCTTCAGGGGAAAGAAAAGGAATAAAGTTTAGCTAACCACTCCACTGCATGCCAGCTTACTTTATCCCTGTAGCTTATTGCATACAGTATATTGTACAGTCTGATACATCCCAAGGCTTCCATATGAGAAAAGCCAAGCATGTGAAGAAGAGTTTTGATCAAAGGAGTATTTCCAATCAACTGCCTGACCCACTACATGTCCAGCACAGACTGCAGCCATAGCAGTTTTATTGAATTCAGAAGTTCTCTATCCATTCATCTGGCAACACAGAGCAAATAAAGAGAAAGACCATAAGAAATTATACAAGTATCTTGCTAATAAGATGCCTGAGGTATGTTGCTCTGTTAGTGTGAAATGAGGCTTTCAGACTGGCATTACCAACAGATCAATGGAACATAATGTCATAGCCCAGTTATTTTGTGTCTATCTATCTGTTACTTAACAATGAAGCAGCAATAACCATTTCCTACATAAAGGTGTTCCATGACATTGTGACAAAGCAAAAATAGCGATGGCTGGCTGTTATCCTAACTAGAGTCAAACAGAAAATTCTATTTTATAATGACCGAATTACCTTTGAATGAAAGCATAACTGAACTGCAGGACTGGAATATCAACAAGAGAAGATTTCTGAAAAATAAAAGCAAAGCTGCAATTATTTGCCATCAGAAAAAGAAAGAAGGTCCAAGCTGTTGAATATGTGTTCAATGGTTAACACAACCTTCTTAGAAGTCACGTGTACTTCAACAGGTGACCAACTGTGATAAAACTACTTATAGAGCAGTATGATGGAATTCAGGGCTTTAATAGAAGACCCTAGTACAGAAGCAGTCACATTACTCTGGAATATCTGCTAGTTTATTCAGAGATGTAGGAGCTCCTACAATGGCATGCATGGTAGCAAAACTGCTTTCCCTGAAAGCCAGTTGGAAGACAGCAGAGTCAATGTGAAGTATTCTAACTGCTCAGATAAGGGTAGAGAGGTAGAAATGCATCACTGAGTTGTGTATCTGCAGCAGCTTTATGAATATTGTCATCATCTTTGTCACTGGAGGACCCCACAGCTTTTCTTTACCAGCAACTTCTCTAGCAAAATATTCTGAAGAACCTACTTACATTGGCGGATCAAAACACAGAAATCCACAGTCTAAAACCATAACTTATTCAGGAGCAAAAGAGAATCACGCATTTAGAAAGACAAAAACCAAACCACCAAACTTTCCTTCTAACGATATTTAGAAGACACATTGGAATAGATCCAGAATAGAATATACTAAGAAAATGGAATTATCTTCATGGTTACCTCTTCACCCTTGATTTGTGATGGTTTCTTGACTACCTCTTTGACTAGATGTAATATAGTGTCAATTTTCAAAGTGTTAAGTGCACATATTAAGTCCACAAGAATAAGCTGAGATGCACTAGCCACTGGAAGAATCTGAAAAAAACAAAACAAAACAGAAGACACACACCTCAGATCACTGTACCAGGCAAAACGTGAAGTTGAAAAAACAGTTTTTTGTGTGATTATTCTAATATCAATACTTACATAAAACGTAAATTAGACAAGTTAAATCAAGCATGCAACAGTTTGTCATATACAGATCTTCTCCCAACACCTTCAGGAAAAAAGCTTCATTATGCTCAAACGAAAGCAGAAAAGAAAGACTTGTTCCACTCAGAATAAATGCTTAGTTCCAGAGAATACTACAATTCTAACCTTTCTCTGGAAATGGAGCTGATCCAAGGTCTTTAAAATATAATTGGCAAGTTGCAATCCTAAGATTACAATCCACTATTGAACAGAAAATGGCTATTACTATCAGACTTAAACTGCCATGCTGTCCTTTCTTTTGATTACTTATTTAGGTTTAATTGTAATCCTGATGCTTTGTGGAATAAATAAAAGCATTTCAGATTTTTCAATGGCTTGACATTGCCACATGTAAAAAAACCCCAAAGTATCTATAAACAAGCCCAGAGTTTAGAACTGATCATATAAATGTAACATTCGCCTCTACACTGAAAAACTAAGGGTGCCTTTCTTTAGTTTCACCTTGATTTTACTTTGATTCCTATGAGGTTTCTTGCTATTCCATACTGCTGCAATTGCTGCCATCAACTGGATTCCAAGTTGTGCTGTCAATGGATTCAGGAAGTCCAGTATTTTAGTTCTTAATGTCTACAGAGGGGAAAAAACATAACTGTCAGTGCTAAACTTTGCAAGGCAAAGGCTATCTCATAGTCTGTAAAACATTCTTCCTTTTCCCAAGATGTTCAGAAAATACACAACAACAAAAGAATCTCTTTATATACTTGACAGTCAGACTAGTTTTGATAATTTATTTATGAGTTAGTATATCCTTCTTACAGATAGAAGGCACATTTGTTGGAAAACATTGCAAAATAGAAAAAATAACTTCTTGTGTTATATACTCTCTTCTACAGACATTTTTCACTACTATGAGTTACCAATAACCACAGAAGAAGGAAAAAGTCTAGTATTTTTATTCCTTCAGGTACATGTTCTACTGCCTGCACAAGGTGCAGACAGTTCAGAGGTGGTTGGTTCTACAGCAGCTATTAATAGAAGCTCACAGAAACAGCAAAACATTAAACAGATCAGGTAAGTGTGCAGATGGGCAAAAAGAACAGGGAAAAATCTACTTTTGTTGGTAGGTACTGTGCAAGTCTGTAGCTCATGAGAGTTCTTCAGAAATTCTTTGTGGCCAAATATCATTCTGGGAATGACAAAACTATTCCTATGAACTGTATGTAAAATACCCTGGTGAGGGAGGGGATGATAAGGATGATGAGATACACATCAGTTTAAAAGAACCCCTACTTTGGTTGCTTTAAAGTAAACTGAAGAAGAGCCTTTAGTTGTTCCAAAGAAGTCAGTTGGTCTTTTTTGAGAGTCTTCCCTCTTTATAACGCTCCAAAGAAGGGACATGGTATTAATAATGCGAGGCAGTTCTTCCAAAATTGCATTCCTAGCATTTCTCAGGTTTGTGGGTTCAGCTAAACATGATGACTAGAAAAAACAAAAATATGAATATTAAAATACATTATACAATGCACCACAGAGTGACTGTTCTTATTTTATAATTAGGAGAATTATAGTCAACTTCTGTAACGACAACTTTAAAAATAATTCAACCATTCTATTTCTGAAAGACACTGCTGCTGTTAGAATCTACTGAATTTGCTGTTCACTGTTTTGGCACAAAGAGAATTAATTTGGCTAGGAAATTGTTAGGATAATATCCTCTTCTGACAAATGTTACAGGAATAAAAATTGTAGAGCACACATCAGCATGTTATCAACTCAAAAGAAAATAGAAGACTTTGTTAATGACAGACCAACCACAGACAAGGTACACAGGACTAATATTTGTTCGACCAAGACCATCATGAACATCATCTGCTTAAAATTAACTTTCCTGACTTCAAATAAAAAAAAATTAAGTTCAGTCCAACTCCCTTACACTTTTATTTGGTTCACTTCTTCTGGTGGGCGATGAGGCTTCTCTAAGGTTACCTTCTCATACAAGTGCTGCTTTACTACTTATAGTCACCTCTGAATGAAAAAGGGATGCATAATTTGATGTACTGGTGCCGAGGCGTCAAGTGAGTGGTAGGCATTAAGCACTTACCTTTTTAGTTTGGTTAGGGTGATCCAGAAGGCAGAAGTGACCGATGGTTGTCAGACCTTCCAAAAGGGTTAGTGGATAATCAGGTGTAACATTTTCTCTTTTAGAAGTTAAGCTTTGTAGGGGGGAAAAAAAAAATAAAAAAAAATTTAAAAAAAAGGGTTAACAGGCCAAGTGGTACTTTCTTGATTAAAAGTTACAATAGAAATCTGTTTCTATTCAATGGTTAAAAGAATACTGGAACAACCAGACAGGACTATCAAATCAAAGGATTCACAAACTATGCTTGGACAACCCTGTTTCTTTGTCTAGATCTTTTACAGTATTATTCTCCACCTGACCATAGATCTTTCATGTCTAATTATTTTTTCCCTAGTCCTTTCACTTACTGGCCATTCTGAACAGTACTATTGTATTTTTCTTCTCCAGGGTGTCTCTCCCCAATTAGTCCTCCAAAATCCTATTTTTTTTTTCAAAACTGGGAACTGCTTTTTACTTGGATGGCAGGCAGAGGGGGGCAGGAAGCACCACAGCTGCTGGTCATTTTTGCAATCACAGTGAGCAACAGTACTGTCTCCACCACACCTGGGCTCAAGGGACAGACACCTGCATGTGCAGCAGGGTTTGAGGATCAAACTCTGGGAGCCACAATGCTAAAACAGTAAATTAGTGTGCATTACACTCTAGAAAGAGGAACTCAAAAAAGTTTTAGCATAACAAATCCCACACTGCAGATTCTTCTTACCTTGCAGGTGTTTTTGCAGATGTCTTCACAGCTTCATTTTCATATTGTTTGACAAGCTCATCCAGGTTTTTACATATCTGTACAACAAATGGTGCTACAGTCCAGCCTAAAGACTTCCCAAAATAGGGCAGGGAACATGTGACTAAGCCTACCCAAGTGGGATGCATCCCATAGCCATACTCTGGTTGCAGACCTCTAACCACAGCAGAGACGAATAATCCCTGTGAAGTTATTGGGTGCGGATAGACATACTGCATTGCACCAATAGCCTGCTGGAAGTTAAGAGCCTGCTGCCATTCCTTAGAGAGGTCTGGCTGATTCTCCTGCTCCTCATGAATCTGTCCAAGATGGTGCTCCAAGACAATCAATACCTGCAAGAGCTTCAGCAACTCGATCTGGAGTGGGTGTTCGCTCCATATTTGATCATGCCCAAAATTGATTAGGCTCTCTTCAAAGAGTTCTTCTTCAGGAACATTATTAACTCTATCTGCCATAAGCAGTTCATACCGTTTCTGACTTATATACATAGATGCAGACAAAGAAAGAAGAACAAACTCCTGGATTTTGCATCTTCCTAGCAAATTGCGTATAAACTCTACGTTCTTATTCTCTGCTGCTTTTGCCATGGTAGCTAGCTGGCTCATCACTCTAATCAGGACTTCCACACTTTTTACCTGAACATCTCTGTTGCCAAGCACATCTCTGTGTGTGACCTTCAAGTAGCATGGATAATATGAGCGCAGAAAACTGAGACAGAGGTAAGTGAGCAATTCTATCAGAAGAGAATGGGGACACATGGTTGGGGACTGAGTCTGAAGCTTGCCATAAAAACTCTGCCCTACGAGAGCTTCCTGGTGGCGAGCTAAGAGATTGTAAATAAGATTCAAATGTGCTGTGGAGCTGGTATCCATACTTGTACTAGCTACAGATTCAATAAATTCTTTAGGGTTTGTTTTAAGCACTGCCTCCAGAACAGAAAAAGCATACAATACCCTCTTAGAATCATAAGGCTGCAAATAGAGCAGCATGTGTTTGAACAGTGCTTCAATCATCTCCTGTTTTTCCTTCTGCTGCTTGAGCAACCTAGAATGGGTAATTTCCTGGAGCTCCAAGTCCACCTCTTCATCACTTGACAGAGACTCTGATGCTTGAGTCCTCTCAGAGTCAGCACGCACGAGGTTTAGCGCTACACTGGATTTGGAGCTTTCAGGAAGGAATGCATTGAGAGAACTCACATGGTTTGTGGTCTCTTTGCCATCAGTTGCAGCACTGTCATTGTCCTCATTGCTCGCTTCTTGCAGCTCCAGAGAATGAGAAAAAGAAGATGTATTTTCACTGTCATGGCCTGTGCTGGTGTCTGCTGATTCTGTGTGCTCACTATTATCTTGATCACCATCTACTTCATGTGAAGTTACTGGATTAAAAGAGCCATCGTTTTCAGACTGTTCAGTTTTTAACTCTGGCTTCTCTGGATCTTTTTCCACTTCTGCCCAAATTGCTTCTCTATCCACGGTAGTAAACTGGCTCAGTGGAAGGTTTTCCTCAGAATTGCTCTCAGAGATGCCAGACTCTTTCAAAGTGGCCTTTTTCTTGCAAAGCCAATCACGTATATCTTCTGAAAAAAAAAAAGTGTTTTTTTTTTTTCCAAGAGCATATAATTTATTTCACACAACATGCTTTATATTGAATAAATCATTGTAAGAACAAAAAGGTTAAAAAGCTACTCTGTTCTAGTCTACTATTAATTGCAAGAAGTATAGCTTAAAAAAAATGGGTTAAGGCTTTTTTAAAGTGGTAGAACAGTCCTAACCTACTGTAAGTGCAAGAGAATAGGATCAAAACATTTCTTATGCTATGACTCCCTAGATGTGACCATCATTTTTCATGCTTCCTGAGCACAAAATGTTTGTTGAGATCAGGAGAGAAATGAGGAGGATAGCAACAGAGGATTTATTTTTTTATTTTTTAAATTTTTTTTTCTTAAAGAGCTAATATATTCCTTGATTACATGCTGTGGAACAAGGAAGGAATATATTAGCTCTGTGTTTGTATAGCATCTAATAAACAGGTCCCTTTGGATGCTATAAATGTCTGCCACCTAACTATTTGCCAATCAAGACAGAAAAACAATTACGAAAGCCAACAGCTAGGTTAACAGTAATGAGAGAGACAGGTGATACGGAAGCTTCCTTACACAAAACTACCGGACACTTCTCCACTGTCTTCCTGCTCTGCTCCAGGAAACAACCTCGGCTACTTGGGCCAAATGGTGCAGAGTGTCTCATATCCATTCTGCTCCCAGCAATCCCAAACTGGAACAGACTGCCAGCCTTTGCAGGACTCTGCACTGGAGTGAACCCTGGCTCCATACCTGTCTCAGTCTTCCTCAGCTGCTCCCCACAGGTCTCTGTCACACTTGTCTGTTCCATGTCTGACACACAGACCATATGTGGTTCACAGTGGTTCTCATTACAGGTCTTAAAATGGACATTTTCAAGTTGTCAAATTTAGCCTATCAAGGTAAAGACGCTCTGCCACATTCCTAAGTTTAGGTGGCTGGAGGTCATCTTCAATTCCAAACACCTCTCTTTGCTTCTACATCCTAGCTCTGGGATACCTTAAGACATATGCTACAAAGGCTCAGCTCTTCCCTTGAATCAAGATGGATCTTCTTTGGACAAAGACATTTTAATTTTCTGAGGCTAGAAGAATTAGGTTTTTTGTGTGAGCGTGTGGTGTGCCCTAAACAGCAAGATGTTCCTCACAACCTGTCTGATTATTTTAACATGATGCTGAGGCAATCATTAACAAAAAATATTCTGAATAAAGAAACCTGGTATGAGGGTGCATGGTGTGCTGGGGCAAGACTGGGTGGAGAGATTGAGATTTGCCTGTCCATCCTGCCTACTGGAACAGTTCCTGGACTGACATAGTCACCAAACTGCTCCTGGATTTCATTTGGTTGCAGGCCTAGTTTTGCTCAAGAAGGGATCCAAGTGAGCAGTGAACACACATGCAGTGTGGGTCAACTGGGAATGGCAATGAGAAGTGTGGGACAAGATCCCAGAGCAAAGCAGGGAGCAATCCAAACCAACAGTGTAGGTGCAGCCACCGTCATAGAAATTACCATTAGGCCTTCAACTAGCATGACTTACTCCTGAAATTTGTTTTAGGCATCACTAGAGGCACTTGGATGAGGAGGAATCTATGGAACTGAGACAAGACAACTCAGGGTAATAGGATGCCATTGCACTTCAGTAGGCGTTCAGGAGTATGCGATGCTATGTTAGCACTTACAGTTTCAGTCCAAGAACAGTTTTACCTGCTGAATTTTTCTGTTTGATGTAGTGGATGGACGTGCGCTGTGTCTTTGGATGAAGCAGCAGCAGCAGGACTGGTTCAAGAATCCGTGCAACATCATTAAGTGAAAGAGCACGGATCAGCCAGCCCTGTGCTGCAGCACCAATTGCACCATCTGAACAATTGAGACTGTCCAGTACCACAAACAGAGACCTGAGTGGAGAAATCAGAACGAAGAAGTACAATTGAAATCCCTAAAAAAGTTAATGCAAACAACAAAATAGTGGCAGGGAACAGACACAGTGCATGTTCAAGTAAGCACCAGCTCATGGCTCATGTCTGCTAACAACAGCTTGATCATGCACATTTTCCTGAGCTGAGGTCAAGTACACATGCGTTTGTAGAAGCAAGGCCATACATGTACTCACACCCTAGAAGAGCAGCATATTTTAAAGTTCTTTCACATATTTATTTAGAAAGACTATTAATGCTTTGTCTAATTTTATACAAAGTTTATGATCTCGTAAATAGGAAGTAAAACTAAAATAATTTTTTTTTTGCACAAGTAGCTGGTTCTATTTTCTTTGGAAAAAAAATCTAACCCACTCCAAGATAAAAGATGTCTGCTATGCAGACACTTGTCTGCAAGCTACTCTTCATATATGAAGCTCTTTCTATTTTTGCAGAAACTTCCTTCACGCAAGAAAGTGCACCATGCACACAGAGGGCTTTGCAAAGGTAATAGTGCAAGAAAGTTGAAAGTCTTCCTTTTTCTCTCTACGAGAACTTTCTCCCACCTCAAAAAAAAAAAAAAGAACATAACAAAGCATGATATAGTTAAATATATAAATGTTAGGTCTAAGTCAGTGGAAATGGAAAATACCTATCAAAGGACCGATTGTGAGAAGTCACTCTGCTGCCTTGGATCTCTCTGGTCAGATGCCACATGACAGAGAATCTGAACAGTGCTTCCAACCTTGTCCCCTTTGCAAGGAAACAAGACAGATATGTATTTTTTGCAGCATTTACCACTGAGTAAAGTTTTAGTGATTTTTAAACCTCCAGCAGAATGACAGTTATTGTGTAGATGACTGCTAATCCTTCTCAGGTAGTCTGACAGCAGTTTTCTATTTCGCAATAGACTAAAACAAAATGCCATGTGTCCATGAATACACAATCAAAACTTAACAGCCACAGTGTTTGTAGGAGGAAAAAAAAAAAAAGCTGTGCCAATACACCAAAAATGTATTTCAGGACTCTTATGTATAAACATTTTAGTCTTGGTTTGGTGTTAGGGAGGTTTAAAAGTTGGATGACAAACAGGAACACATTGGTGCATTAGGTAGTGTTTATTATTGGTAATTTTGTTTGAAAGCTTTTAAAAATTTCCAAACTTCTAAGTTTCAAAATTGTAAGAGCAAAGATATGAAAACAATACCAAAGACTGTATGTGGCTGTTTTAAGTTTTATTGTGGAAGGCACTTCTCACAAATGTACTGTAAGTTCTTTAAGAACTGTTCTGTCATTAAACTAGGCAAGTAAAATAATTAATAACTGGCTCACTTAAAATACAGCTTACTTATTATGAGAACTAAATACTAAGGTAGACACAAGGTCAACATTATGTTGACATACACTTACAAGGTAATAAAGTCTTTTGTTGGAACATGAAGTTTACAAAATTAACACAAAATTATTTTAGAGTTATTGGTGAAGTTGGGTGAGTTTGGAAATACTGACAAAAATTGCAAGTTTTTAAATACTACATGATTTGGGCTGAAACTAAAAAAACTCCAGCATTAACTAATAGAGTTTGTATCCAGGGATTAAGTTTAGCAGTAGTCCCATGATGAGGAAATCCCAGGGAATTGTAAATGCATGGACAGAGTCTGTCAGATTCTTGGAAGACAAAGGGACCATGGTAGTGAAGACGTGGAGTGGAAGGGAACTGGGGGCAGTCTGGGGAGCAGTGGAACAACTCTACAATGATGAAGGGGCTTCAGTGAATGCAGGACTTACTTTATCACGATCCAAAAGTGCGTGGCAGATAATGTCTTCACATATATTTGCTGATGGTGCCAAGCAATGCAGCCTGTAGAACAGTTCCACACAGGCAATATGATGCTCCCGCGTCTCTTTGTTCAACTGATTCCAGAGCACACAGGCTACTCTCTAGAGAAAAATAACAGTGATTAATAATAATTATAAGTGCCATTTATTCCCTGACTTAAAAGCTTTCCATTGAACAAATGCCCTCTATTACCGAAAGGGATTTCCAAATCATCTTAGTTTAGCAAATAGCAAGAATTCAGGTCATACACTCAGGCCTAAAGGAATGTAACTTCCTACTCCAGTAGGACGGGTAATTCAAATATACATGCACGAGAAGTTAAGAAAAGCATTTCTGCCTCTGTTTTCTGGGTCAAAACTTAACAGATCGTACATGTGTCAGGCACAGCAACTGGAAACAGCAATTAAGTAAAAGATCTTGGAACCAACCCTCATACCAACACTAATATCAATAAATGGTCAGGAGAAGGAAAGTATCTTTGAAATACATGTACTCAAAACAAGGAGGATGGAATGTTTTCATTATTATCGGCCCACTAACGTTTTCTCTTATCTGAAAACTTAAGAACGGTATCAAAGTTCTCTAAAGTGTAGCTTTCAAGCTAATGTAACCAAACCCTTAAAGTCAGAAATCAGCTATACCTACCCCCCAAGAATTTGGACACAAAACCAGCTAGCAATTTGAAAATAACCTGCCACTTTTGAACATCCTGTTGGGAAACATAGGAAGAAGAATGCAATTGCTTTCAAATGTGTGTGGAAGCAAAAAATGGCAGTGTGTCATTGTAACACAAACATGCTGCTCCCAAACATCCATGCAAATGACATTTGCTTTCCCACCCCATCCTTAGAGGTTCAGTGTAGCTAGGCAGTAAAAAAAAAAAAGAAGAAAATTGACACCTGGTAGAAAACTGTTTTCTCTGAGATGATCTTTAGAATTCCAGGAGCAATGGGAGGAAGGGTGACCATCTGTAGCTTTCCAAAGAAGGGGTTGTGGCCAGACACTTTGTACCGCTTCATTCTGTCTTCTATCACAAGCGCCAGTGACTGGGAATGGTTGATCACCTCCAGCAGCGTGAAGATGGATACGTTCTGAACATAGCAGTCATTCACACAACAGCATATTGTCATTAAGGACTTCAGCCACAGAGGGAAGCTGGCATCACCACCTCCTCAGAAGATAAGTGAGAAAAAAGTTTTTGAATAATCTCAAGGTTACGGTCATATTTTCAAGAATTCTTCAAGCTTACAGGACCAAGAGACAAAAATGACTGCCCAAATTCAACTGTCATATTATCATCGACTCCCTTTCTTCAGAAGAGACTTGCTTCAAAGCAAGATATATTCTTTTCCCTATTTCTCCCAGCAGAAAGCTCTTGCAGAACCTCAGTAACTAGTGGATTTCTGCTTTCCAGTTTACGTTTATTCACAACTAGTTTTTACAGCTGCTGTTTTCCAGCTGTCATGGTCAAAAACAACATCAAAAGTCTGCTGATCCAAGGATGCTCTTTCAGTTAGCATTGAGGGGTATAATTTCAGGAACCATGAAGCACACAAGGAACTAGTAAGGTTAACATCAAGTCAAGCCATCTTTGCCTCTCCTGAGTGAATAATCAGATAAAGTTTTATTAAGACTTGACTGGAGACAGTCTGAAGTATGAGTTCACACTTCTGGCTTCAAAACCAAATGTTTTAACTGCTTTACTACCACAACAAAATGACCACTCTTCCTGCTCCACATCAGACAACTTCTGTGTCACATTCAATCCAGACCTTCATTATCAGAGGTTCTCTCCTTTTGACTTTAAACCTTACTGTATTCTCCAGGCTGTGCAGATGAAATTAATTTTGAAAATAAACTTCTATAATCCTAGGATGATATTCCAAAGAAACACAATTAAGAAAGCAAGCTTTCTAAGTTCAGCTACATTGCTGACTACATGGAAGGCACTGCAAATATGTAAAAGTGTCCATGTCAAGCAGACAGCTCACCCATGTAGATGATGGGCATCTCATCACTTTGCTAAGGAAGACGGCAGAAAATTGTCATGAGGTGAGAAAGAGAACCCAATTTTTCAGTTTCCCACCTCTCCATTCACTACAAACCTATCTTGTCCACTAGTCTTCAGGCCAATAACTGCTCCTGCTAAAGCTGATGAACTTGAATTCACAGAGCAAACATGCCCTCCAATTATACAATATTATTTTTATATTTGTTATGATTTAATGCTCCAGTTTTCCATCTACAACCATATTCTTCTAACACATCCTTTTTTGGGGGGTGGGAAGGAGGACATGGATAGGAGGGACAGATTTCCTGAAAATCCTGAACCATGCCACAAAGCTCTACAGGCCAGAAGGTGTTTTCATCCCCTTAGCTACAAGTTTTGTAGTGAAAGCTTTCACAAGAATGTGAATTTAAAAAGCTTGGTAAAAATTGTCCCCCAGCTGCAACACACAAAACATGCTGATGTGGGCAAGTCTTTAATTTACACGCAACTTGCCTTCAGCCCTGTCAAAAGGCGTTACTACTGGCCCTGGTCACATGTATTGCAAATAGCCAAGCTCACAGTGCTATTTGCATCCTCAAATGCCCAAGTTGCCCAGTAAAGGACTCTTTTCTTACCAGGAACCTGAAACAGAGAGAGATACAACTGTTCTGTCTCCTCTTCCGAAAGATAGACTGGGAATGTGGTACAATCCAACAAAAGGTGACAAGCTGCAGCAAAAGCTTCCTTGCAGTCACCTCTAAGGGGTCCCAAGACAAGCATCACTTGTTCTAAGTCCCACTCTTCTTCCTTCTTATTACCAGAGTTGCGGTCAGAAGGAAGAGGATTTGAACTCTTGTTCTTGAACGGTGACCCTCGAACCGAGAACAAGTCTGAAAGCATTTGTTTAAACTGAGGCACAGTGATTTGCTTTGCATCCCATGGGTTCTTTTTCCTGCTAGCACTTTCAGGTAATCTGTAGCCATTCTCTTTTTTCTCTTTTCCACTCTGATTCATTGCTGAGATGCTTTCATTACTTGTTTCTTGAAATTGCACCCCAAAAATGTATTTACTGGAAAACTTGGCAACCAGCTCTTGGATGCAGTACAAAGTCTTTTGAATGCTCCCCCCTTTCTTCCAGACACCATCTCTTTCAAGGGTCACAGTTGGCACACCCAAGTGCTGAGAGAGCTCTGGGGAGGAAGCGCTTAGGCCAATGCCACTGTCTTCTGACTTCAGGGGAGGGAAAGGAGTCTCATCCTCCTCCTGCAGCACAGACTTAGTCTCCAAGGTTATGTCCAAATTTTCCTTTTTCACTGGGCTCTAAAACAGAAATGTTAATGTCGTTAATGTGGCACTGAGTAGATTGTTTTAAACTATGTAGAACTGCTGCAGGCACTGGGCAACAGCAATGACAGGAAAAAAAACCCTAGTATTTGCTATTTTCAGATACAGATTACTTTTACAAAATCATGAGACATACTTATTTGTAAGCAGTTCAACTCAATTGCATTTAAAACCTTATAAATGTTTGTATAATCCTCACACCTTGACTCAAACACCAACAGATCCACAGATACTTAGCAAATGGAAATGTTTCCTTCAAATCAATTCACCAGTAGAATGGCATTACTTATGTTGGATTATTGCTGGTCAAATGCATATATTTGTCCTACTGCAAAACTTCGGCAGGCTGTGCTTGTGTGACTGCCTTATGCCTTCTATTCCTCATTCCCTATCATGGTCTCTTGCACACAAATAATACCACATTGTGTTAAACTAAAATATTAATTGAAAGCCTTGCAGACCTAACCAGCTGTAAAGCTGGGCTTGATTTGCCAACTTGAATCTTGAGCAACTGCATGATCCTAAGTGTCTCTTCAAAACCATTAAGATCACATTCTTCTCAAGACGTAGGATTATAGTCCCAGTTTTGGACAAGGCTATACTCCTTCACTGTCACAAAACTCAAACAAGTCAGAACTGAATACCCACTGAAAGAACATCAAGGCATCAGGTAGCTCTGGAAAGGGCCAAAGAAGATAACTTTAAAAAAAATCTTTATTGCTGCAGTTATCATCTAGGTTTAGGTTAGGAGAATTAGCATTTTAAAATACGTTATGTGACTAACAATTTTAAACATCTATGAGTAATTGAAAAACACCTACCCCATTTCCACTTCCCGTCTCAACGTCCAAATAGGAAGGGGGCATTTGCACTTTGCTAAGCACCTTAAAACAGGTCTTTAAGGCGTGAGTGAGTTCTGGTAAACCTAATGCTTCCATATTTTCCAGGAGAGACTGTACCATATAACTGAGCATCTGTGGAAGATACTGAGTCTGCACTTCAGAGTAGAGTTCCTAAAATAAACAAGCTTTGTTTAAAATAGTTACCACGTTATTATTCAGCTGTCTAGCAACACTGATCAATGACTGATAAAGTCAGTTCATGAATGGTTGTGTACAAACTTGCTTCAGTGCTATTCCTTCTTTCTTCGTTCTGCATGATGAACACTGAATCATACCCTAAAAATCTTACAATAGTCAGCCAGCTACTAAGAGACCAAAAAGTCCCAGGAAGTTATTCACCCAAGAAGCAAAAGGTATGTTTTTTCATTCCTCTGATAGAATCACCATATTTTAACATGCAAACAATTTTTATTTTGCTAGGCAATAGCATGGGTAGCTATGTATGTCAGCACATAAAACTATACTTTGCAGGATGTAGCATCCATATGCACATGCATGTTGCTTTTTCCTATTTTCATTTTTCGTAATCACAATATAAATTATTTGATTTTAAGTTTCTTAAGACTTTGAAGCAGTTAACTTCAAGTTGCCTTACCAAAGGAATCACATCAAGAAGAAACACCAATAGCGTGCAGAGCTCTGAAATTGTAGGAGGAGTGCTAATATTTTCAAGAGGATATCTCATCTGTGTGGATTTGTTTCTGGATTGAGAGAAACATTATTTTGTAAGCTTTGTTCCTGTCAAAATTCTTGTTACAATAAAAAAGCTTCATCAAAACCAGCACAAAATGCTGAACAGCTAGGCTTTCTGAAGCAAAGTCAAACGGGACTTCTAATATAGCAGGAGAAAATATTCTGTCAAAACCACCTAAACTGTAGCATGTGGGATGCTAAAGCACTTCTAATTTTCAGATTGAATCTCTATACATGATCTTACTACTAAAAGTATAATCTTCTCTTTTATATTTAGAAAGAGATAAAAAGAGAGAGATTTTAAATTTTATTCAAAAACCACTTGTTCTTCCAAGGGAAACTTCTCCCTCTTCCCCTCCCAAACCTCTTCCTCCTTCAGCTGTCATTTTGAAAGTAATTTCTTTTTTTCTCAGGTTGCTAGTTTCCATCTAATTGTTTACCTGTTTGCATTCTTGACTTATTTTACGATGCAACTTACATATCTGCCTGATATTAACAGGTATTACGTCCCTTCCAGAATGTAAGTAAGTGCTTCAGTAAACTTTATTATCTTACACACAGATAGCTCTTAAGTGGCATTTTTAAGAGGAGCACTATTGTTTGAAAACATAAACACCTGAAACAATCTTCGAAACATTTGGTCATGTAATCCCAAAGAAAATCCGTGCTTAAGGATGTGATCAACAAATTGACTGTTTTGACAATTTCTGAAGCATTTTTATTCTCTTTGATTGCACTGTGTGAAAGGGAAAAAAAGGAAAAAAAAGAAACAGATGTCAGTGAAGATTCTAACAGTATGCACAGCACAGTATCAGCTGATGCATTCTAAAATCTTCCCCCCCCAACCCCCCGCCTTCCCTACAAGCTAAAAGACACTGATTGCTTTAAATCAAGGACCACGATATTCTGGAATAGCTAGAGTTTGAGCACCTTTCTCCCAGATGAAAGAAATTGAGCCTTCAACTTTGAAAATCCAAAGGCTAAGAGTTCTGTCATAAGACTGATTCTTGGCCAATACAACTGGATTTAATCAACACCAATCATATGCAGTGTATTTAATTCTCTTCTCTGCTAATCAAAGAGAAATCAAGCGTGTGTGTGTGGGAAGGGAAGTCATAGAAAAATCTCATCTTTTATACAGAAGTTTACTTTTTAAAAAACCTAACCTTCCTTAAATTGGTCAGATTTTAATAAGTTTGCTTAATATAAATGATAGTGTCAATTCATAGTTGAAAACTTGTAGTTATACCTTGCAAGTATGTTGCCACTTTGATTGTAGCTAAGTTTGAGATCAGAACCAAGCGCATCTTTGCAGTAGGAATAAAAGGCTCTAATAACTTCAAGGAACAGATCCCCAACAACCTGTGGCCCTAAAATTGAAGAAGAAAAGAATCCAATAGTTGCACCAAAATGATTGCTAGGTGGCTCAGTTACAAACTTGTATTGACTTAAATTAGGAGTAGCTAGACTAAAAAACCACGTCACCCAAATAGGAAGAAACTGCTTATGTGGCTTTTTAAAATGTCAAATTTTCCAGTTAAAATAAAATTAAATATGTAGTTAAATATTCGGTGTTCTTTTGAATTCTAGTTAAAGACCACTTGTTCATTTTAGGAACTTTTTAAAGTAATACTTGGAAAGCCATAGCACTAGTTCTACGTCACACTGAAGTCGCTTCCACAAGGCACACACACATACAAGTGGGCATAATCATAACGATAAACCTGCAGTTGAAGTGCCAAAAATAATCACCATGTCTGTATCCATAAGGAAAACAAGCAGATTTCCCAATACACATTTAAGATAGTAGCCTTGATTAAATTTTGAGGAACAGAAGCTGGAAAAATCAGCAATTTCAAGAGTTCAAATGCCTAACTATTTGAAAAAAAAAAAGCTTATCTATAAACAGTTTTAAGAAGAAAATATAATTTAGGTGTGAGCTGACAACTGCACCCAGTTTTCAAGGGTCAGCACTTTTTTGTTTTATCTGGAATTGTCTATAGAGAAGGTGAACAAATAATAAGTACAATAGTCTAAACATGGAACCATTTAAAAAAAAAAGTAGCATATAAAGCACTCAAATGAGTGCTTTAAAAAGAGAAAAAAAAAAGTTAAAGTGACTTAAAGTAGCAGAAAAGGTCAAAGATTCTTGTTATATTTTAGTGTGCTACCTTTAAAAAACAGGTGCATTGTTAAGTCCATTTCCAAAGGAAGAGAAAGTAATTTTGGCTTAAGGCTCCAGAGTTTTTTTTTTGTGGAGTGCTCTCCAGAAGAGCCAGAGATAACCTGGAGAGGGTGCTTGCTCCAGAGCACCATTCTGAACCAGGTCCAAGGCAAGGAACACAGCCCCCTGCACACTAATACACAACATACATATATTCAGAGTTAGGAAGATTTGTGCAGGGTGTTGTCTTGAGTCCTACTGTCAACAGTGATGTACACAAAATTGTAACAGTTGTTAGCAGTCATAACAGAAGGGACAAGCAACATTACCTATTTCAGGTTTGTCAAGGAGACTGATTAGGATGCGGAAGGGTTTCAAATAAGCCTGATGCTGTTCCTCTGTATCAGAATCTGGGAATTTCTGATGTAAAATTTCAATCAAACTCTAGTAAAAAGAAAACATCAAAATGGTTATAGGTAGAAGAGAGATTGCCATTATATTAAGACCTGAAGTGTTTCTAAATTTGATTTTGTTTAGTACTGACTACAATCAAACTTCAATTTTCCATACAGGGTAGACAAATCAATGACATCTTCTCATCATCTGTACTCAAGAGCTGATCTTATTCAGAGAAGTATTTTTAAATAATTCAGCTAATTCATCAAAGATGCTACCCTTTGCTTTCATTAGATTCCGTTTGTATTGTAAGCACATACAATATCGGGATAAATACAGCACAGCAAGCATTCAGATAGATGAAAATATAACCACCAAAAGGATGCTATCTTTAAGGACAGAAAGCAAGGACAAACCAAGAGGCATAGTGAACAATTCTAGATGCAGTTTGTGCTAACACTTACAAGAATCATAAATACATCTGTATACAATGAACACCAACCTCGACCAAAAGATCTTTAGAATATTTTCCAAAGAAATAAATAGCATGGTCTTCAGAAGCTGTTGAGTCTGGAGCAAAAGTACCACCTTTAATATCAGAGCCTACAAGATAAACAGAGGCATCAGGAGTACAGGGAAACACTCGAGTACAGAGCACTACACACACGTCATTTATACAAATATTGAAGTTACACTGCATTTTTAACCTTTGTCATTTTAACACTTCGCTTGAAACTAGCTCGTGTACTGCCCAAGGATGGCCCACATATCTCAGTCTGAGACATCCAGATGTGCTATGCTGAACATAAACTGAAACCAAGGCCAGCTCCAGACATGGAGTCAGCCTTAGTGCAACTGCATGGCTGCAGCTCTTGCTCTGTCACTTTTAGCCTCCTCTTATGCTGTTAAAACGAGACAGGTGGGGAGAAGCTATAGCTCTCTTATAGTCCCTCCTTGACAATTAAGCCCACATGGGAAATAATAGACTATTACTTCCAGAAGAGAAAGGTTAAAATAGCACCCCACTCCTGGCAGTCCACTGAACCACTTCAGAATGAACTGTGGATGGGACCAGAAATAACTTATCGGATACCCTGAGATTCAGGACAGTGAAATGAATTCACCTCTGAAGAGAAGACCTGTTTGCCAAATGAATGTTTAATTTTATTGAACAAGTACTTAATAAATGGCAACAACACTTTACCTTATCATCATTCATTAACTACTAAAAACGCATATTACATTTTTAAGCACTAATTTTTTTTCTCTTAGGTTTTCAGAATATTGAATATCACTGTATGTTGTACAGTACCTAGCAACCACGCGTATAATCTTCTGTTGAGCGACATGTCTCTCCTCAACAATGTCTGTGTAGCTGCTGACAGAATATAGACTAAATCAGACCTGCGCAATAGAATAGCGCTTTCATTGCAGTCCTAGGATGAAAACCAAAGATACTTTAGCTGTTTATGAACACTGAAACAAGTCAAATTGATAATGAGTTTTGTTTTGTTTTTTTACTGGTAAGATTAATGTTTTGGAAAAGGCAACAAACGATCAAACCCAAAATATTTTGTATACTAAAAATCTCAAGAAAGGGAATCTGACACAATTGTGATAATTTTCATATTTAAGGTACAGAGCTGCAGTTAGGCTAAAAATACTAAATGCTTCATTATGTTATGCCTTAAGACTTAAAATTACTTGCTACTTTCAAAATACTGACTATACACTAAGTAAGTTAGGAAGTAATATTTTCTTTCAAGTAATATTTTCTTTCCTAGTCTTTAACAGAATTATCTTAGTTTAGTGCAGACAATTCCAAATGCTGAAATCCTACTTGAAAAAGGAGCTTGATAATTTTTCCATATGCAGTTTCGCAGGCCTGAATACTTCAAGCACATTCCAAGTATCACGCAATATCCACTGTGAAAGCACATCTTCATCTAAAGCTGTAAGTAGTCTGAGAAGCAGCAGAGTCTCCTCTACTATTAAAATTGATGGGGGAAGAAAAAACTACAAAATCTATTCACTGATACTGAAGGTACAAAATTCGGACATTTGACAATAACAGAGGGAGGAGCTGGATCGATTTGACAGCAGACACCTTCCCGCACAAAGTGTGCACACAGCAATACCAAACTAGTCCTCTTACCAAAGCTGTATAAAATGGGAAGAAGAAGAGAATCACTTCTAGAGTGTTTCTTTGCACAAGGACATTTGAATCCAATACTGATACACACAAAGACTTTATCTGTAAAGGGAAAAGAAAGCACAACGGTAGTTTACTTCATGATAACGTTTAAATTACAATCACAGTTAATAATCACAAGAAGGAAAGAAAGGCAAACTTGGTTACATGTGAACAGTATCTTTATAAATCAGAGGGTAGTTACTCAGCCATTTAACTCCTGCCCCCACAATGAGTTAAAAAAAAAAGTTTTGTGGAATAGTGTCAAAAGAATCGTTAATATTTATGAAATACTTGGGTTTGTAACAATACAGAATGTCACAGTGTGACATCACCAGCTATCAGACAGAATGTGAAGCCTCACAAAATGCATATATTACAAGCACTCTAACTAGCACTATCGTGATTCCATCATTCAAGTTTAACATACATTACTACCTACTGAAGATTTCTGGTTTACTGAAAAAATAAAAAGATGTTAAATTTCAAAATTATCTTCCAGGACTGCAAGCACTTTGAGAAATCCACATTAAACATTGTATATACTGTATGATAGAAAAGCTGGTCTTCAACCTTAAATGCAAATTCAGAACAAGTAGAGAAAAGATGTCAGGTTTATCTTCTGATTTGAAACAGGGCCAGTATTTAAGGCTGTATGCAGTACTGACTACCAAAAACCTGCAGAAGCTTCAGAAGACTTGCATTCTGCAGGCTAACTAAAATCGGTATGGGAGATTCTCTGCTGTATTTCAGGTAAGATGCTCCCATGAAGTAACCACATTAAGAAATTCCATCACCCTGTCTTTCTCTCTCTCCTAAATATTTCTAAGAGCATGTAATTTGAACTGAATACAGAGAAGGCACAATCTGTTAGTATGCAGGTATTACGGTAGATAAGATTCTTCTATGAGGAGTGTAATGAACTTACTGTGAGCTTATAATCGGTGCCGAGCATGTACTTCTGCTGTTTTCCAGACAGCTCTCTGTTGATGTGACTGACAACAAAAAGAGAAGCAGGCAGCCTGATGGATGGGCTGACCAGGACACTGCCCCAGAGTGCCCCATAGAACATTTCTTGGCCCATCAATAAGGAGAGCTTCACAAGCAGAGCATCTGTTCTGTACAAAAATAGATTTGACATGAGAGAACAGATTTTTGAGAGTTCAGTTTTATGCCATAAAAAGGCAATCATACACAGAATTAGTATTGTAGTTGACATTATTTATTTAATTTCCTCATCTTTATATTACCAGTATTGCTCTTTTCACGTGAAGATGGCCAGCATCCAATTGTACAAAAACAATCAAAACCCACTCAATCATTTGTCACTGTGCTGACTCACTGAAACAAAGTTTCTGTGCATACTTTAGAAACTTCTCCAGTAATTATCTGCAAGCATTAAGCTCTGACCAAATTACTGCAGTAGCTCTGATTGCAAAATATTCATGGTGAGAGGTGTGCAAGGCTGAACTGGAAATTTTTGACACTGCCTCCCACAGCATTCTCTTAAAGAAGCTGGCTCATGGCTTAGACAGGTGTACTCTTTGCTGGGTAAAACACTGTCTGGATGGGCAGTGCAGAGTTGTGGTGAATGGAGATAAATCCAGTTGGCATCTGGTCACAAGTGGTGTTCCCCAGGGCTCAGTTCTGGGGCCAGTCTTGTTTAATATCTTTATCAAGGATCTGGATGAGAGGATTGAGTGCACCGTCAGTAAGTTTGCAGATAACACCAAACTGGGAAGGAGTGTTGATCTGCTTGAGGGGAGGAGGGCTCTGCAGAGGGATCTGGACAGGCTGGATTGATGGGCCGAGGCCAACTGTATGAGGTTCAAGAAGGCCAAGTGTTGGGTCCTGCACTTTGGTCACAGCAACTCCATGCAATGCTACAGGCTTGGGGAAGAGTGGCTGGAAAGCTGCTTGTCAGAGAGGCATCTGGGGGTACTGGTTGACAGCTGACTGAATATGAGCCAGCAGTGTGCACAGGTGGCCAAGAAGGCCAACAGCATCCTGGCTTGTATCAGGAATACTTCGGCCAGCAGGACCAGGGAAGTCATTCTTCCCCTGTACTCAGCACTGGCGAGGCTGCACCTCGAATACCGTGTTCAGGTTTGGGCCCCTCACTACAAGAAGGATTGAGGTGCTGGGGCGTGTCCAGAGAAAGGCAATGAAGCTGGTGAGGGGTCTGGAGCACAAGTCTGATGAGGAGCATCTGAGGGAACTGGGGTTTTTCAGCCTGGAGAAGCAGAGACTGAGGAGAGACCTTATTGTCCTCTTGGTCTCTTCTCCCAAGGAACAAGCAATAGGACGAGAGGAAATGGCCTCCAGTTGCATCAGGGGAGGTCTAGATTAGATATTAGGAAAAATTTCTTTATTGAAAGAGTGGTCAACAGCATTGGAACAGGCTGCCCAGAGAGGGGGTGGTGTCACCATCCCTGGAGGCGTTCAAAAAACATGTAGACATGGCACTTCAGGACATGGTTTAGTAGGCATGATGGTGTTGGCTTGACAGCTGGACCTGATGATCTTGGAGGTCTTTTCCAACCTTAATGATTCTATAATTCTCTGAAATAATTTAAGCTGATGCTAGACTCTGAAAGCCAATTTTATCAGTCTGGGAACAGGAAGATATCCTACATATTTGTACTTACAAATCAATGGGCTCAAGTTGTAAGTTACTGAACAAAAAAACCCACATGAGATAAAATGACACGCTGTCAGTTATTGCACACAGGACTGGTACACTAAAATTAGTTTAAAGGCAATCGCATTGCAGGTCTATGACTGAAGGCACATTCTCTGCTTTGGCAAATCTGTCAGTACCCTCGTATTTCACTGTAATGTAGGAATTAGAGCCTCATGTGAAGAATGTAGAAGTGAGAAAAGAAGTCCAGCATAGAAGAGGCACACCACCACCCCCCCAATCTGATGTTCTTTTCCATTTCTTTTTATAAAGTAGCCCTCAAGCCATTTTTTCTTTTCTGTTCTGTGTGTGTGCAAACTCACGCGTATGTGTGTAAGAAGGAAATAGTTTCTAGGGAGAAGCAGGACCTGAACTAGTTCTTCTGTCACTTTCAGGAGCAACAGGGGATGTATTAGTGTTAGTCCTCAATATTGACAATTCTGAAAATGTTCAGTGCAGTCTCTTTCATGAAGCTGATTTTAAAATTAATCTAGCACATCTTCTGACAAGATACCTTGGTCTATCTCGCATCAGAATCATTATGATGAGTAAACTGAAGAAAACCTTTCTTATGTAATTTTTATATTCACAAAATAATATTAAATTTATTTTAGCATAAATCTTTCACAGTGCAATATAGGGTCAGTTCCTGTCTGTGATCCTGTTTGTTCAAGGCAAAGATGAGAACAATGTCATCAAGATTAGGGAAAAAAGCATATAAAATCAGAAGCTGGATCTTGGAGGTTAATCTGCAGCTCCCATTAGCTCACTACTTCAAATTTAGTCAGTTTCAACACAAGTTCAGTCTCCCTAAAAAGGCTTCAGTTAAACAGGAGATTTAGTTCCAAGGGATCACATTTCTCCCCCAAGTCCCCAGCAACTAGTGCTGTTCGGAAAGAGAAAAGTATACACGATCACTATAAGCCTGCCTGACAAAAACCACATACTGAAATTCATGTTTCTACAGCACATGTATAAGAGGTATATAGTTGTCCATAGATCTGATGTTCTGGAATTGGCAACTGAATGCCCCTCATCAAGTTGGGAACACGTGCAATCTACTCTTAGCCGCTCCAGCAATTGATATGAGCCTTCAATGTACTACTTGTTTTTAAAAAGAGCCATTAGACATAGAAGTATTTTGCTTATCAACTGTAATCTATGCACCTTAGCATACCTCTCTTAAAAAAAAAAAGTGTACACACAGCTATTTAAGATTCAAAAAGGGCAAAGAGAACAGCCAACACATCCAAACTGGTAATACAGAAGGAAGTATGTTACCAATGCAACGTTTAGTGACTCTAAGAAAAGAAACATTTGGTTGAAACCTACAGTGGTTGAGTTCTGGTAAGATCTTACAAAACAGTTCTGGTAACTGAAGTAAAACCACAACACAAATGGGTGCTGAGCTGCTCTTCTCAGCACACTTCCTGATCCTGACTTTATCATACTGAATGCCATTGTCATTACTGCTAGGGGCACAATAGATTCCATCTATTGATTCCACAATAGATTTTTATAACAGTTGCCTCTTGCTCGTGTTTTCAGAACTTGAGGGTAAGTATCTGTTATAGAAAGACTGAAAAGAATTCAGCTGCTCTCTCTTAATACTTAAAATAGAATTTATTGACAGAGTAGTGGTTTGGGGAGTCATGTTAATTATTTAGGAGTTCAGAGGAGCTTTAAGAAATGGTTTTTATTCCTTTCTCTCAGCACATCTATTTTTAACCCTCCTTTTCCTCTTCTCTCAAGATTAAAATAGAAGGGGAAAGGGTTTTCCTACTTTAGCACTACTCGTTGCATCTTTCAGGGACTCACCACTCTTCCACCCATAGAAGCTCTTTGATCAAGCCTTTATATAGAGAGCTGACAGAATTTTCCTGAGAATTCCCTAGGAAAGAAAAATACTGTATATTGCTTTTAAACTAATATTAGTTCTTACCTGTCATAAATTTCCGATCCTTCTTCCAATCCAGGCAGCAGTCCAATTACAAAGGCCTGAAGACCAGGCAGAAGGGACTTTTGGAGAGGAAGGAAGTATTTCTCGTATAAACCAAGGAGAACAGGCCTCACTGACATTGCTGCATTTGCCAGCAAAGGAAACAAACCAGAGCTTTTAAAAAGGAAAAAAAAAAAAAGCATAGAAGTATTTTGCTTATCAACTGTAATCTATGCACCTTAGCATACCTCTCTTAAAAAAAAAAAAGTGTACACACAGCTATTTAAGATTCAAAAAGGGCAAAGAGAACAGCCAACACATCCAAACTGGTAATACAGAAGGAAGTATGTTACCAATGCAACGTTTAGTGACTCTAAGAAAAGAAACATTTGGTTGAAACCTACAGTGGTTGAGTTCTGGTAAGATCTTACAAAACAGTTCTGGTAACTGAAGTAAAACCACAACACAAATGGGTGCTGAGCTGCTCTTCTCAGCACACTTCCTGATCCTGACTTTATCATACTGAATGCCATTGTCATTACTGCTAGGGGCACAATAGATTCCATCTATTGATTCCACAATAGATTTTTATAACAGTTGCCTCTTGCTCGTGTTTTCAGAACTTGAGGGTAAGTATCTGTTATAGAAAGACTGAAAAGAATTCAGCTGCTCTCTCTTAATACTTAAAATAGAATTTATTGACAGAGTAGCGGTTTGGGGAGTCATGTTAATTATTTAGGAGTTCAGAGGAGCTTTAAGAAATGGTTTTTATTCCTTTCTCTCAGCACATCTATTTTTAACCCTCCTTTTCCTCTTCTCTCAAGGGGAAAGGGTTTTCCTACTTTAGCACTACTCGTTGCATCTTTCAGGGACTCACCACTCTTCCACCCATAGAAGCTCTTTGATCAAGCCTTTATATAGAGAGCTGACAGAATTTTCCTGAGAATTCCCTAGGAAAGAAAAATACTGTATATTGCTTTTAAACTAATATTAGTTCTTACCTGTCATAAATTTCCGATCCTTCTTCCAATCCAGGCAGCAGTCCAATTACAAAGGCCTGAAGACCAGGCAGAAGGGACTTTTGGAGAGGAAGGAAGTATTTCTCGTATAAACCAAGGAGAACAGGCCTCACTGACATTGCTGCATTTGCCAGCAAAGGAAACAAACCAGAGCTTTTAAAAAGGAAAAAAAAAAAAAGAAAAAAAAAAGAAAAAAGGTAAGAAAAAAATTAAAATAGACTGTGAATTGCATATGATTTTAAAGAAAAGTTTACCTGTACAAGAATAAATCCTTGGCAAGCCATTTTGTCCCAATAATTTTAAAGATTATTTCATAGGTTTCTAGTGCCTTTAAATGCACTCCACTAGGTAGAGCTGGATGCAAACATTGAGATAATCTTTTACTGATGATCAGTCGTCTTGGTAATAGAGAATACTTCAGGTTACTCTGAAGAGCCTGTGGGAGAAAGGATATGAGAATAAACAGCTATAATGTAGAAGGCAATGTATATGATGACTGCATGTCAAAGATTTCCTACTAGCACATTGAGACGAACTAAATGCACTCAAGAGTTTTCTCTCATAAATGCATTTTGTTGTACTGAAACAGCAGAATTCTGCAATTGAGTTTTCATAGGGAATCAATCATGAACAGTCTAGAAAAGTCTGGTCTTACTTTGCTTAGAGGCTGGAAAAGGAAGTCAAAGGATAGGACAGGGGCAGGGTATCCTTATCCTATTTCCAGGGGAAGTCATGGAGTAACAAGAGCAGCATCTCAGCTTTTAAGGATGGGGAATAAAGTAAGAATTAAGTAACTGTCTTGACTCGTAAATTTTCACTTTACCTATAGCTGAAATATAAACAAAAAGCCTTCTGACCAAAGCAGGCATGATTAAATGGGACAATGACATCTTAGAAGTTATCTGTAATTCCATGTAGCTACACTCAGTAAGCTTTATTAACTATACCCACTGTATTGATGCAAAAGATCGTCAGGACAGGAAACAGTTAACAAAGTATTGCAGATAGGTCTTCGGAAAAAACAAACTGTAGCATCTTTCTTTGGAAAGGTTACTCTTTTCCTTGAACCATGCAT
>NW_009260028.1:9179252-9191668 GCF_000687185.1 Egretta garzetta | reverse complement strand
TTGAAAGTAGCACTGAAGTATGCCTCTTCAATTCAGAAACAATTAAAAGAAGAAGTTGTGAGTAAATGGCCCTTTAGCCTTTGATCACTGCCTGCTAAACGCAAACAGATGTTCCACTGCAGATTGACATTTAGGATGTTTTCAGGATGTCGTGGTTTAACCCAGCTGGCAACTAAGTACCATGCAGCCGCTCGCTCACTCCCCCCCCTCCCTCTGTGGGATGGGGGAGAGAATCGGAGAAAAGGAAAAAAAAAAAAAGACCCATGGGTTAAGATAGAGACAGTCTAATAAGAGAGAAGAATAACAATAGTGATAATAATAATGGTAAGAGAATATACAGAATATATAAAATAAATTATGCACAATGCAATTGCTCACCACTCGCTGACCAATGCCCAGCCTGTCCCGAGCAGCGATCACACCGCCCGAGCTGCGACCACTCTGCCCGTGACCGACCAACTAACCCCAGCGAGCATGACGTTATATGGTATGGAATAGCTCTTTGGTCAGTTTGGGTTAGCTGTCCTAGCTGTGCTGTACTCCCAGCTTGTTACGCACCTGGCCGAGCAGGAGAAGCTCAAAAAGTCCTTGAGTAGTCTGAGCACTACTTGGCAACAACTGAAAACATCAGTGTGTTATCAACATTCTTCTGGTACTAAATCCAAAACACAGCACTATGCTAGCTACTATGGAGAAAATTAACTCTATCCCAGCCAAAAGCAGGACACAGGATTAGGCAAATTCTTGACTCTCCCAAAGGTTAAGCCACGGTCTTGTCCTACATAATACTTTTAAACTTGAAATTCTTTGATCCTGCCTGAAAAAAAAGGTTTTGAAAAAGCAGCAGACAAGTGAACCAATCATTCCTTGCTTATTTCCAAAAAAAAAACCAAACCCCAAAACACTTCAGGAATGATCATGGCATTCACTTGAGTGCTGGATACTCTCATCAGCAGTAAGAGGAAGAGATAAACCCCATCATCTTTCAAAGGTGCATGCAACTTCTCATTTAAGAATTTGCAGTTGGTGGGCATGAGAAGCTAAAATCTGTGAGACTACTATTGCATTATTTCTCCCATTTGCTGTCCTGCCTAAACTGAGAGACCACCTATTAGTAAAGAGCTTCTAGTAAATAAAGTTTACTCAAGAAGAATAAGGCTGAGAGTTTGTGAAAACAGTAAATAGAAACGTCACACCATTCGAAACACATACAGTACAGATGCCATGTAGAGCCAATAATTTGCTTCCTTCCCTCCCCCACTACGAGCACGAGATCTGCATTTTAATAGGTACTAAAAACTAGAATCTGAGAATGCAGCAATATTTCACATATGAAACCCAGGTTACATTTGCGGAGTTATCTTTTATATCTTTTCTGTCTTTTCTATTGGAGAGTTTTACTCATATATTACATGAGTAATATTATTTCAATATTAAAGATTGAAATCCTTAATACTCATAACAACTTTGAAGACTGCTTGGAAGCTGGACTTTGAAACGTTCTGTTTATATTGGTTGGTATGTATTTGCCCACACCCTCTGTATATATAAAAGAAGGTAATTACAAAAAAATATGCCGATGGTAAATATTTTTCCTCTCAGATTGAACAAATATAATCTAAATATTCTATCAGTTAAAATTTAAATATCAGGTAGGTAGAAAATTAAAACATTCACTGTTTATTACACAGAGAATCTGATCCATTACAGAAATAATGCCATCTCATAAAATAATGCCTTGTTTGGCTTATTTCCTTTCTTAAGGATGTGAAGTAAATCTCCACCAGCAAACAAGAACTCTCCTTCCTCAAACATCAAAACATTTAGTCAGAAGAGGAAAAAAATACTCCAGGCATATTACGAGTTGAATAGTGGATATTCAGTGATAACCCAGCATTAAGTATTTCTCCTTGGTAACTCTGAAACCTTCCTATGTCCAAATTTTAGTAGGTGAGACTAACTAAGAACAAGACTACATTTATGTACATGTGCCAACCATACTGCTTCACCCAAACAATCAGAAGGCATCTCTGTACAGGAAGCAAGAGTTGAAGATGTTTATTATGATCCTCATACATAAGCTGAGGACAGTTCATGGCCATCACATCAGAATGATTCTGAGATGAAAATCCCTTCTCAAAAGTACGTAAACTTTTTTTCTGACTTAGGTTGAAGAAATACACAGTTGGACACAAACTACAATTCTTCTCAAGAGTGGGTGTTCCCGGTTAACAGTTGTCTCTGATCTTCCAGCAGATGCATGGGATTTTAAAGCACACTGCAATATATTAGAAGACTGTGGTTGCACCAAGAGCAGAGAGGTGGGCTGGCTGCTACTCTGCAGAAAGCTTCAGATTCTTAACAGCTTCCCCAGAACTGTAGGGCTCAAAGAATTTTTAAAAGGGTTGAAAGACATTAATTAGCAGACAGATCTAAAACTGTTCATTGAAATACGAGTGACATGATAATATACATATTTCAAAATACTAATTAGTTTCTGTGAGCTGACAGACAAGCTAAGAAGCTTGATTTTTAAATAGCCTGAGCTCCCACAACTGAAAAAAAGAATCAGTTGCCTGTGAGATCTACGTAGGACTGCTGAAATCCCATTATAATTTCAGCTGTTACAGGTAGCTAAATGTTGTGGTAGCAAGCCTGGTATCATTGGCACTGTATGCCGATGAAGATCCCATCCCAAACCATTGCTTCCACATTCAGAATTGAACACTAACAACCCCAGATGGACAACTCTGCTCACTGGTTTACACATCTATTATTCACCCATTCTTTTGATTCTCGTGAGCTTAACTTGACAGCCTTTAGTTACATACGGGCTGAAGCCCACCCATGAGCTACTTTTCCTCTTTGTCTCCAGCTGCTTTCCGCATGAGGAGTTATGGTGGCAGAAGTGTTAAGCATCCCTGGAACCGCTAGTAAGGGTTGGCTTGGGAAGCCTGAACTGCCAGCAAGCACTCCGCGCTTAATATGTCATCCCAGGGTTTGGTTTTCACAGGTCAGTGAGAAATCAACAATCCCAGAAAACCAGGAAGTATTTGACCTACCGCTGGCTTTTAAAGTAAAGACTTTAATCAGCAAGTCAGGAAAAAAATGAGACACGCAAAGTAACGACTTGTGTCCATGTGCATGTCCAGTTTTCAACTTTTTACAGGTTCTTTTTCTTTATGACTGACTGGAGAATACATTGTACACACTAAACATTTTCTAATGTGTAAACATGCTCGAAGTTTCTTTGAACGTGGGCTATAAAGGGCAGAAAGGGAAGACCTTGCAGCAGTGTATACATCTGCCTTGCAACAAAACACATGCAGATGTACATACACAGAAGACATTCACATTTCAACAGTTACCGGTTTAACTTGTTCTGCGCTGCGTTACAGCACCACTAGAGGCCAGTTAGATCAATTTGCCTTGACATTAAAAAACCAAGCAAATAAAGTAAATATTTTTATTTATATAACTAGAATTCCAGCAAAATGCAGCATTTTAGGGACATGGTTTAGTGGTGGGATGGCAGGGTTAGGTTAAAGGTTGGACTCGATGATCTTAAAGGTCTTTTCCAACCAAAGCGATTCTATGATTCTATGATCCACATCAATTTATAAGATGATCTTCAACTAGGAAATACTATAATTCTTGTTTTAGACAACAGTGGTTGGGAGGAGAGGGGGAGAAGGAGAGCCTGTGATTCCATTTTCCACTGATTCATTTTCCAAGTAAGTAAAAAAAATTCTAAACAGAGCTCCAGCTTCCATAAAAATAGCAGCATGAAGGTCAAAGATGGTTGTGAGGAAACTGTAAAGTAGGAGCTGGAGTTATATTAAAAAAGAAGGAGAAAAAGATGTATAAAATATCACTGGTCCTGCACATTGCAGTTGTGCATCGGGCGTGGTGAAGTTCCATAAAGCAGTTAGGAGGCAAAGCTTCCCTTCTCAAAGATACAATGCTTGCCTTCAACAGAAGGCAAGTGGTGCTTCTGTTTGTAATTCCCTCAACAGCTGTCATAAGGCAGTGGCAATCAGAGTTCTCATATGAAGCAACTGGTGTAATTAATGGCTATTCTCATTAAATCCACATTTCAGAAGACTCCTTCTCTTTTCTCCCCTCAAGAACAGACATATTGTAACATTAAGAGTTCCTACTGAAACAAACAATAGCTGTGCAGCTGCAATTATTTTTATGCTCTTTTGCCTTCCCCTCCAAACAGATCAAGTGTTTGGTTGAGATCATATTCACCTTGAAGTTTCTGAAGCAAGAAAAGCCTACAGAAGCAAAAAGTAACATACTTATTCTCTGTTGAAAGTAAAATAAAAAAAAATTACTTTGAAATTGCAGACTAAGGACTAAAAATAAGTATTGTACAAACTTTTAATCTGTGCATTTACACACTTGTGCTATGTCCAAGGACAAAAAGTAGTTTGACAGTGCTCTTCTAGAGCAAATGTTGCTATCATTACTGAGCAAGTCAACCATGCTGCAAGCATAAAATAAATCCCTCTAGAACAACTGATTTTTCAAATGTTACAATATTTTGTTTTCATGGTGTACAATAACTATAAATTAACAACTTGCTCAGAGAAGGGACACTGGCCTGCCAGCCAGGCTCAGTGGCAACAGTCACTACCAAAGCTTATGTGCAAGCACCACTGAGAGCCAGAAACTGTTGAAAAATTGTTGAACTAGGTATTTCTGCCAACATGCATGGCAAAATCCTGTCCATTACTCCTGTCAAACAGATACAGGCTGGGATTTTTTGGCGGGTTGGTTGGCTTTTTTGTTTGTTTGTTTTTTTGTTGTTGTTGGGTTTTTTTACTATATATAGATTAAATGAACAAACACGGGAGTTTAAACATTCACTTGCCAAAAACCCAGTGGGATTTGGTGCTCTTCTGTGAATCAGTAAATTGCAGAGACTTTTTTGAAAGCTTCCTATCATAGTTTCCTCACAAAAGCAGGCTGTGGAATCCAATATTTACTACTGCTCAGTTCTTCATTTTGAAAACTGTGTACCTTATCTACTGTTTGCCTGTACCCAGAGTTAAAATATCTGGAAAATATATGCCTATAATCTGGATTAAAAACCCTAATGCAAACTATGCACTCAGATTTTCCTAACTTCGTAATTTTTAGCCTCTTAATTGCTTGAAGTTCCCCCTACATGAATACTTTTACATGTGTTTTATATAATACATATCTGTTTATAGTCTGAATAGACAGTGACAAGCATTTTGGATATGAAAACAATGTTAAAAGCACCTATTCGGTGCTTTTGGGGGTTGGACTAGATAACTTCTAGGGGTCCCTTCCAACCCAAAACATTCTATGATCCTATGATTTCACTGATAAGCCCACATACGCTGAACCACCACCTATTTCTAGGTTTAAAAAGACAACACCCCTCCCCTCCAGCATTTTTTGTAAGTATCACAGTGATTTCTCAGAGTTGTATCCTTTTACAAAATTGGAACAAGCTGGCAAAATCTGCAATAGTGCGATCACATTTTAGCACTAAGACAATTGAGAAGGGTTACTGTATTCTGGGTGCAGCAATCTGTACTGAACATCTGAAAACCTGAGTTACAAAACAGTGCTTTCCAAACCGCGAACATATGCAGATTTGCAAAACCAATAAAAACATGTTTCAAAGCTGTATCCAAGACCAGTACTGAGAGGAGAACAATCCTACTTCTTGAAGCATGGAGCAGCCTAGGCTGCAGCTACTGAATGACTGGTTTATAGTAAGTAGAGCCTGAACAGAGGCAAAGCACAGAGAGGTATTTACAAGTGGAATATGAGTAAGTTTCAGGGCAAAGCTGAAGACCCTCTTTAAAACATTAACATTCATATTTACTGCCTGTTTATTCCACCTGCTTGCATCTGTCCATTTATATTCTTCCATAAGTATTTATAAACATTACTTTCCACTGTTTTTCCTTCACCATGATGTTGCAAAACACCCACAATATTCAAATTAAAACCCCCAAAATCTTTCCCTTACAAACTTGGGGTATAGCATAAGTTAACAAATTCTGCCAACTCTCCATCCTTCACTCACGCTCATGCTTGGTACCTGTAGTTCTGTTCAGAACACTGCAGGGGAGATTCATCTTGCCTAACCTTAGAAGCCTAGGTCAGCTAAAAAACATGGACAAAACTGCAGTAACTTACCTCAGGCTCCCTATAAAACCACTGAAGAACACACGCAATTTTAGGACCTACTTTAAATAGCAAGAGATGAGTCACAAAACAATAAACAAACCAACCAACCAACCCTTCCTCTCTAAAAGTGATTCAAGGTGAAGCTATCCACACTGACGTCATGTGAAGTTAGATAAGGCTCATCTCCCTTAAGTGACAAAACCCAATTTTTCTAGATCTACAAACTGACCTGTTTGGCTGACCATTCAGATTAAAGTCAACTTGTTTCTGTGTTGCTTCCCTGGTTCTACAAGTCATTGTGAAACATCAGTTAGAACCAGGGAAGCAACAGGGAAACTGTGAAAAACAACCTTCAATTTAACCTTGGCAGCTAAGCAGTAATAGAAGAAGTAGCAGAGTTGTCTCCTTTCACTGGGAGTAACAGCAGCAAGAGCTCCAAGATCACTCGCTTCAGCCAAGGCCAAAGGGATCTGGATCAGCTCCCTCCATTCTTTTTCCCTCATCTTTAAGTAGCAAGAGCCTGTGCTGCTTCCTCCAGACCTTGTATTGAAAGGGTAATACCACTGAGCTTCTACAGAAGTAGGATGTGTGTGTGTGTTAACTTGTGGGACTCAATAGTGCAAAGTACTGTTGAAGCCTGCCTGAAGGGTGAAAAAGCCTCAGAAAATACTACACCTATATAAGCAACACCACTTGCAATTAAAGTCAACAATACAAAGATCCTTAAGAAACATGTGCTTAAGAGAGATCTTCCATGCTTGCTACTCTAGAAGCATGAAAAATACTTCCAAAACTTCTCTCCTTTCCTCTTTTGTCTCTCCCTTTCTCAGCATTGTCACATTTGCTTAATAATAGGTGTCATTGCACACCAGTTACTGACACCCAGGTTCCTGAATATGACCATGTGCAGTGTTTAAAAACATTTTTATCATTGAGATACTGTTGATCTCCTCCCTCATACCCATCCTCTCCCTGCTCATTCATTCACCCTCAGAACTGACTGTTGAAGAAATTAGGCTTTTACATTAGAAACACCTCCCCCTCCCCCAACACTAACAGAACTCAACAACTATATTTATGTTTTAGGATGTAAGAGACCAAGTAATCATAGGAGTTAAGAGAATAGCTGTTGACGTCTTATTTCACAATCTTCCCTTTGGCAGCACATTCTGCTGACATATCCTCCTTATTTTCAGATAACAGACAGAAGCAGATGAACACTGGGGACGATCTGCTCTACAAATGCTTAAGCTCCTAAACCGATTAAGTCCATAAAATATCACAGCAGATGGACTGATGTAACAGCTAAAAGCTTTTTTGCTTGATTTCTACTATGCTGCTGCATATTTTGGCAATTTGGTACCTGAATAAGAGTTTCAGATAGGTGTTAATCAGGTTAGCACGTTCATCTAGGTCAAGACAAAAAGATCAAAGCCTACTTCTTGCCACAGGTAAGAAATCTCTCACTCTAATTATTTCTTGTTTTCCGTTTTGAGAGAAGCATTCTGAAGGCATCTAGCTCTCCTTATTGACTCAACAGGAATCATAATGAAACAGTGAAGGCAGAAATGTGTAAATCCTATTGCCAGAGCAATATTCAGCTTCTCTCCTCTGAAGAGGAAAAAACATGGCTGCCCTTAAAAAAATCTCAATTTGGCAAATGTTGTCCCAGTTTTCAAGATGGTGAAGAAGGAAGACCCTGGTAATTACAGGCCTGTCAGCCTCATTTCAGCAACAGGTAAAATTATGGAGAAGGATATTCGGGGACTTTGTTACTGAAAAACACTTGAGAGTCAATGCAGTCATTGCTCATAGCCAGCATGGGTTCATGAGGAGAAAGTCCTGCTTCACCTTTTATGACAAGGTCACCCATCTAGCTCACCACCGGAAGCCATAGCTGTGGGTTTTTTTTTTTATTTTAGCAAAGCTTTTGATACTGTCTCTCACAGTATCCTTCTGGATAAACTGTCTGGCACATAGCTAGACAAGTCCATAATATGCTGGCTGAGCAATTGGCTGATGGCTCAGGCTCAAAGGGTTATAGTAAATGGAGTTACATCAGGCTGGTGGCCAGTCACCTGGGGGGGCCCCCCTCAATTTTAGGGCCAGTGCTCTTTGATGTTTTTATAAATGATCTGGACACAGGAATCAAGTGTACATTAAGTAAGCTTGTCGATGATACTAAACTAGTAGGAGCTGTGGACTCCCTCGAGGGTAGAATGGCCTTACAGAGAGATCTGGATAGACTAGAGAGCTGGGCAATTGCCAACCATAGGAAATTTAACATGGGCAAGTGCCGGATTCTCCACCTGGGACAGAGTAATCCTGGTTATATGCACAAATTGGGGGATGAGCAGCTGGGCAGCAGCCCTGTGGAAAGAGATCTGGGGGTTTGGGTCGATGACAAGTTGAATATGAGGGCAACAAAGATGGTGAAAGGTCTCAAGGGCAAGACTTGCAAGGAGCAGCTGAGGTCACTTGGTTTGTTCAGCTTGGAGAAAAGAAGGCTGAGGGGTGACCTCATCGCAGTCTACCACTTCCTCAAGGGGGGCAGCAGAGGGGGAGATGCTGATCTCCTCTCTCTGGTGACCAGTGATAGGACACGAGGAAATGGAATGAAGCTGCATCAGGGGAAGTTCAGATAAGACATCAGGAAAAGGTTCTTCACTGAGAGGGTGGTCAGTCACTGCAGCAAGCTCTCCAGGGAAGTGGTCATCGCACAAAGCCTGTCAGAGTTCAAGGAACATCTGGATGATGCTCTTGGTCATATGGTTTAGTTTTAGGTAGTCCTGTGAGGAGCAGGGAGTTGGACCTGATGATTCTTATGGGTCCCCTTCCAGCTGAAGATATTCTACGATTCTACAATTCTACGGATTCTTCTCCCCTTTGAAAACCCTGTAGAATTAAGGTTTAGCAATGACAGCAGAGGCATATGAGGCATCTATCGGGTAATAACAGATGTTTCCTTATGAATTCTGCAAGAGTTGCCTCCTCTCAACCCTATTTCCTTAATGACTGTAACTGCTCTTACCCCACATACGCTCAGGAAGAGCCTTATGTTAAAAGAGACCAAATGGGACACAAACAACATACACCTTGTTTCTTGGGCAGGAGGAGAGGACATAATTCCTAGGTGTTTCCCCATAAAAGTCTTTTTCTTTCTTCCTACATTTTCCATGGTCATACAAAAGTCACCACCAGTGGCAAATCAATTATTTTCCCAAATACAAGGGAAGGGCATGGTAAAGTAAATGTGATCTTTAAATATAAACTTTGACTCAGAACATATAAAACTTGTGACTTCCTGTTCTATATAAAGACTTTTTCAGCTGCTCAAGAGTAAGTAAGCAGCATCCTGAGGGTTTCTTCGATGCAAAAACTAAATTAAGTTAGCTGTATAAAGGGAACAAATACCATTTGAAGGAAACCTTGTTGGTTGTACCAGAATTTCTCACATTTATATAAAAGATGCTGACTTAGCTGCTTCCATTACCCTTCCTCTATGAACTAATATTTTTTGAGGGAATTTCCGATTTTGCTAAGTCCTGTAAGTTACAGAAAAGTTAATAAGAATACAAAGATAATAAACAAATGAAAAAATATTCCTGTGACACTGTACCTTATTGAGTTTGCCAAGGGAAGATATAAGATCTGCCCATTCACTTGATGATTCGAAGTTTCTCAAAGCTTTCTCAATTGCTGAAGAATAATTTCTGTATCTGTAATCACCAAGTAACTCCTGTTCTTCTGGATCCATCTTCAGTTCTCATAGCAAGGTGAAATTTCCTGGTAAACTAAAACAGGCTCACAGTTACAAAAAGTTAACCTGCATTTAAATTCTGGCAAACCTCAAGTGCTGTAGGGTAACAGTAAATATGTAGAAGTACTGACAGATCACAATAAACAGGTCATCTGATCAAGTTTCAACACAAAGTTAAAAATAATTTAACAGCATGACTCCAACCCCACTGCCTGTTCTAGAGGTTTTGCAGTCACATTTTCCTATTTACGAAACATGTTTTTTCCCTCTGTGCCCATGGATTTCTCACACAGGAATAAAGGAAAGGAATATAAAGTCTCACTATAAACAGTCAAAGCGCTGACAAGGGGTTAGGGAGAAACAAATAGTTTTCTTTACTTATCATCTCTGCAGTGTTCTGAAAGGTTACCTGTAGCAGTGGAATGTGAAACATTTCATACCAAAATACAACTTTCCAGAGGAATTCCATTAAAGGGCCTCTTAGCCCACAGCAGAAGGAGCTCTGAGAACTCCGTATCTCAATTTGTCAGCAGCAGATGCTGAAGCACAAGACTAAGGTGTTTTGCCAAAGCATCAAGGCATGCATTCTAATCTTCCTTTACTTCATCAAAAAGTATCCGTATATTTTTATGGAGGAACAGTAAGTTGTCCAGACCTGATTTTCTCATATTCTGCAATGCATTTAGATTAAAAAAAACCAAAACACCTGTTTTAGAACAACGGGAAACAAGTGTGGTTGGATTTTGCATACTGAAAAATCGTACCTTCACTCCTGTGCTAGCCATGACACTAGTTCTTCTGTTAGCTAATACAAAAATATTCTTCTAGAGACATGCTTAGGTTTAGGAATGCCAGGTTTAGGTCAATCTGTGCTACATCACTGATACAGAAAAGAAAGCACAATAAAACATTTAATAATGTTTTTGAAAGGCATCTGCATTCAGTTTCCTACTGCTAGGACACAAAAATAAACCTAAGTGGTCCTCTATACTCTTTTAAAACAGGTCATCTCTCACAGCATTAAAAAAAATAAAAAATAAATCAACAATTGTGTATCATCCGTTAACTTTAACATCAATGTAAGATTTTTGGTAGCAAACTCTCAGAAAAAGAAGAATGCCTGATGCATTCAAAAAAAGGAAAGTATTTTAAAGGCAGGTTTAAGCCACCTTTGCACTCCCCTGATAGTAGGATTCAGCCATTGCCAATAAAACTACTCTGTCATACAACCTACACCCACCTCTATGGAAAAAAAAAAAAAAAGTATTATCACACAATCTCATCAGGGCCATGTTTGGTTGTTGGTTGGCTTTGTTTGTCTGTTTTGCTACAGTAAAGGTTTAATTTTCTGGTTTCACCAGGAAATATGCAGTACTTCTCTCAGCAGAGAATAAAAAGAACCCCACTGCCTTGCAGGGTGTAATATTTATCTGGGACAGTTATCCTTGCTCCAACAAGGATTTTAAAAACAAAGAAAAAAAAAAAAAGTCAACCCTCCCATAAAACCTAACAAAGTGGCAAACTTGCACTATACTGTCAGCAAAAATTACGAGTAATCTGATACAGACACTGCCCCTGCCACTGGCAGGGCAAGAAATTGAATCCTATTTCCCTCAACTCATGTAAGTACCTTAATCATTGGACTACTGGATTGTATTTATGCTCCTTAGAACAAAGCATGAGCTAGGAAGCATTCTAGCAGCCCTCTGCCAAGTCAAGAGTGCTCCCACTTCCATAAATAAGAGATTTGGCTGGATCATTTAGAATCGGGCAGCCGTTTTGCTGACAGAACACATAATTTCTTCATTTGTAAATGCAGTATACCCGCATGAATCCACTTAGAGAACAGGAATCAATCAAGTTATCAACAGCATTTAAAGAGGTTCTAAATATTCTATGAAAATCATGTCCTAAAGCATTCTCATAGCATTAAAACCTGGTCTATTTAAGTAAAATCTAGTTTGGTTCTGAGGCTAAAATAGAACGTACCTATTAAAGAAAAAACCCTACCCCTAGTAAAACTTCAGCTGGAGGTAAAATTGTCTTATTCTGTTCCTAAGACACTTTTCTTTGGACTTTGCTGTGAAAAGATGGGTGAATAGCGCATTCCCACACAGAAAAGCAGTGATGGACCGAACGATTTAGCGTGCATTGATGTTCACATACCTATGCTGCAAGATGCCAGCAAGGTTTGGAAAAAAACCCCAGTAACCTAAAAACAGCCAATAGAGCACACTGGTGCTTATACACAAAGGCAGGATGATTAAAAAAACCCCAAGACCAAAGAACAAAAAAACCCAAACCAAAAGCCACCTGCCCAGTGACCTTCAGGCACGTCTTCCAAATCCCGGGTCACCAACTTCCTTAGTAAGCGGAGACGTTCGTGTTTCTCATCAACTTCCAGCACCGTCCTACGGCCGGCTAACGAGGCGGGCGCGCTGCCTGATTCATCCCCAGGGACGAGGCGCTGCCTCCCCGG
>NW_009260028.1:9166993-9178363 GCF_000687185.1 Egretta garzetta | reverse complement strand
AAACAAGGCGGCGGCCGCGCGGAGCCGCAACCTGGCGTGTCCGCTCCCCCCGCCAGCGCCCGCCGCGAGTGTGCGCGTCGCTGCGCGGAGCTGGGCAATGAAGGCTGGTACCGGCCCCTCCAGGCACAGCGAGTCTCAGCATCTCCATTGCGCTGAAGCCGGTGAAGGCACGTTGAGCTTTGCTTCTGTTCCAGCTGGTTTTAGGCATGAAGCACTTTTGACAAATTTTGCAGGAGCAGCGTGATTTCACGGGGATTCAGTTGTTAGGTTTGTAACAGGCTCGAGTCCAATATAAGAAGCCCTCTGTTCTTTACAAAAGGCTTCGAAGAAAGCTAATGTGTTGGAGTTTTAGTTGGCAAAAAAAAGAAACCAGCAAAATACCCATGGAAAGTAAAAGACATGATCTTGCCAGACAGGGATGTATATACTGTGGAAAGGTATTATTTAACCTCAGCCTCTTTTTTTTGTTGTTGTTTTTTTTCTTTTTACATGCAGGCAGAACATAACCCTGGTAGTGCAAAGTAGCTAAAAAGTCAACAAAAACCAACCTGTTCACTTCTTCAAAGTGAGAGAATAGAAACTGCGGCTTTTAAGATTATGACGGACACTGTTTCAGCAATGATCTCCAATAAGTTTTACATTCGTATACTCTCCTAATTTCTCAAGACCACCTGCCTCACCCCCCAACTCCCTAGCTAGATTTTGGTAACATAATCTGGCACGTTGTTCTTCTAGCACATCAAAGCTGTGGTTACTGGCAGCTAATGGAACTGCTTCATGCATGTGCTGGAAGGATGGAAGCAAGGTGGGAAGGCAGGAAGGCTTCCACACATGCTTTCACTCCCCACTTGTGTACACCTCCAAAAGCCGGAGCAGGTACCAAAAAGCACGGCTGGCCTAGCTTCAGCATGTGCTATCTCACTACAGAATTTTAGCAGCTGTTCACGAGCTTTCACCCAGCCCATGCGGTGGCTATTGCACATTCCATCCTTTTGGGAAGTCAGCACCTGCCCACAGCGCTGAGGTCAGCGTGGACGCCTGAAAGGCCGGGTAACCTCCGAGAAACCTGTAACACGTGTGGGAAATTGGTGTGACAAAATATTAAAACGTTTTGCAGTGATTTACAGCTTTATTCCAGATCTGGCGTCATTTAAAAAGACAAATCTTCAGAAAGGAGGTGGTGTATTAGAATGCACAAAGGCTTCCTCCTAACACAATAAACTGCCTTGATCATTTGAATGTAACATTTTTCCTTAGGGATACATGGCAGTAGATATATTCGGTACCATGGGCATCAACACGGCTTATCCTTCTAAGCTGCAATGCCACCGATTTAAGTTTCAATTTCTAAATGTTAGGGTTTTGTAACTTTCAAGGCAGCGTAGCTTAGTTCTTGGAAATGAAGGTCAGTGCTCCTGAATACGTGCCCGACTGAGCAAAGAACTTGTACTTTTGATGATGTCTTTAACACGTGACATTTGTGTCCTAAAATACAGCATGTTACTTAGGATACTTTAAAATCAGTTCCTGAGGGTTTGCTATCCCTTCAGAAGTTCTTTTTCTCACAAATTTGTGTTTTTTGACTGCACCAGCTGCATGTGGGTGCCTAGCTGTATTCATTTCATTCTGATTTCCACCTAGCTTTCAAACCCACTTGCCATTTCTACCGCAAGACAGAGGTCTCCTAGAATGTCAGGGAATCAGGCAGTCAGGTGGGGATTCCGGCTGGGGGAGTGGCTGAGGCACCAGGTCAGCTGCTGGCTGGCACCGGCCACATCTCCTGATGGTGAGGCCATGGAAGTGCTCAGCTGCTGGGAAGCTTTGATTAGAGCGTGCACCACAACCAGCCAACCTCCAGACCGACCCGCTTCCTCTGCTCTCGTGCTTACAAACCTGCTGGTTGGTAAATCATTGGAAAAATAATTCCAAATGCTGGTTTTTGTATCAGAGGTTGTGCTAATTCACAGCATGCCTGTCATACTGAGTATTCATGACTTCTTTTCAGGAAAGGCTAAAAATCAGTTCGTTATACGCACCACGGCAGCGCTGCCCATGCTAAATCCTGGCCCTTGGGATGGGATCAAGTAAGAGGCGTACTGATGTAATCCCGCCTGGAGACAGCCAGGCTGCATTTCAATCTAATGAACATTCACGTTAACTTCCATGTGACGTTGACATAAATCCGCTTGCTTTGTACTGGAAAAGTCTACTCCAATCGTACCTCACTTGTCAGATTTTATTGGGGGTTTTTTTTGAAATATCCCTCACAATATAAATATAAAATTTCTACCGTGAACCGATGTAGCATTTCTATTATTTACTGAAGGAAGTTTAACAAGTTGCTTGCTTTCAGCATTTTATCTCCCTAGCAGAGTCTAAAACAATACATTCACAAATAAAACACCACTGGAGCCACTACTGCTGTACGTCCTGTAAGTACTGTGTAACTCCAGTCAAACACAACAGACAACGCCCGTCAGATCAGGGTGTCTGGGTATGCGGGTAGGTACCTGAAGAGAGCCAGGGTAGGATTTTAAGAGTGCTGAGGAACCACAACTCCAGACCGGTGAGTGGGGGTCCAGAGACAAGACGGCAATCCAAACTGGGCAGTGTGAATCTGGGGACTGTTCCTTCAGATGTAAGCGCTACGAGCAGGTAACCTTGTGAAGAGGTCTTAGAGAGGATGAAAACTGGCCTCCATGACCCAAACTGTCCAGATGGCAGTTTCCTTTATTGTCAGCTCCAAAATGAAGATTTTGCAGAACAAAAATGAACACTGAAAAATTTCCATTGTAAAACATCATTATCATTCCTTCTCTTCTTTTCATTATTTGAGATTAAAAAGCTAAAAACATCCCTATACTAACGTGAGACTGGAGTTTGAATCACATTTTGCATTTAAGTGCATTCAAATAATACTGGGCAACATATATAATCTAAATTTTTGTGACATGTTTCTATGCTGAGAGGAAGGCCGCAGCATTCAAACTCAGGGCACTGCCCACATGTTGGGCTATACTACTGTAAGAGATGGGTTCAATTAAAATTATCTGTGGATACAAATAAGTTCTCAGAGTTCTTGTCATGATCATTATTTATGTAGAAAAACACTTAAATGGAAAATTTAAGGAAACAACATGCTAAGCTAGGTATATTCTCTTCATCTTTTTAGGTAAATTGACCTCAAACTCTCTAGGCATGTCTACAGTGCAGTTTTGAAAACCAAACACACTGCAATGTCTACAGTGCAGTTTTGAAAACCAAACACACTGCACTGCACAGCATTGGAACCGCAACAGGTACAAAAGCCTGGCCCACACCATAGTTACTGGCATCGCAGGGGATCCAGATAGAAATGACCTGGCTGCAATCCCCTTTAGATTCAAAAAGCTCTAGAGCAGACCAGTCTCCTTACTGATTGCCCCCACACCTTCAGATCACCAGCTTTCCAAAGCAAAGCTCTGCTGAGCAGCCGGCCTACCACAGCCTTTGAAAACGATGGCTGCGCTGCCAACCAGCACACTGCGACGTCTGTAGCTTCTCCTTCAGAAGGTCCCAGAGGCCTCGCATGCTGTTCATATCCAGCTGACGCAGCAGCAGGTACAGCTTCCGCTCCCAAAGTTTTGCCACAGCTGCCTGACTGCCGCCCTGCACAAGCTACGGCATTCCCAAGAAACTGCCTCCACTGAGCTCTCACAGTTGTGAATCCAGTTCCTTTATCGTCCCATGTCACCACAACTACTGCATTGCCAGGCATTTTCTTTGGCTAATAAATTCCCAAGTAAAAATGGTGGTGACACACTGTAAAAAGAAAAACAGTAAATCACCCGTGAAAGTTGTATACAGTACAACGGGTCATTATTATTTCATCCCTTTCCTATCCCTTAAACTTTACACAATAACCACTCAGCAAGCATGCCAGAATCTGAAAGCAACAAAATACTTCAGACACAACGGACATGGGAGAGAAGCAGGGAGGCAGCTTAAAAAAAAAAAATAAAAAAGAAATTTTGGTTGAACAATGCAAGCCCTGTCCAAAGATCCAGCCTGCCACACACGCTGTACAGCCTGTCCTCTTGATTCTGCTCTCTGCGAACAGCCCTCCCCTGGCAGCCTGCCTCACGTCGTCCCAGCTCTGTTCCCAGGACATGGTCCTCCTACCCGTGTCACCGGGGGATGTGCTTCTCCTGCAAAAGCTCCTTCCTGACTCTGACTGGTCCTGCGATCAGCCAACATGATGTTCAACAAGGCCAAGTGCAAGGTCCTGCACTTGGATCGGGGCAACTCTCAGTATCAATACAGGCTGGCAGATAAAGACATCGAGAGCAGCCCTGCGGAGAAGGACTTGGGGGTACTGATGGATGAAAAGCTGGACATGAGCCAGCAATAGGCCAACCCTATCCTGGGCTGCATCAAAAGCGTGGCCAGCAGGTTGAGGGAGGGGCTTCTGCCCCTCTACTCTGCTCTGATGAGACCTCACCCAGAGCACTGCATCCAGCTCTGGAGCCCTCAGCACAAGAAGGACATGGAACAGTTGGGTCCAGAGGAGGGCCACAAAAATGATCTGAGGGCTGGAGCACCTCTCCTGTGAGGACAGGCTGAGACAGTTGGGGTTGCTCAATCTGAAGAGAAGGCCGCGGGGAAGACCTGATTGCGGCCTTTCAGTACTTAAAGGGGGCCTATAGGAAAGACGGGGACAATCTTTTTAGTGAGGCCTGCTGTGACAGGACAAGGGGTAATGGTTTTAAAAAAACAGGGTAGGTTTAGACTAGATATAAGGATGAAATTTTTTACAATGAGGGTGGTGAAACACTGGAACAGCATGCCCAGAGAGGTAGTGGAGGCCCCATCCCTGAAAACATTCAAGGCCAGGGTGGACGGGGCTCCGAGGAACCTGATCCAGTTAAAGGTGTCCCTGCTCACTGCAGGGGAATTGGGCTAGACGGCCTCTAGAGGGCCCTTCCAACCCAAAACACTCTGTGATTCTATTCTATGATTCTATGGGTATTTTCTGCCTCGTTTGCACCTCCTATAGCTTGAGCTTGTATCCATGCAGATGCTTTTCCTTCCTTCAGTACCACACCACAGCTGCAGAGGCTGTGAAAAGATCTGTCCTTTGTTCTTGTTTCTGTTCATACCATAAGGAACTGTCTGTTTTATAATTAATTTCACCATGAGGAATGACATTTCTGAAGATGACTACTTAGCCATCATCTTCCACTTTGCTTCCTTACCCTGAAACAGGGTAAGCAGGCTTAACAAAGAACAAGCACCACGGAAGGGCTTAATACAAGTATTTGAAATACATCTTTTGTAACGAACTTTCAAACTTATAATTTGTTTGGCTTGAACGTAAAAAAAACCAAAACCAAACCCTGGATCCCGAGTTAGAGTTAAGAAGGAGCTTTATAGAGCATAGGAGATACTTAGGAACCAATTTGTACTTAACAATGGATACTATCCAGCTATGGTCAACGGACCTAGGACTCTTCAGCCTGGGCTTTGCACAAACCACATGAAAGCTGGGTCAAGGTTTGTTTGGAAAGTTTGTACACAGCAACGGGAAGGGCACGCAACTTTTGAAACTTGAAAGACTCAAGCAGCATTTCAAGTATGAAGAACTAGGTATGATTCTGCCCTGTTGGATTACAGCTCTTAAAAGTTGTGCACAAATTATTACTAAATGAGAACAGCCATGTTCTATTTTGCCAAGGTATCATAACACAACTAGAGGAGCACTCACAAACCCTGGTTCTCTTCAACGGTTGGCCTTGATGATCTTAAAGGTCTTTTCGAACCTAAATGATTCTATGATTCTTTCTGTTGTACATCAGAACGATAGTCAAGTTACTGCATGAACCCAGGTGGCTTTTGGAGCTATCATACCATAGGCAGTCTGGCAATAGTATGTAAAAAACATTAAAAACTTTATACAGGGATTTTGTAACTGATCTGCTGCCCTTAAACTGAAGGCCTCAGATTTTTTTTCTTAATTCAGAATAGATTAACATGAGAACTTTTGGACAGCGCTCATCCTGCTCTTCAGTGAGCTCTGGGGCATGACTCATTTGGCAATTCTTCCACCTTTATAAAAACAATAGCTACTGTATCCTTAAAAGACCAACTAATAATCGCACCTTTGTGCTGTGCTGATAAGCGATTACCAAACCCACACATATTATTTATGTCCAGCGTCTTCTGGTCCAAGGCTTTCCTGAACACAAACTGTACCAGGGGAAACCAACACTAAACCCTGTTAGCTAAGCCACTTTGGCATTGTCTTGTTGACTCCCGATTAAGAATTAACTTGTCCGTTGCCGATTTGTCATTACCAGTGACAGGTTTATAGGCGATTGTCTGCCCCAGGAGAGCCAGCTGTATCACTCCGCAGAGGCATTTGCCAACCCCCAGGCTGCCTCTGCTGCCACACGGCTCCACCTCTACAGCTGGAAGTGCCGTGGCAACCTTTCAAGACGAAGCATTTGAAATGCAACAACCAACATTTAAAGTGAGAAAATAAATTGGGTGCTCTCCATGTCACTGCTTCTACTCGTGACTTTGCTTACACAACTTGTTTTGGTTACCACGTTAATTATGTATTTCAGTCCTACCCTGAAACAGTATTGTAACATTTACAGTTCGTTTTCTCTAGTACATGGAGAGCACTTAATCCAGTTTTTTAATACAGAAACTTCTGGCTGTGCAACAAATGAACTGGCAGTCCTGAAGAATAGTTTGCTGTATCAGTTCTGTACTTTATTTTCCTCTTTATATAGTCCAAACATCACACATTCCAGCTTCAAACTTAGCTGCAGAAAATGGAAGTGTATTTTCAAACATTATAAATCTCTAGTATCAGAATAAGCCAGTTGGAAGAATACAAATCAGTAACTATTCATTTATTGACATATATATATTAATAAAGTCTTATTAGTGGTACATCACTGCTATTTTTATTTTCACCTAATTCCATTTTGTTCTGATAGTAATAAATCTCTACACAGCAGTGATTCTGTTCTGGTCTTATTAGCCTCCCCCCAAACTGGTCAGACTGTAGATCTCAGAACAACCCCCTCCCCCTTTAAGAAACCCAGCACAACCTCAAGAGGCAACTATGGTCCCTAGAAACATCTATTGAGCTGAGAGTAAGGCATCTGCTTCCTCATCCCAATGCCACAACAGAGATCTGTCTCGGGAGACTGGGAGAAGGGCTGGCAATGATTTAATTAAAAAAAAATTCAGGTAAACAAGGTCAGGCACCTCTGTGTTAGGGCAACACCAAATTACCCTGTATCATCTGGGCTGAAACACCCACAAATCAGATTTTGGGCCACGCAGTCAATGATGTGAGCAGGCTAATGGAGACCGTTGGGAAGTACCCTAGGGCAGACTTAATCCCGGAGGAGTACCAGAACTGTAACCCTCACTGTAACAATAAAGGACCCTGCTGCTGTGGACAGGATGAGACTGCTCTGGGTAAATGCCCTACCAGGGCACAGGCACATCCACAGTCACATTGCCACAAACATGGGTCTGCCTACACAAGCTCACCAGGTTCGAACAGTTTTGTTACTAAGAAACTGGCCATGAGGACCATCAGCATCAGAAGGCAAAAGGGCCAAGTAAACTGGGGTCTCAGCCCCTTCATCTGGCGATTTAGTGGCTTTAGGACCTGCCATGTCTGTTCTCACCCATCCAGGACAGCAGGCATTGAGAAGGATATGGTCACCTTTTCTCTTCTCATTTAACATCCGGGCTTGAATCCTGGACAAGACTGTGACACCAATTTTGGATACCCCATAGGCAGTATTTGGCCAACCCTCTTTCTCATGCACACTTTTCTTGGTATCTTCCACAAATTTGGTCATGAGTTCCACTAACTCATCCTCAGTGATGGTGTCGCTGCGAAACTTTTGCTGTAGTTCTCGGCTGCAGCCTCCCAGCGCTGAGCTACTTACCATGCTAGAGACATTCACCACCCTGCCTGGTAAAAGAGAATAAAGACATTACTTTTACACACATTAAACAAGCCCAGACACTGAAGTGGGCTTGCTCTACAGTTATATATTCACTGCTTAGGTGAATAACTGTAAAATATTTTGTGCGGGCTATTTTGCAGAGCTTCTGGAAGATCGCAGTTAACTCAATGTCAAGTGTTTCTAGTGAATTCCATTACAGAGGGTAATTTAAGGTGTGAACCTGCAGAAGCTCTCTGTCGAACTTCAGGTATTCTTCCAGGAAACAGCGTGTTACAATCTGTAGGCATATTCATAGCAGCAAGTGGCTTTCTCAGTAATGGCAGCCAGACTTTACTCTCAAAAGTTCTGGGTGGAAACGTTCTCACTTCTCCAACAACTTGAGTAAAGTGCCATGAGAGTGTACCTCAAAAGCCAGAATAATACAGAATTCAACAAAAGCAGTCTAGGTATTAATGCAGCAAGACTATCAGCTTGGTTACAGAATACCTGAAGATACACAAATCTCACTGTGCAAAATTGCTGCAAGCTATAGATCTCCCAGCTCTTCAGTACAGACAAATGAGTCAGCTGAATCAGTATCTTCCCCAAAATTGTTACACTGTTTCCCTCTTTCTTGCTAGTTCACAGCCCTTCAGGCGATGAACTAGGGAATAAACATTACGGTTTAGATCTTAAAAGCCACAGAAATTAATCCTTTCTGTTAATGACTTAACACATCTGTTCTTCACCCTTAGTATAACAGGACTGAATTGCAATTTTGGCACTGTTTACTCTCTCCCCTACCAGCCACCAAAATTCACTTACTCTATCGTTTCCTTCCTCCCAAGGGACTAAGAGTTCCCAACTTCTCGCTCATCTACTCGACTTCTTTTCCCTTAAGAACCTAGATGTATTTAAATGTTGGCATAGACAACAAGCACTCATAGCAGCAAGCGCTTATCCAAATATCCATGAAAAAAATCTAGTGATCACAAATCTTGAATAGAACGGTATTTAAAAAAACCCCCTTAGATTTGTGTGGGTATTGGATCCAAATATGGTCCTTTCAAATAATCCATGATATGTCAGTAGCATTCCAGGGCACTTCCAGTGCTCTCGGGTTTTGAGAACAGGAACATTCTGTGCAGGACAGTCACCTGATGGGTACAGGTTACTTGCATGTTGCTAACACCCCTTTATTATCGATGCATCTATCATCTTTGTCCCAGATCCATTCTATTTGCCATTTTTGGTAAAGTGTTTTCTTCCAGTTCCTCCCAACATCACCAAGTCACAGTAACTTAATGTACATCTTCAAGTGCCATTTATAAGTACATCACTAGACACTTGCAAATACAGCAAAGGCTGGGATTTAGATAGAGACAGACCAACAGCCTATTGGGGTTTCTTCAGCAGAAGCAAGATCAGTCATGCTGCATCACACTCAGCTGAAACACTGTTTTTAGGTACTTCCTATCCTAGTTGTATAATCAAAAAATCCTTTTTGAAGCAGTAACAATTTATGTAGGCAGATACATGAACAGAACACGGGCAAGTTCTTCATGTCTTCTTGAGGGCACCATGAGAATTCCACTTCAATCCATACAGAAGAATGTATAGAAATAAATATACACAGCAGAGATGTTTTGGGTGTCATGAAAGGCCATCTAGTCTCTTACTTACAGCACAGCAAGGTGCCCTCCTCTTGCTATGGGGCAGTGTGCCAGGACAGAATTTCCCCATTTAATGAGGACCACAATTCATATAAAACTATCTCCCTACTTGTTATGTTACACTTACCATAAGGCTTCACAAGCGGCAACAATTCTGTGCAAACATTCCTGGTTCCAAAAAAGTTTGTCTTCAGTGTAACCTCCGCTTGGACTGCAAATGGAGTCGTGTCATGAACTTTTCAGAAGAGGTGGTAGCAAGGGAAGGGGAAAAAAGAAAATATTTAAAAAACAAAAACAAAAAATCAGAACTGTACTACTGTTTGAAAGGAAGTTACCAAACTTACTGAAAAGTTTATCTCAGTTCCTTCTTTTTTTTTGATAGTTAGGCAACAGGCATATGATCAATTAAAATACATAAGAAAAAGAAAAAAGGAACATCACTAGCACTCACATTCTTATTAATTAAAAGATCCAGCATATTATTATACATTAATATAATATCTGCAATATTGTATTAATAGTGAGCTAATTATGTTTTTACTACTTCTTAGCCGAAGACTTCAGCTTTGCCCCAGGAGAATCAATCGTATCACTCTGCAGAGTCATTTGCCAACCTGCAGGCCATTTATCTTTCTGCCTTTTACATGGAAGAGGCAAGGAAAAACTGCTCATGCAGGTGCACTGCCCAACCTGCCCACTGACCTGCCTGCACTTACTCACACCCAGTGCTCAGTCTGGGCTGCCGCTACCACATGCGAGTAAACTTTGAGGTGCCCTCTCCTCTTGAATGCATAGCACAGCACTTTGTCAACCATCCTGACGTACCAGGGGAAAGGGCAGATGGGAAATTGGAAGGGAAGACCCTGAATCTAGGATGCTGCAGCTGAAGTGCAAAAGTTACAACTGCCACCCCTGGTACCAACATCATCGCAGACAACTGCTTCTATATCCTGACTCTTACGTTGTCATGACTTGGGTTCTTAGCTGGGACTTGAAGTCAGAGCAGTGCCAAATTGCACAAACACACACTGTAAAAGCTTCTGTAAGGGTCTGATTTTATTAGACAGAAATGACAGCTTGCCACCACCAGAAGTTGGGTAGGATATGCCATCAGCTGACAATTTGGCTCAGCAATAAGCCACATGCTATGTGTCCTCCACTCTAAGGGGGAAGTAAGAGTTAAAGGAAGAGCATTCCTCCTCTTCTGCTACAGGCTCTATCCCTGCCATGATGAAGGCCATCTACACAGATTAGGCAAGTCTTCACTTGTCTCCATAGCCCAGACCTATGTAAACTCAAAAGAGAAGTAGTAACAGGTCATTTGGTATTTAACACAGTTGTGTTTTTATTGCAACCCACAGCTTTAAAGGGTGACTGACTTATACTCTCAGGAAATGGGCAGTGATGGCATCAAGTTTTGCAAATTACTTGCATTTTAAATCCAAGACGTGACGCCAGACCATGACCTATTGCAAGAGTTACGACAGCGGGAGAAGAAACAAAACTAAAACCCTACGCAACTCCAAACTCTTGCTAGTTGTGTTTTTATTGCAACCCACAGCTTTAAAGGGTGACTGACTTATACTCTCAGGAAATGGGCAGTGATGGCATCAAGTTTTGCAAATTACTTGCATTTTAAATCCAAGACGTGACGCCAGACCATGACCTATTGCAAGAGTTACGACAGCGGGAGAAGAAACAAAACTAAAACCCTACGCAACTCCAAACTCTTGCTTCCA
>NW_009260028.1:9162208-9165509 GCF_000687185.1 Egretta garzetta | reverse complement strand
CTCCAAACCCCTTTTCTTTGTCTAACAAGATGTAGTACTTGTAACATCTGACAGATACACACTCCCTTGATTTAACAAGCATTACTAGAATCACTGTTCTCACAGAAGCTCATCCAGAAGGCAACCCACAGGTACACAATCATTTCATGCATGAACACTTTTTGCTGGACTGTCTGTAGTGCAGCACACAAACTGAACAATAAATTGAATTTAATGGTAAATCTAGTCTTTGACAGACAGCAATAATGCACAGTACTGCAATAAAGAAAGGAAAGCATAAATTCTGGGATGGTAGCAGAAACCTGGCGAGGCAAGAAGCAAGCTTGGGTAGAAACACCAATCTCAGAAGCAAGAATTAAAGCCAAAATATGAGATAAGCGTCATAGCAAGTTCTTACACAGGTGTTAAACCCTCTAGCCTCTACGCTAGATACTTAACAACAGTTACAATTGGCTCCTCTATCACATTTTTTTAATCATATGACCTACTGCTGACTCATAGTAAGTTGTCAGCTTGAAGAAAGTCTAGGCTAAACATCTGGAAGCAGCTTCTGAATAAAAAAAATATCTATGATGTAGTAAAGGAAGTAACAGGAACTCCACTGGTCATGCTATTTTACCTATTCACAGGTTCAGTGGCTTCACGATAATAAAGATGTCTCAGATGAGCTCCAGCAAGTCTTGCTGCAGCAATTTGAGGAGCTTTTATTTCACCTGTCAGGTACCCACCTTCATGGAGGCTACAGCTGCTGCAAAGCCAGCAACAGAAAACACACAGTGCACTTCAGTTGCTGTAGTGGCAGCCCAGTCTTGTTCAAACTCACTGTCACTAGTAGGTTGAGCCAAGGCCCCAGTTATGAATGGAAGAAATACCAGTCTGAGCATCTGCAAACTTTGTAAGTTATAATCATGGACAGAGATACAATCTTTTAACTGTTTCTGAGAGGTTTTAACACCACTTGAGCACATCCTGACACTCAGACAATTAGATTAAGAGTTGCCTCCTATTAAGCTGATCTTGAACATAAGCCATCTTCCTGCAAAGTACCGTACAAAATATATAGTGACTGGACTTGAGAACACCCTTGCTGCACTCCCACTGTATGAGAAGCTGCATCTTCAGCAGCAGGTGAGGTTTGATGCATACTACCTGACAGGCCTCCTTAACTCATGCTGTGAGCTGATGAATCAGCACAACACTGTGCTTGAACAGTTACATGTCCTAACTAGAGATCAGGCAAAGAGATTTAAAAACAACCAACCACCACCACCACCCCCCCCCCCCCCCCGAAAAAATGGCAAGAACAAGTTTGTACTAGCAGGGAAATGAACTAGTAGTCATGCCTGTGATTTGCTCTATCTGGGGAAAACATGATTCTCAACTTTTTTGTATAAACACCTACCAGGAAAATGCACTTTTCTACCTTACAACCGCTGTGTCTTCCTCACTTTCCCTGCCTTCCTGTCCACTAGAAAATGAAAGGGTAAAGTTCTTGCTCAGGACAGCAAGATTTAGGTTAACTGTTCTATAAGTAACCAAAGGCCTGAGAAAGTTAAAGATAAGTAAAGATGACAAAATCACCCAGGGCCAAAGGTTCTTTTTTTATCAACCGGGATCCTTGAGCAGGTAATGCATAAGTTTACAGAAGAGAGAAAACACAGATCCCCTGAGGAACATGGCTGATATTCATGCAGATGATAGTGTCCCATGGGCCTGGTGAAACTCATGGGCACTGAGGCAATAAACCCAACTCTGCTCACGTGCACTGTGTACCTTAAGTATTTTCATGCTCTGTACGTGATGCAAATGCAATACTCCAGGGAAGCATCTTTACATGCACAGTTAGCCCAACAGATGCTAGAGGAAGAGCCATTTCACATTGCCCTCTCATCATGCTTAAGAAGGTAGGCAGCTTGCCCAGCCAAAAAAGCAGCAACGTCACTGGCACAGAAGTCCCGTACAAGTAGCTTTGTAAAATACTTGATGCACCTACTATCTTTCTCCACATAGCTTTGTAGCACATAGGAAGCGAACTGTCTGGGATAGGCCTACCTTTGAAAGCAATCCCTGCATTGTTAACCAGCACATCCAGCCCTCCATATTTCTCCTTCAGGAAGTCACGGAGAGCTCTGATGCTCTGCAGATCATCGATATCCAGCTGATGGAAGAGTGCATGTAGACCTTCCTCCTGGAGCTTTGCCACTGCTTCCTGGCCACGGCCAGGGTCTCGGGCTGTCAGGTACACATCCCCCTGGAACTGCTTGCATAGAGCCCGCACAATTGCGAATCCGATCCCTTTGTTGGACCCGGTCACCACAGCCACTGGCACGTTGGACATTGTCCTCTCTGAACGTATGCCAAAGTGACAGCAACTGCAAACAGCAAAGAAGAGAATTTCACACTCAGATGGACAAAGATGGCTATCTGAAACTGGATTAAAGTGTTTTTTCTTTAAAATCCTATTTAGGATTCCACTTTGAATTATGTCAAGCTACATTAGAGTGCACAGTAACTGTAACTTGCTAAAGTAGCATGAGGTATTCACAGAGAAATACATGTTTGGTGTTAATGTTTTGAAGAGAGCCCAACCTGTGACTGGGAAAAAAAAAAAAAAAAAAAAAAAGAGAGAAAGAAAGAAAGAAACTAAGTCAATAACTAATCTTTAGTATTAAATTAACTTTTCATGGGGGTAAGCTCTGCTGCACATACACCTTACAGGAATACTATTTCCTTCTTTTGAGGATATTCAGTTCAAGCACTGATGCAGTCAAAGCTGGCTCAGGCTCAGAAAAAGGGGAGGCATGGCTTGGTCTTCAAGCGTCAGGCAGGACAACCAATTCCAGCATTTTGAGAGGGAAACAGTGGGCCATAGACTGACTACAGACAATGCTGCTTCTGTTTAACACCAGCCAGCTCTAGATACAAAGCCTGCTTGCTGGGTTTTTTCTGCAGGCACTCCACATTCAAAGAAGATATATTTCCCCCATAAAAGCGAGTTTGAGCCACTGGCTTTGTTCACTTTTGACTTAACTACAATTTCCCTTCCAGATGAGCTTGTAACTAACCACGAGCAGACAACTAGCGAGGACGAAGTCCTAAACGGCTCCTAAAAGCCTGCCTAGCTACTGACTGGCTTCCCCAGGGCCACCCTCCCGGTTCACCATCAAGGTCCCCCCCCACCCCGCTGCAAACCGGCACATTGCACTCACTACCACCTCCTCGGGGCCGGTTTTTCTCCCTAAGAGGAACGCAAAGGAAAAAAAAACCCTCGAGCCACCACGAAGCCCGACTCCTCGGGGAC
>NW_009260028.1:9061520-9161717 GCF_000687185.1 Egretta garzetta | reverse complement strand
GGGGGGGAGGGACAGGGCTTTGGAGGGTTACGGCCGTGCTGTGGCCGAGATGAAGTTCGGAGCTGAAAGGCTTCCCGTCTTCCCTCACCCCGATCGCCCACCCTCGTGGAGGGGCTTGCTCGCAGTACCTTTTCTAAAGAGGCATCTTATTAAACTGGCGGTGCTGTGATTTCTCTTACCGAGTTAAAAGAAACATGCAGTATTTGAAAGGGACTTTAAACATTTTTAAGTAACTTTTTTTTTTTTTTTTTTTGGAATTCAGGTTGTATAAATAAAGCAAAATCCGTTTCTTAATATGAAGAAAAGCAGAGGCCGGACAGGTCGAAAGAGAAGAAGAAAACACTTGCAGAGTTTTATGGATGGAGGTACTGTCCCTGGAAGTACTGCTAAATAATAAAGTGACCTGTTGTTTGCCAAGGTTTCATTTTGTGGTGCATATTTGTCAAACACCTTTGTGCTTTGAATATAACATTTATAAATGTTAGCTTTTTCTATGCAAAAATTCTTGCCTTAGTTTACAGTCCCAAGCAGATCATGGTGAATATTGAGAGCTCAATTTGCTTTATTTTCCAAGAGAGTGCTATTTTATAGCATTAACCCCTCCTCTTTATTTTTAGTCAGCTGCAGTGACAAGCTGGAATACATTAAACTTAAGAAGTGGCTGAAAGACAGAGGATTTGAAGACAGCAATTTAAGGCCAGCACAGTTCTTGGGTAATGTTTTAGTTATTTATTGGTGGTACATATTTGATCTTCTAAGAAGGTTAGATTCCTGCTTTCATTTTGAATCACTCACCTGGCTGGCATCAGGAAAAAAAGCCCGTTACCGTTAGTCCTTTAAGGACTAAAGGACTATATGCACATGAATGTCATTTAACATAAAGAGGTAGGTATGGAGGCCTGAAGTACTGTAAACTGTTTCATATGTAAAGATGCTCTTGTGTAAAACTCTAGTATGAGAATACTCTGGTATGCTACAAAAAATGCACATCTATGTCAAATGCCTTGTAGAAATCAAGAGTTTAATTGTTAGTAGCACAGTTTTAAAGAAGAAAGTAGTATCTCTTACATGTTTCCAGTATCAGAACCTAACTGTATTATCATTTCCTCATCTTTTTTTCCACGCAAGTTCAGCAGATCTAGTGATACAGAAAAGTAAATAATTTTAGAGCTGGAATTCACTTAGTGCTGTTTACAGTAAAGGTATATACTTACATTTTTTCTCTTTAAGGAGATTATGTTTCAAAAACTTTTGCAACATTAAAGAGAGAGTAGAGAGAATAGTATGAACCAGAGAAAAAATATTGTGAATAGAAACGGTAATGTTTAGTTAAAACTCTGAAGCCAAGAACAGCAGCCAATGATGAAAGATGTGTTTAAAGAAAAAATTGGGGAAAAGAAGTTGAGTAATTACTAGAACTGGACAACAAGTGTTGCAGGGGATGCAGGAGAAGGGCTTTCACAGGGTCCTGAAAAGTAACAAGAGAATCAGAGAACAAAGAAATGACATATATATCTGGAACAATCCATAATTGGCTTTTGTGATTTGTAAGAGATAATGTATGTTCTTTCAGAGCTTTTCCTTGCTGGCCTGTTAATTTATTGCAGCTTATTGTAGCCTCCTGTATTTTACTATACGCATCCTCTTTGTTCCTCCTTCAGATACAGGAAGAGGACTGATGACAACAAAAGCTCTTCAGGTTGGTAAGGTTGATTCTAATGCAAGAGCTTCTCAGGTTCTTTGAGATGTAATGACTTTTGCAACAAGCAAAGCTCATATTCCAGGCAAGGTCTTTACGGTTCCTGTTGTAAATGTAATTTCTAGCCCAATACCTGAATTTGCAGTGTTGGCATATGTATAAGAGGATATTGTAGGTACCTTGATGACTTGTAGACATTTCTGTACCTATTTACAGAGATTTAGTATGTAGTCTTGTGTTTCAGTTTAAGGCAATCAGTGGCTATCTGAAACCAGAGGGAGCAGGCCCCTTCCCTCTAAGCCTTCTCCCTCAGCCATTGGCTCCCACAGCTTCTTTTGCACTGTAGCAGTTTTCCCTACTTGTGTGGTAAGTGGCATTGGGAAGCTAAACTAATAGAAAACTCTCTCTTCAAAAGAAATACTAGCTTTGATAGCTTTGCTCCTTGAAATCTCGCACCTTGGTCAGACCAGTGCTGATACAAAGGGAGGAATGGCTTATCAGGAAGGGGAATGGAGGGGAGCGATGGGGCTTTAAGCAGCATTTGGCTTTAGGTTATCTTAGCCATAATGTGAAATCATGGCTTAACTTCCCTTTGATGGCCCTCTTCTTTGTTGGTAGACGAGCTAATAGAATCATAATTTCTATCATTCCCAGCAGAAAGGGGCCATTCAGGTATTGGCACAGAAAGACTGGACTCCAGCTGAAAACTGCCTCTTGGAAAATAGGCTTGTTGGAGAAATTTCCTAACTGGTATGAGAATAGTATATCAAATAATGGGGAATCAGACACAGAGCCTTTTGCAAAATAGAGTATAGCAAGAGGTAGGAAGGAGTTGCAGTGGAGAAATCATGTGTGGAAAACAGTGTGTGTTCTTGTGCTGTTGGCTCATGGTTAGAGTCAGCAGTTGAAGCCAGAAGCTCAGGTTATTCACAGTGCTGGAAGTCTAGTGAGTGGAATGAGAGCTTGGCTCAAATGGGCTTGAGCAAGATAGGGAAACTCAAGAGAGGAATGGGAAGGAGAGAGTATTGACTTGATTCATGTCCTCTTCCTACAAGCCAGGCTTGAAAGCTTATTTACACACACAGCAGCTTGGCAAACAAGGTCAGGATAGACATGACCTAAAATATCCCTACCACATACTGCTATGTTGACAGAAATTCAGGTATTTGTGAGAGCTAGTCTAAAATATATCTCGGTACAAAGGAAGTGAGTAGCCAGGCACCAAACTTGCTGTGAACAACTAACTTTCTGCAGGTAACAGTTCCTACTGACTGCAGTCGTCCTCCTTCCCTGGACTGTGACTGTCTTAAAACCATGCCAGTTTCCATCAAGTTCAACATCACATCTGTTTGTTTCTTGACATTAGTGTTCTCTGGGGAATGTCTCTCTGTTCAGGAATTGTGTAGTAGATGAGTCATTTGCACTTGACCTCTGCTATTCTTTGTGTGTGTTGTGGTTTTTTTTTCTCCCTCAAAGGCAGGGGATCCAATTATTTCGTTGCCTGAGAAATGCTTACTCACCACGGGCACTGTCCTTAGTAGCTGCTTGGGAGAATACATTATGAAGTAAGTGAAAAGTGACACTTTATGGGCAAACTGGCCTTTTCTGTGGGTTGCTCATTAGTAGATCAATCATCTTAAGTGGTGGTAGGGCTTTAAACTGCATACCCTAACTTGTATGAGTATTTCTTGTGGACTTTCATGCATGTGGAATGCTCAGATAAGTAAGGTTTGGACACGGAGCATTCCCTTTTAGCTAGGCAAAGCTGGAAAGATGGTATGGGCTTGAACTTGGCCTGCCTCTAGAGCCAGCTTGGACCTAAATGCCAGTTATGAATGGTTTCTTGGGAATTTGTGAATATGCTTCAATAGGAGAAGAGGGATAAAAAGGGGTTGCAAAGCAGTCACATGGACATGGCCTTTTGGAAAATTCAGAACAAAGCCCTATGCTGGACACTGAGTACTTGTTATGTATCCCAAAAAAACCCCAAGCTACCCCCCAAAAAACAACCCAAGAGGTGAGCCAGCTTTTATAGCCCCTTTGAAATCATCAAAAGGACTTGGACATGAACTACAAAGGAGTTTAAAATAGAAGCTATTTATAACATTTAAAAGAACTAGAAGAGAGATAAAATACTGCTGCATCCATTTCCGACCTCACCTCTGTGTATCTGCTATGTTGGTATTTTTATTTTATTTTCTAATAGATGGAAGCCTCCTGTATCTCCTTTGATAGCACTGTGCACATTTTTAATAGCAGAGAAGCATGCTGGCGAGAAATCTCCGTGGAAGCCATATCTTGATGTTTTACCCAAGACATACACTTGCCCTGTTTGTTTGGACCATGACGTAATAAGCCTTCTTCCTGAACCTTTAAGAAAGAAGGCTCAGGAGCAGAGAACGACAGTCCACGAGTTGTACATGTCTTCCAAGGCTTTTTTCTCTTCCCTGCAGCCTTTGTTTGCTGAGAACACAGGAACTATTTTTAACTACAGTGCTCTAGAGTGGGCTTGGTGCACTATTAATACCAGGACAATATACATGAAACATTCACAGAGGGAGTGTTTTTCTCTTGAGCCAGATGTCTATGCATTGGCACCATATTTAGATTTGCTAAACCACAGTCCAAATGTTCAGGTAAGAAACTAAAAATAGATCGCTTAATTTCTTTATTTTTAAATGCACTATCTCAGTACAGTATGCATTTATGTGATGGATTAGGAGTGTCTGGAGGTCAGTGAGAGAATCTCATAGTGGGAAAATTGTCTATTCAGGACGTGCACAGGCTGAGTACTCGTGCTTCATATATACTCTGGAGGTTGTTATTCAGCCCAAGGCAGTTGAATAAAGATGATTCATATGTTTCAGTTTATGTTGCAAAGCAAAGGTACAGTGAGAGCCCCCAATGGGTGAGATTTGTGTCAGGATAGCTATTGGGAAGAGCCACTTGTAAATATTACCCTATTCTGCTATCCGGAAAGACTCAGCTCCTGAGACAAATTTCTAGTTGCATGGTCCCTGTGTTATTTCACTTCTGGCTGAAGCTTCTGGGCGGCCTTAGAAAAGCGTACAGAGCAGACCTTATGTCAGGGAGTATGTGCCAACATAGAGCTGAGATAGCGCAGAAGTGGCCAACTCCGCATGAAGCCATTTTTATTTCTGGATTTGGGGCCTCTGTAATAAGTCTACACAGTGGGTGGCACATCCTGCGGACTAAGTTTTTGATGTTTGTTCTTCTTCATACTAGTATTTATAGAGTGATCCTGGTGTGGAATTGTCCAAATGACACCTGTAACACTGTCTGTTTTGTTCCAGTGTTAGAAAAGTGTTCAATACTCTTGGGTTTTAATATTCAAGGTCTGATTCCTTTTTCACCCTGTCTTCCTGTCAAGAATAAAACCTTTTGTTTTTAACTTCTCAAAGGTAAAGGCTGCATTTAATGAGCAGACAAGAAGCTATGAAATTTGGACAAATTCACAGTGCAAAAAATACGAAGAAGTGTTCATCTGCTATGGGCCTCATGATAATCAGCGACTGCTACTAGAATATGGATTTGTTGCCATTGATAACCCTCACAGCAGTGTTTATGTCTCATCAGGTTGGGTTTATAAGATTGTCTTGACATTGAAAAGTACAATAGTAGAGAGCAGAGCATCTGAGCATATTAACACTGTCTGTCTTCAACAGCAGATGTGGGTGAAAAGGGATAATTAAAGGATAGTGAAGAAGTTCACGCACTTGCATATATATGCACAGCGCACAATGTGCACAATGCTTATTAAGGCATTATGGGGTTTTCTTTTTAGTGCCATCACAGTATTTGTGCACATTTCCAAGAAGTGGAACAGAGTTCAATATCACTTTGAACTGCATAGAATTTAAGGATTGGAGTTTTAAAATTGAAAGTGTTCTTTGGTAACTTTTCCTTTTGTAAAATTGCAATTCTTACCAGCACATACGTGGAGCTTCCAATTGGATGTCTTAGATTGTACCATTGACTTTAGGATTTAAGTCCTGATCCCCACAAAGTGAAGTTGCTGAGAGTGGTTCATAACCACAGTTCAAGTCAGGATTTCGTATAAGGATACAATCCTGGAGATTGCTGATAACTTTTGAGAAGTAGATACATTTTTGATTATGTTAAAGTTCATTAAAATGTAGTGGGTTTTGGTCTTTGTCCTGTAGCTACTTGAAAAATACGGTTGAAATGTCATTTCAGAATCGAGTGTTGTGGTTTTTTCTACATATTATTTATTTAAATATCTAAAATGTGTTTTTATGCAGATACTCTCCTCAGATATTTTCCACCACTGGACAAGCAGAGAAATGCAAAACTTTCCATTCTAAAGGATCATGATTTCTTAGAGTAGGTATTGAGAGTTTTTTGTTTCCCTGTGAGCTTTCTTTTCAATTTTTCTGGGAGTCACGTTTTCCTTCTAGTATCAAAATCCAACATAAAATAATGATTTGGTTTTTTTAACAAACTGATTTGCTTGTTGTTTGAGAGAGAATGTAGAAGTGTTAAACACCAATATCAAAGCTTGAGATAGGTTTCAAGGTTCAGGCTGTCTCCTAGCTGTGGATAGCAGCAGAGTAAGGGGAGTCAAGGAGTCCTGTAGTTCCAAAGAGCAGATCTTCCCTTGTTGATGCTTGTCAGGAAGAAAGCTGTGATGCTGTAAAAGATCGCCTGTACTTTCTGCATCTCATCGCTTCTGACTTCTTAGAAACCTGACCTTTGGATGGGATGGGCCATCTTGGAGACTCCTCACAGCCCTCAAGTTGTTAAGTCTTGGAGCGGATGAATTGTAAGTTTTAGTACTTTCTGAATATTTAGACAATATGCGTGTGCCATTTTCATTTATTTGCTCTTTGCTGGCTGTGTGTGAGATACTGGGACAATTGTTTTGGATCTCCTGTGTCTGTCTCATTGACTCCAGGTGTGAATTGAAAGAGGAAAGGCAGAGAACACTACATAGTGTAAAGTCATTGCATATTTGCTGCTTTGGTCTACTGATTTCTTGTATTAAACAGTAGACACAGCCCATTGTTTTTACTATTTTGAGAATCAGATATTACTTTAAGGTTCAGACTCCAGACCTGTTTCATCCTGGTTTGATTAAACTTTTAAATGCTATTGACTTGCCTGATTTCTTTAAAGCATGTGTTCCACAGGCTGCTTCTGAAATTCTAGGGCCAAATAAGTCCCTGAAATTCATCTTCAGTGACTGTCAGCACAGTTTTGATCATTTGTTCCAAATGGTAAATATGCCTCAAACAGCATTAATAGAAAATGGTTACCTGAGCTTTGCTTGTAATAGTAAATTGAAAAAAAAAAAAAAAAGTTTTCTCTCGTTCAAAAATATTGATGCTTTGAAGATTCATTGCTGAGTGGAATAAGTTAATTATAAGAACTAAAAATAAATCTCCATGGTACTGGTTTCAAACCCATGAAATATGTCGGTATGTGAGGTGAAGTTTAGCAGAAGCCATGCTAGTAAGTTCTGAGTGAATAGCTTTTATTCCTCACTTTCACTCCCTCATGTGGGAGCATGGCAGAGCAGTGAAGACCAGGAGCTAAGACCAGGGTCTAAGTGCAGCCTGTGGCTTTGGCTGAAAGGATAAGGGTGGAGGATTGGAACTGCTGCTCCAGACCATTAAATCTCTCTTCTTTTTTGCTTACCTTGTCGGTCTCATATCTGAAGGCTTTGTGCCTTTCTCATGTATGCTGACCCTACTTGCCTTATGCCAGTGATGTTATTCTTAGCATAACCATATGTTTATCATTCAGTTGGGGAGTACAGCAAATGATTGTGTGTTGTTCAAACATTTTTGTTTTAGTACTTGCTGGAGGAGAACGCTGCTTGGTGATGTAATTTCAGCCAGAAATGAACAGCAGACTTTGAATATAACAGCAAAAATATGCCATTTTTTAATAGAGGAGACACAGCATGTCCTCCTTCAGGTAATTTGACTGGAAGAACAAGGTAGCCCAGATTCCTTTCTCTCCTAGTGTAAATGTACAGCAGTGTAGTTTTTTGGGGTGAGAACAGAGTGATGGAGGGAATTGACTACACTGGGGTGGTGTAGGATTTTTTCCAGGGTGACTGGCAGCACTCAATTGCTCAGCAGAATTTGTGGCTGCAGCAAAGAAAGGAATCATGTTACAAAGCTTATAGGAAGCCCTGTAAGCAAGTCAAAGGTGTTGTAACCTTGCTCTGCCTACAGTATCAATGTGTTTGTTGAGGTGTCCTCTTAAAAGAAAATGCAGGCTTTTATGAGGTAACTCATGAGGCATGGCTACCTGTGCCTTGTTGAAGAAAGTGAAGGCTGTGTTCATTAAAGCCAGTCAAGCCAAGCGACCTACCCGTGTCAGCCAGCCTCCTGCGAGGGAGGTCTGTACTCTTACAAAAACAGTCTCTCCTTCCTTTCTGAATTTTGGCAAACAACATGTGTACTTTATGTCAAGTTGGATAGCTATCATGGAAAAGGGTTATTAAACCCACACTTTTGCAAAGGAAACGTGTATGTGTACAGAGTATGAGGTGAATCTGGTCTTGAGCAACATGTTGAGGATAGTATGGACTTAGGAGCCTGATATCAGAGGTATTTCCCTTCCCTTCTTCTCCTTGTTTTCAATCTGCTTCCTATCCATGTGATGACTTTTGTCCCTTTTTTCCCTTTGCTTTTTTCCTTTACTGTTACAGTTTCTCTTGTGGAAGATGAAAAAAAAATACTGTATTCTGACATAGTTCATGGAATCCCTACCACAGATGAGCTTTCCACAGATTTTATGTTCATGTCCTATATTAAATAATCTGAATTTTTAGTAATTCCATCCCATTTGTATAAACTTCAGATTTCCCAGATGAAAAGGAAAAAAGAGAACCTCAAAAACCACCTGGCTTTGGTAGAAGCACTACGCTTGGAAGACCTGAAGATACTACAAAAATCAGCTGAGATTCTTTGCAACTTGAATATGGCAACATCTTGACCCATCTGGAGCTGTGATAGCTGTGACTGATTGGATCTCATTTGCCATGGATAGGCCTTACTCAACTGTTTTAAAGGACCTGAGTGGCAAATAATGTAAAAACTCATGAGAATGTGACTGGTTTTCTTCACAGGGTCACCCAGGACCCAGAGTCTTATTTTGTTCTTTGCTGACCTTCTTCAGTAATACAAAAGGTTAGCCCAAATGCTGGGGGGGAGCACAGGTGGCTTTCATCACATCTCGTCCAAATCAGGCTGCTGCGAGTGGAACAGCTTCTGGGGTAATTTGAGCAGCCCCAGGATTGTGGGCTCCAGCAGTCCCAGACTTCACAGCTGCCTGAGTGGCTAAAGCATATAGGGTCAAGCAGATACTCCTGAGGGTGTATTTGAGCTCTGACACTTGACAGAGAGGAAGAGGAGAGAGCCACTTACATTTGCCCTGTACTGATCCTTTACTGTTTCCCTGAGTTCCATACGTGTCCCCAAGACTCGGCAGTTCATGCAGTGCCTGTTCAGTGCTGGGGAAATAGATGCAGACTGTAACTCGAATTGTGCTGTGATTATTTTCCATTTTGTGGGGAATCACATTTCATAGAATTTTTTGTTACTATTTTTAGCATTTTTTAAGAACTGTGTTTCTAAAGAGTGTTTATTTTTGTAAATATATTGCTTCATTTTCTGCAAGACTTCTCTGTTTTTGAAATAAATTGTATACAGCAGTAAAGGCATTCTAGCTAATGATATAATTTAAGGAAAAAATGCAACAAGTGAAAACTGTGAAGTATTCAAGGTCAAATGCACTTTCAGACTTTCTTTGGTACATTGTGAACAGGAATGTTCCATTGCTTGGATTTGAGGATTCCAGGGGTTTTCCCTACTTTTTTTTTTTTTTCTGTGTTGGTCTATTTGGGACAGGAAATGCCTTGATACCTGAGCTCTGAGAAGGGCCTTTCCTTACCTAGAAGGATACATTGGTTTAAGTTCAAAAGACTGGGGGAACTGAGAAGTGTAACCGTTTGCTGTTACTCAGTTTCCAAACCCAAAATTTCTTGGCTTTGAGGTGACATCTTCATCACCTTTTCCTAGGATTAGGAAATTCTGAAAATAAGCTATTTTTTGCCTTGTTTACCCTAATGCACTGAGACTTTTGTGCTCTCAGGCTTTTTGTATTGTTCATAGGGAGATGCTGACAGTGTGTGGTTACATTTCAGAGAGAGGGCAAGGTGAATGGTTTGGGAGAGGAACTGAAGTGCTTTGTGGAGCTAGAAGCGCATTTATTACATCCTTTGGGCTAACTTACTTTCATAGTTGCCTAAACTGTGGTTTTAATCCGTGCAAGTCACTTGGCACCATATTTTATACTCTAGTCAGCCCCATTTTGAAGTACCTCCTGGGATGAGTATCTGGATTTGGGTATGCAATCTCTGCTAATCTCACTGAGAGCAATTCTTATCAGGTTGCTGAGACCCTGACCCTGTGACTGTTGCCCATGCATTTTGATTAGGTCTGCAAAAGGGTCTAGAGAAGTCATGGATGACATGAAGAGGGTGGATGGTGTCTGAGCATGCATAGTGCGAGAAGTAAGGGCTTTCAATGAAAGCTTGAAGAAGTCAGGTTCAAAGCTAACAATGTGGTAACAAATCTGCTGAGGTTAACAAGGAATACAGGTACAAAAGTTGACATGGGTGTGGAGCACATACACATGGAAGACAGAGCTGTTGGCAGCTACCAGCCAGACAAAAAATTTTGGTCTTCTGTAGTCGCCTGATCTCAAAATACTTGAAGGTTGGGAGGGTATTGATCGTAAGTGTTGTATATGCTTGGCGTGTGCTTGCTCTTTTAAGGTGTTGGTGGGCACTGGGAAATGGTACTAGGTTGGACGGACCCTTGCTTTGAACATGTTTTGATAATTACAGTTGAACTGTTTGACCTCTTTCTTTTAATAAAAACTTTTTCGTTCTCTAAGAACAGATGTTTTTCTTGTGATTTTATAATGAGATGGTACAAGAGGAAGAGGGTAAGGATGTTTGGTGGTTGTTTTTTTGGTTTTTTTTTTACCTTTTTCTGGAGATGGCTATTTTAAGAACAACTTCCACACGATGTGTCTTGCAAGACGGATCCTAGTTTGACAGAAGTTTATTTGCTTCAGTATTGCACTATAGACTACATGTTTATACCAGGTGGTTTGAATATGGGCTCCTGTAACTCCTACATGCCCTCCGGCGAGTGTTGGGAGGGGATCTGGCAGTGTGGGAGAGTAGGCAGTATGAACTGCTTCTCTGTCTCTTGCATGGAAGCATGGCAGTAAGCCCCCAGCTTTACCTTAAGCACGGTAGCAAGTGTTCAAAGAGTGCCATGCGAGTTTAATGTCAAAGGCAAAATCCTGCCTGAATAAATTACGGAATTGGAACTAGTGCTTTTGCAACATGCACCAATAGCAATGGATTTTCAACAGGAATAAACCGGCATAACGCGGGTCATCATTCAGCATTTATGTACACATGTGGCTAGTCAGCATAAGCTTAAATTCTGTTTTGAATCAAACCTAACTTATGTGTGAGATGGGGCATCCAAAGATGGGGTGAGAGCTTCTGAAGAAGTAACTGCACTGGGAGTGCTCTCCAGCCGTCTTACAGAATACAAAATCAAGTTTTTGAAGAGTGAAGGTGCTTACTCTCAGCCTCTACTTTAACTAGAGCCCCTTTGAGCTGCAAACATGGTACTGGCTTAGCTGTAGCGGCGTGCTGTTAACATTTGGCTCTGGCTCTCTGTTAGTCTAAGGAGGGATTTAGCTGTGATCTTAGTGTGGAAAGACGTACTTTATTTCCCTCTTTGTACAAATTTCCTTTCAGATTGTATCCGCAAATCTCAGCAACAGTAGGAATAAACCCCAGCTTTTTCCCCTTCGCAATACAAACCTGATAAGGACCATGGCGGTGAGCTAGATCCTCTTCCAGCCTGTGCAGTGTAACTCAGAGAGAGCCAAAGTAGGAATGTGTTCCTGTGACTGCAGCGAAAACACTGGGTTTGGGTAGGTGCAACGAGAGAAGCTTTATTTCTTGTGATAAGAGCTTGAGACAAAAATAGCACAGCTTGGTTTAGGTTTGGTTTTTGTTTTATTTTTTTGAGGGGGGAGTTGATTTAGTGCAGCCTGAAGTTGGTGAAAAATGATAAACATGAAACCTCATGCCAGTATCTTTCCTCTGTCAACTTATGTAAATACGGCCCATGGCTTTTCTCTGATCTTCTACAGAGAGTGGCTTCTAGTTTACGGTTTTCTTCAGCTGTACTGTGTGGAGATCATCTATCATTGCTAAGTGCCTTTAGACCTGTCTCTTTCAGGACAAGATAAGGGAGGATCAACTCTCGTACCCTGATAGTTCAAGCTTTTAGGTACACTATGAAAACATGTCAAAGATGACATTCCCAGAAGAAAGAGCTTTTAAAAATGATGTCTCCCAGGGTATGTACACACCTAGAAGGTAAAGAATTCCCCTTTAAAAAGTGCCACACGTCAGCATAATTTGAAGTGTTTGTTTGCACTCGGTGCATCTATGACTGCAGTGATGAAGATAATGAACTCTAGGACAGAGGGAAATTGTCCCCACAGAACTTTATGGCTTTCTTTACACAATAAATATGACTAAAGTTGTTAAAAGATTTACAAATTTTCCCTCAGTTTGGACCAGCAGTTGGATCCGAACCATGTGAAATTAATTATATTTGTAATTTCCGTACAAAAGCAGGGAAATCACAGCTCAGTGGCTGAATTCAACTGGAAGAACTTGATTTTATCCCTGTCTAACAAAGCTTAGGTGGCACCAGCCTGCTGCAGGTTGGAGTGGAAAGAAAAAAATATGTTTGCAGTTCATTCCACCGAATGTTTTACTGGATATCTGTAATTCTCAAATTAAGTTTTAGAAAGCACTGCAATGAGCTCTATATTCAGTAGAAAAGCAAAGATACTCAATGAACCCCAGACTAAATTGTGTAAAACTAGTGTAAGACTAATGCAATCTCTGTGTTGTCCACTAGATGATGCAACTGTACTACAGAGAAATAAGAAATTACAGTATATCCACATGCAATTATAATCCTATTTACCGTATTCTATTTCTAGTAGTAAAAAGTGGCGTCTTCAATGGTATGCCATGGTTGGTATTAGATAAATAGGTGAAAATGTAGCTTGCTTTCTGCTGGTTTCAAGTGAAACGTGAGGCTTTGTAATCTTTTACATTTTCACAGTTTTATTGTACTTTAACTTGTTGGAGTTGCTCCTCTCTCAAGTTCTATCATGTCGTTCTTCCCTGAAACTATCACCCGAGACATAACTAATGGTTCAAATCATCTTTGTTACATTAACTTGACCCTAATGGTTTAGCTAGCGAGGTTGCAACGGAGGACTGTCTGCTCATGTGTTTTTTCTTCAGAGATTAGGGGCCAGCTTGATCTTTTGCACAGATCTCTTTCAGTAATGTCCTTTGATGTGGCTGACTGAGCTCTGATTGAAACATTTCCTCTGTGCGGGGCAATTTTGCGGGCTCTCCCTTGTGTCGGTTCTCCAGTACCTAATAGTAATAAGCCGACGTTTGACCCTTTCCTTCGCTGAGGGTTTCTTCGCTGCCCGTTTTTGTGACTTGTGTCTGTTTATTACTTCTGATGCATATTTGTTGCCTTGCTCAGTTTCCCAGGGGCTTCTGAAACAGCCAGTGTGTGCCTACCCTGCGAGTCCTTAGAGCCCCATCTGATTGTCCCAGTTGCCCTACAGCTATAAAGAGGAGGAGTGGAGGGATCTGCTGCTTGCAAAGCTACTGGTTTCTCCTGAAGCTCTCTCCCCTGTTCCTTAGTTCTTTCCCCCTGCCTCCAGTGCTGGACCATACAGTGACATGCCAATCCTGAGAGCACTGAAGTGGATTGGGCTCCGGTACCACCCTGTGCATGGCAGGAGGCAGGTATTTGTAGTGTGCTTTTAATGTAGGAATGTTTTTCCTCTTTACATACACCTGTACTTGTTCCAAGTCTGGCAGGGCCAGCTGTGTCCAGTGCTTTACCTCTCCACTAGGATGCCAGAGCTGGGCTGGAGAAGTTGTTAGATGAGCACTGCAGATACATCCGACAGGCACTGGATGTGCTATTTTAGTAGCTCCCTCCTCATGGGGCTGCTCTGGAAGGAGCTGGCAGTGGCAGTTTGGCTCTTTTGACCCTTGGCAGGCAATGGTGACTATGGAGAGGGCAGAGGGACATTCTCAGCATGAGGCTGGTGCCATGCCTGTCTGTACCACCCTGCCTGGGCCAGCATCCAGAGCCTGTATCTCCATCTGTAACAAGCCAGCCCTCTTTGCAGCAAGAAAGTGCCCGTGAGTTTGTGTATCCTTCCCACGAGATGAATTTTGTATCAACAGAGATGCTTTGGTGTGGGTGGGCTGGCCTGCAGAGGATGTTGGCGAGAGATCAGAAGGGACCATGCCATCCCAAGATGACTCATGCTGCTCTGAACCATCCCTGATGAGTACTTAGATGCTGGGCTAGCCAGTCCCTGGTTCAGGAGTGGAAAAACACCATGTAGGTCATGGGAGACTCCTAAAGGCCTTCTAGGAGCGCAGTGTGGGCTGGGCTGCGGAGGTGGAAGGGGAAGGGTGGGCTAGGACAGGAGGGACAGAGTGGTCCCAGCTGGAGAGAGGATGTTTTGTACTCTAATAAAGAGCACACACTCCTCTTTGGCTTTTCTTTGCCTCTAAGTTCATGTAGATAACTGGATGGTCCTGCTGCTTCATCAGAAATGGTGTGGTGGCCAGGGTGGCCATTTCTGTGCCTTTTCAGGAAGGGGTGGGAAGGCAAGAGGGGTAAACATACAGTCTGTAGCATAACCCTAGGAAATCATATAGTGTCAGGCAGGTATGTATGTGTGTGTCTGTGTGCGCTGTCCTGTGGCCAGCGTGTGCTATCCTCGCTTCATGGGAGCAGGGCTATTTGGTTTACTTGGCTGTGTAACCCTGTTCTGGCATTCTTTCTGCAGTATTAGAGCAGGGGCCTTGGGCTGAAGGACAGGGAGAAAGAATACTGTGTGTGTCAGAGCCGCCGTGACAGAGGGAGCCTTTTGGTTGTGCTGGTCCATCTGTGTGTCTCGCTGCTCCCTGCTGTCATGCACAGACAGAAATGGGGGTGGATCCCTCAGTGAAATCTCTCATGTCAGGCTTCTGGTATGGCAGTGTAGTCAGCCTCTCTGTCATGGAGAGGCATGTAATGCCTCCCACCATCACTTCTGGTGGGGTTTGCCCTGCTGTATGGAATAGGAGTTGGAGGATGTGAGCTGCTCTGGCTGGGATGCTCTTTGGGTGTGGAGCCATCTAGTGAGGTAGGGAGTGTGTATTGGAGGAAAGAGAAAGCAAAGAGCAGTCCCCAGATTACCTCTGGCATTTCAAATTGGGTGCTCTCATGATCACCCCTCTGAGCATACAGCCAACGGCATTCACAATGACAGTGTAGGTGTGGCATTTGAGACTGCTCTTATGTCACATTTGATAGAAATTGGCTAACATGTTCAGCAAATATGTGAGAGTGGAAGGGGAGAGTGGCATATTGAGATATACAGAGATTTGTTTTCTCATGCATCTGGGCTAAAATCACAATAGAAAGTCAGAAATTTTGAACCCGATCTTGAGGTTAAGTATGTTGGAGACAATGGCAATGAGGGTTTCTTGTACTCCTCCAAAGAAGTCCCTGCCTATGGGAACGGCCATTCCCTTTCTAGGTACAGGTAGAGAACCATGTATGCTTGGCACAGGCCCTGAGGAGCACGGCAGATCAGTCTGGTCTGGACCCGAGGAGACTTAACATTGTCTCTGTCCCTGGCTGCTTCCAGCAAAAAGTGTGGAAAATCAGTTCATCCCATGTCTGTTTTATGCTGATTTAATTCCACTTGGCTCAAACAGAGTTATACCTTGCCTTTGATATCTGGCCTCAGGGCTTCATTAGGCATAGTTGTAGTCCAAAGCTTGCTGACAGAAATCAGTTTATGTGGGTTCAAGCATTTTCTTTTTCTTTTTTTTTTTTTCCTTCCAGGGAAAGAAAAAAATGCATTTCAATTACAGGGGAGTTACTACAGCCTGGTAGGAGGACCAGAGAGCATGAATTCTCTTGTATCCAACTCTGTGCACTGGAAGCACCAGGGTGTAGGCTGAACTCTTGCACTTGAGGAAAACTCTGTGTGTGTGTGTGTGTGTGTGTGTGTGCATGCGAGAGAGAGAGATTGAACTCCCCTCTGTGCAGTGTGGCCGGACGGGGTAAGAAGTGGCCAGGTATGGTACCGCTCAGTCTGTCAGCAGACACGTACCCTGGCCTTGGCTCTCCTGAAGTGCATTACACTGGAGTTGTGATGGGGATAGCATCCTGCAGTGTGGGTGGAAGTTTCATGGTCACAGGTTTTGCATGGCTTCAAATCTACTCACTCTTGAGGTAGCTCTTCACCTCCTCCAGTGCAAGCACAGAGGCAGAGCCACAGAGGAACAGCACTTGGCACAGCTGAAGTGCCATGGTTAGGCTGCCATGTGCCTGAGTTTTTCCTGAAAGCAGTGCTATTCAGGTAGCAGAATTTGGTTCTTACTCTGGGATTTCCAGAAGGCAGAGAGCTCCTTTGGTGCAGCAGTGATGAGACTGTGCCTGACCAAGCCGTGTCTATGCAGCCGAGCAGCGCAGCAGGGGCTTTTCATGTCCAGTGAGACCTGCACATGCTGGTCTTAATGTATGTATGCCAAGCGATCCATCTGCACCTGCGTGCAGACTGGTAGATCTCACCTGTACGTGCTCTGGCCACTCAGGCCTTACAAATAAAGCCACCTGCGCACAATAAAGCCACCACGTTCATGCCTGTGGGATGTGCTGGCAAGGGAGTCCTTGGTTTGTGCCTCCCTGAGAATAATCAAGGAGCCTGAGGCAGGAGACCTTGCCTGAAGTCTGAAGGAATATCCCTGCTGAAATTCTGAGCTGTGATGTCAAAGGTAGATGGAAACCGGAATCACAGCCTTGACAATTTTTATTAACATATTTTTCAAAATTCTTGGGAGAATCACCTGATGAAGATAAAAACCACCCCTCACCTTAAAAAAAAAAAAAAAGAGAGAGAAGCTGCACTGGAAAAACCAATGGGTTAAGCATTCCTAATTTCAAAATAAAATGTTTTTGTTAAAGAAAGCATGCAGAGAATTGTTAAACAAAGGAACCCCAGACCATTGCAAAATGAATCAGCATGAAAAATGTTCTTAATGTACCCACATTCTCTGGAGTTTCCCCCCTGCCTTTCCCGCTGGTTCAAGACGAAAGTAAGATTTGAAACTAAGTCAATAACAAGATGCAACTGTTGAATGTCAAGTAGGGGGGAAAATGTGAGCATTACTCGGATTATTCAGAAAACAGCTGCTGCAGCTACTCAGCATTGTACAAGTTAGAAGAAGATGCTACTCCCTTGGGAGGAAGAGGCAAATTTCTGGTTACTTGGTGTCCTAGGGGCAACAGGTAACACGGCTGTGGTGCTGCGTAAGCCCAGGCCAGGCGGAGATGGGGGTGGGGATACCTCTGAGGGTTTGGGCTTTGGGGTCTCTGCACCATGCTTCCTTCCTCCTAGACACCTGCCAGCCTCCGGTGGGGTGTAGAGTTAGGGACGCTGAGGTGAGCAGATACCATGGTAACAGGACAAGAGACAGATACTCTTAACGGTCATAGGTAGTAAATGCAGAGCTCAATGGACCACATCCCTGTGTTTAAAAGGCGAAAAGGTCGTAAGAGGACTAATAGTCGGTTATTTAAATCATTCTTTAAACACCTCTTCCAGTCATATAACGTGAGCTGTTTGTACCTGTCTTGGAACTCTCCATGACTGATAAATATTTGAAAAAACATGGTATATGTGCTTTACTGGCTGTTACTGGTTGCAGGTTGCAGCTTATATGTAAATCAAGTGCCGCTGACAGAAAGCTCCACTGCTCGCCCTCTTTGCCCTCTGCCCGCTTCAGTACTGGGGACTCTTTCTCTCCATTAGTGCACTTATATTATGAAGAATGATGTGGAACAGGGGTACTAGCAACTCCTCCTTTGTTTATAGCTAGAAAATATCTGACTGCTTAAAAGAACATGAAAACGAGTTTTGTCTTCCTTTCCTATTACTGTCAAACAAACTTCACCTCCGCGCTCAGCATCACATGGAATTTGTCACTGGCAGGAAGCATAAACCCTACCTTGTGAATATATAACTTACAGTCACTTCAGAGGGAGAAAAAAAATCCTTTCATCATGTTCAGTTTTCTTCACTGTTTTATTTCACTTAAAACATCACTCACTACCAAATGGTATTTGTCAGTAGTAATTGGCAAATGCTGGAGGCGGTTTTCAAGGCTGTCTGAATGGAAAATCTCAAAGCAGTTGTCTGCACTGAAAGAAAATATTACATTTGATCTTTTTATGATTCTTGCAGACATGATGTATGTCTGCATTCCTTAGCTTGAAGAATTCTTGGTGTTTGGGTTTCTTTTCCTTTAAATGACAGGAAGTAACACTTCACCCTTATTTTGCAGTATTGTCTGAGAATTAACCACAACATAATGGTAATGTACATTTTTTTTATGCTTTACAGAGATTCTTTTTTATTAGCCATTTATTGTGGTTTTGCTTGTTGGCAAGATTCAGATCCTCTGAATGATAACTGTGGGCATTTCATCTGCATTTGTATTTAGACGTGTATTTCTTCTGATGTCTTCTTTCTAAATAACGTCTCCCTCAAAGACTGCCTTGCAATAAATCAACTTTCCCCTAATGAAGTCGTACAAATGTATTATTGCTCCTGTCACTTCTGCCCCTCTGCTTTTTGGTCATCAAGACAAAGGATAGACAGCAAGTTACATTAACACCCTGCTTCATGTCTGCAGAGCTGGGATGTGCCTAGTGCCAAGTAAAGCCCAACACCAGCGCGTGGAGGACATGATAGCAGGTGAATAGTAACTCTCAGAGCCCCTGACAGCCTCAACAGTGCTTAAAAATGCCACTGCTGGGCTCCTCAGCATTTTAAAACCTAATGGCATGTAAAGTGTAACTGATTCCCATCCATTAATAATTTTAACTTAGTTTTTATGTATAATGAAGTGCCCATTGAGGGGTTCCTTTACCTGCAGTGTTGGTGATTGCTAATTCTGCAGCACACTAACAGCCTGGTAGAACAGATCAGGCGTGCAAAATGTCCAAACCTCTGTGCTGGAGGCGAGCATGTTGTTACTGGCTGTAGACATACTGTCTTGCACCTGGAAAAGTCACTAATGCCCTGGCCCAGTGATTCCCAAGTGTCTGGAATCCCAAGGTGATGCCTGAGCTCCCTCAGCACTGAGGTGAAACCCTGAGGGTAGCAGTTCTCTGCAGTGAATGAGAATTCTTCCAGCCACCTGAAGCACAGCAATGACTTGGTCGTACCATGGTGTTCTCAACAAAAAAGAAAGAAAAAAAGAGACAGGTGAGCCTGTGGCTTTCCATGGGATGCTGCTCCAGTGGAGGATGGCTGCCTGGCTCCTTTCTGCTGCTCCTGCCCGGGTGAGGGAAACTCCTCCATGCCCTGGCACCCCATGGGAATGACTTCTCCCTTCATCCTGCAACAAGGCATTGCCGGGCTGGCCTCTGCCGTCAAGGTCTGCGTGACAGGCAAGGCTCTTCTCTTCTGCCACCTCCTGCTGCCTCTGGACCAGAGAAAATTAGCATCACTTGCAGGTCTTTCTAGAAAAGGCAAAATTGCTGAAAACTTCTTCAGAGAGCACCTTTACTCTCACCTAGGGGCCTGACATCTGCTTCTCCCTGCCACCATAAGGCTGGCCTGAAAATGCCAAGATTACATGAAAAAAACCTGTGCTGACTTTTGGTAGTGTTTTACTTGCCTTCTGGTTTCCAGCTGTGCAAACTTAAATTTTCTTTCCAATAATCAGAAGCAACAAAGAATGATTTTTCCATGCAAGCCAGAAGATCAATTCCACTAACGGAGGCTTTGAGCTCTGCAGCAAGCAGAGGCTGTGGGCAGCTCTAAGGTGTAGCATCCTGGTTATATCACCAGCAATGAGTGCAATACTGAAATCCTGGCTATGTCCTGCAAGAAAACTGTGCTATGTGGCTTGGTTTGCTGCAGTTAAACAAAATGCTGTCCTTCGTATAAATGATGCTCTGGGAAACGGTGCTCATAGTCGGGTGTGCATGTGCAATGTATACACAAACACACATGCATATACATACAATTTCTTTTCAAATGTCAACACACCCTTCAAAACATAGTGTCATCCTGTGAAATGGGAAGCCCGTGAAATGGGAAATCCCATGAAATGACAGCTTATTTGCAAACAACGCTGTGTTTGTTTTATTTTGTACGAGAAGTGAATTAAGTTGTTTTCCCTCCACGAAGGATTGTGGGTTTTGCACTGAGTCATTGCGGGACTGTGGGCCAGGGGAGGTCAGATAAGGCTTGTGTGGTTACAACCAGAGACCTGATCAGCTGCATTAAGTGTTTGGGGGCCTGTAGGGGCCTCTCTTGGGGTGCCTGTGGGGTACGCAGTGGGCTGCAAGCGGGCAGAGTCAGCTCATGGGTTGGAAGAGGGGAGCAAAGGCGTTAACCGGCGTGGTGGCTGCTCCTCAAAGCATTAGGAAAGCTGCCGGGGGGTCGGGTGTGTGTGTGTGGGTGCCACCCTCCAGCCATGCTGCCTCCACCTGCTCCCTGGGGTGCTGCTGCCTGCTCGCCCCCCAGGCTGCTGCCAAGCTGGCACGGTGGGGCCACCAGCTGCTGGGGACGGCGGGTGCAGGCCCTTAGGAAATGGAGGTTGGTTAATTTTGCCACCTATGGAATAACTTGGCTTCGGTGCAGTGTATCACTTGGGTTTTTCTCTCTCTCCTTCGGCTGTGATGAAAGCTCACTCGCTCCCATGTGTAGGGGTGGGCTCCCACTCCTGCCACGCAGAATTCAGTATGAAATATCAAATTTTTTTTGCAGCCTGTGCCTTGAGCTATTCAGCCACATCTGCTGTGGCTCTGATGGTTGTCACTCTTCCACAGTTCCCAAATTAATGCTGCATTTGAGGTTCCTAAGCCAATAGCACAATTAGTTAACGAAACTATGCAAGATCCCGAGCAAAATTGAAGACAAGCTGCGACAGTCTTCCATCCCAGAAGTTTTGTGGGCCTTGTTTAATTATTACCCGCAGGCGGTTACTGTTGTCTTCTTGTAAATCTTGTGTGAGAGTGTTCAGGAATGTTTTGCTTTATTTTTGTCACCAATCAGAAGAACAATAAATGCACAAAGAACCACCATTTTTCTCTCCTCTGTTGACACACGGAGCCAAGAACTTGGGGATGTGCATGAGAAATGATCAGTCTTTTACAAAAAAGTGCCCATCAAACATTTTGACCAGAAGGCGGCAGTCATTAGAAGTAGTTTTTCCTTTAACTCATTTGCTCTAATTTGTACATAATGTTTTAGAGCTTAGAAATTCTACAAATGCCTATTTTTACTTGCTTTAATAATTCCTAATACGCTTTAATAGCTAAGATATATTTTTTATCAATAAGTATATGTAATTTTAAGATTATTTTAGGGTCTGCTTCCAAATATTCATCTCCCTATCACAATGCATAGAACTGAGATCAGATAGAAATATTTTATTGACTGAATTAATCATCTTAGTGCCCCTTGAGGCAACATATGTCCATGTTCTGTAGTATAATTTCTGTCTGAGCCATGCAGATCTGCAGAAAGCCATCAAGAACAAAAGTAGAGGTAGGGAGTGCTTCTTCTCTTCCTAGACCATCTGCCAAATGTGCACTGTTTCTGACCTTTTAAGGTTAAATAAATGAATCCATCTCTTTCTTGCTGAATTCGTGCCAACTAGAACTGGCTGGGAGTTCAAACTATTTGGGGTTAAATTCAGTTCTATGCAAAAGAGCTGTTCTTCCACCTACTTTCTAGCACAAGGTATTTGAATAGGAGCTAAGAGATGCCCAGGCCATATTTCAGCCCTTTCTTCAGGAGTAGATTCACTCCGTTGCACATTCGTTCTTTGGTTGAGACACTTTGAAGTCAATGGGATATTTCAATTGGGGATTTGACTGCCCTCAGGATGCTGGTGTCACCTTGCGACAGTTGGGTTGTGGCATGTGAAAATACTGGTTCAGTGCTTAGCAGCAGTCAAAAGGGCAGATAGGCTATTAGATATTACTGGGAAAGGGACAGGGAATGAACAGAGCATTTTTTGGCCTCTGTATACCTTGTGAGTATACCTCCTTTTAGATAGGCATACTATAGCATAGTATAGTGTAACATAATGCAATATAACATAATATAACACATGCTGCTGTGGTTATCGCTTCTTGAAGACAGTGCAACTAACAACGATAAAGAGAAGAGCAGAGACTGAAGTGATCCTTGCAGGAAGTAAGTTGAACATACTGGTTTTCCTAAGTTTGGGAAAATGGACAAATTGGGTAGGAAAGGGTTATGATAGGAAACTATAAAATATTCTTTCTCAAAACACAAGCAGTAGGGGGTGCCTAGTGGGATTATAAAGCGAAAAAACAAAAGGGAAAAGTTTTTCACAGTAGTGCGTAATTGTTTTATTGAGCTTATTGCTGCAAGATGTCCTGGAGGGCAAAAGGAGAAATGGTTTCCAAAAGGGTCGAGACAAGGACAGAGCTGATGGTCTGGATGCAAACTGGAACAAGACCATCATGCTTATTCTGTGTTTTATGCTTTTCCCTTTTCCTGGCTGCTGTCAGAGACTGGACATTGGGCCGAATTATCTTAGTTCTTGTACAGAATTGCCGTTACTTTCTATGTTGTTATATTCAGAAGCTGCCAGATGGTAGCCTCACCAATGTATGCTTTGCTGCTCACTCTCTTCCAGCTCCATAACCATGGAAGGTGCGTTATATGCCTGTAAGACACAAAGTGGGCACGGGAGGCGATTTCTACTACCATAATGGATAAGATGTGTGCTTTAGCCAAAGCAGCTGAAAATGTGAGCATGCCTTTATATTTTTCAGTAACGCAGCTCACAATAGAGCTAGTTCCTCACAGCTAATTTCTGAAAGATGTCCGTGGGGTTGGACTAGTACAGCGCTTGAGGAGCATGCCAGTCGAGCACAGTAAAATAGCTTGTTTCTGATTTTGCAGAGGATTAACTTGAGAGAGAACTCTGACTAATGAACAGAATTATTCATGGCAGAATGAAAGGAAATGATACTACAGCTTCCCAGTATGATGGACTAATACTGTGGTGCTGCAAGAAATTTGAGCAAGTTAAAACAAAAGGAGGAGTTGGCACAGGTCTGCAGTTGTTTCCAAAGGACCAAAAATACAGCCCAGAACCCACAGGTTAGCAAGTGATAAGGTTGCAGTTTGGAAACTCGTGGTGTCTACCCTTTTATCTAGACAATTGTACTTATTAAAATGTACAAGTCTCCTGTGTCTGCTTAAGCTGTCCAGCTTTGTGGCTTAAGAACAGACTTAAGAATTGCTCAACATTTTTATTACTTAAATTTTAAAGAGCCTTTCTTTGGCAAATCCTTTCTGGGTTACAAATTTCATTTAGTCAGGAGAAGATTTTAAGGGAAAAGCACTGGCACTGCAACAGTGTCCTCCTTCTTAAACTGCACATGATTTAAAATCCTATAATGTTTAAAAGAGAAATATGACCTGTTTAGTGGATTTCAGTGGAATTTCAGGACCTTAGGATCCTGAAAGTCCATCTCAAAACAAAATGGTGTTTTATTTGTGCCGTATAGTTCTCCTCCAGATTTTTGGAGACCAAAATGCAAGTTTTTAAAAGTGGTTTTAGTAATCTTGGCTCAGTGTGTCTCTTACTCAAATTTTCATTTCTTAATTTAAAATTATATAGAAGAGCAAATACTAACCGATAGTTGGTTTAACATTCTTGGTGTGTATGGCTTGGATTTGGTGCTTCATCACTTAGCTGCAGACAAGCGTATTTTTAAGAAGCTCTTGTAAGACTTGCAGGAAATATATGTGAGATTTAAATGTCAGGTCTCAAGGGAGCTGAGAACTATGCGCAATTGTTTTTAGTTTTTGACTTGTGTGATTCTACTAATGACGTGAATGATGTTTTTTGCCATTTTCTGCTCTTTCCAGGATGCCTTTGCAATGAGATGCTTTGCTGAAATAAGATTCTCCTGTTTGTGTAGTCCGTGCATTATTTTAAGAAGAAGCCAGATGAACAATTATGGAAATGTAACTCTGGGGTGCTGGTGAACAAGGAAGATAGGGTGCCTCTGTTAAACAGGGAACAGGAATCAGAAAAACTGACTTCTCCTAGGTCTACCACTATGTAACCTTTACCTGTCTTTTGTCTGGTTACCTGCCTGCGAGAACTGGAGCAAAACCAGTACAGGATCCTCTGGAAGCTGTTTTGGCTGTAGGGAGAGCAGAGGCTCCTTCTCTCTCCCCAGCAATCTCTGCATGGGATTCCCTCATTGTTGTTCATATTTGTTGGTCATTTTGGGGAGGAATAAAAGCACTTGCAACACCTATTCTGGTGAAGTGCTTACTCTGTTGAGTGTTCAGCAGTGAGGTATGAATCACAGCATTACACAGTGCTGTTTGCTTTCATAAAATATACATGATGCAAGAGGGGTCACATCAGATATTTGCTTATCTTTCGGCTTGTTTGAAGACCAAACCACAGCCATGCTGGGATAAAACAACTGAGGTTAGATAGTGCTAGTAGCATGCTGTTAACTCCTCTCCCAGCTTACCACGAAAACCTCAGCACTGATACACTTTTGCAATGTGTACAGACCAGCAGAGAAATTAAAAAAAGTAGCTTACTCTAACATTGCAGTTGGGTCTCACTGAGCGGCATAAGGGAACTGCAAGCCTGCACCGGGAACCAGCGAGAGCTGTAATGCCAATGCCTTTCCTAGCACGGTCATGCTCCCAGGGGGACACATCTGCTCAGGAAAGCACCACAGCTGAGATTTTCAAAGGCGTGCGAGATATGCCCAAAGAAAACCAACACATGTCAAGTGCCTGATCGCCTTAGGCACCTTTGAGAATCCAAAGCAAAGGTGATATCATGGCTTATTCTTCCAACATATGTATGGAGCCAAAGAACTGTCTTAAAGACAAGAATTTTACAGCTTTTTAATTGTAATAATACTTTTTTTATGACACTTGTGACTGATTTATAGAGGACTGTATCAAGGAAACAAGACATGGGATGTGTGTAATGACAGCTCCTGCAAACATACCTGAGCTGGTGCAGGGCTGGCTCCAGCGCTGGCAGGAGTGCAGGGGAGCAGCCTGCAGCCCTGGCTGCAGGGGCTGGCCGGTGTTCAGATGTTAATGAACTCATGGATTCACAGATTATTAGAGCTCCATCCTGCTTAGCTACCCAGTTAATGAGAACTGGATTTAGCTACCTGACAGTTATCTTGGTTATGCCTACAGCGAGGTGCAGGCACAACTTCTGCCTGCAGCAGCAACCTATGTAACAGTAAGTTGCTCTGACACAAGCTGCTGCATTTTGGTTAGCGCTGCCTTGGGTCTCATACTGCCTTGTGCAACCTGTGCAGGGTTAAACTGTACCAGATGAGGAGGGTTGCATTTCATTCCTGTGTTGCACGCACCTAGAGGTCTGCAAGAATCACAAAACAACCGCCTTGATGTCTCTTGCATTGCCAGGGTGTCTTCATTCTGTGACAGGTTTTCATGTGAAGTCTGCAGGGTTTGGGCACTCTCTAGGTTCACCTGGAAGCGGAGCACTGCTCAGTCCACAGTGCTTGTCCGCAGTGCAGTTACATGTTTCAGTTGCATGCTAACACAGCACATTTCTGGATGAAACTCTATAGCTCAATGGAACAAATGCCATTTTAGTGTGTCCTGACTTTGTACCACTACATGGTGAGAGGCAGACCCCTGTCTAGTAATACAGAGTACACTGCAGTTTTGTTTGTCTTAGCTCTGCTTACAGGCAGGGTATTTTGGACTTGCTACCCTCCTGAGCCAATTGCCTCTTACGCCACATGCACAATGCAGCAGTTATGGGACAGACACATGCGGCAGGCCCTAAGATGTGTACGGTGTGGATCTTAACCAGGTTTCATAGCATCTGCAAGGGCTCTGTTGCCATTTTCTACAGAGCCCGTTCTTTCTGTGAATAGAAGCTGCTGTGCTTTTCAGGGTATCATTGAGAGTAGCACTGACCTTGGGACCTTAAAATGCGAACTTCTTCAGCCTAAGCTAAAAAAAAAAATAAAAAATCCTCGCTCTTGAAGTAGTAGCAGCCAGTCATGTAGCCCACCCACCGTTCAACGCCGGCAGAGCACCACACTGAACATGTGCGTCTGGATGAGAAAAAGCCACTCTGGCAAGCGTGCCTCTTCCCGTGTGGAGGTTTCCATCTGTTTTCACTCGCTCTGAAGGGATGTGGGCAACACGCCTCTTGAATATTTGAAGATAACTGCACGCTTCCGCTCTGAAGAGCAAACAACTCCTTGATGATAAGATCTTTGACGACATACCGTGGTTTTCTGCAATGAAGGATTGCTCGTGTCCTGTGCTATCAGGCGCTGCACATGGAAGAGCTGCTGCCCTGGCTGATAGCGTGCTCGCTGGATATGATGTGCCAATGGCCTCCTCCTTCCCAACGCAGTGGCGGAGACCTGTACATCCCAGTGCCCAGGAAAATGGCAGCAGGTGGCAGGGAAGATGACCAGGACCAAGGGTGAGCGCATATGCTGAGAAATTAGCCATATTTTGGCCACAGTGCTATTCACTTAAAAGGGCAGTGCATTACTTTTTTTTTTTTTTTTGGTATTGTAATGTAAAATGTGGAATTTACCACAGCACTTTCCAAAACAAACACACCCTCCCTTTTGCATCATATGATTGTCTGTACCTGCTGCAATATAAAACATGATAAAGAATTAGCTCAAACAGATCATGGGGCAAATAAGTGGCAAGGTTAAGAGAGAGAGCTGCTGCTGTTCTGCTGAAGATTTTTTTGAGCTGGATGTACCTCCTTAAGCCACATTTTTATAATTTTACTCACTTTGAACATTAGACTCTTACCCCACAAATAATTCTTCTGGAGCCTGTGAAATAATCTTCTACACATTCTCCCAGCATAATCCCACTTGTAAACACAACATTAATCTTCATACTGATGAGTCAGAGGTACACCTCTTTAATCGAGGTCGTCACCTTCTGTCCAAACAGAAATCTTGGCTGCCCCTTGGCAATCCCCTTATGGGTGTCTAGCTGTCAGCTCAACAACAGCATTGCTGCGTGTGTACAATAGCATCATTTTGCTTGTCAGTCAGTTTATAACCTGCATATTGATATGGGGCCGATTTCTTGTCCAATTCAAACAGCAGCAAAATCCCCTCTCCAAATAAAAACCCCAAAGCCCCGGAGATATTCAGGAACAACTTCAGTACCTTACCCTGGCTTTAATAGGTCTTCATCTGTTAACTGCAAGCGAGATTACATGAGGTACCTATCTCTGCCAAGCCACCTTATTATTGCTCCTTTGCCTCACTGCTTACAAATAATTGCACTTGTTTCCTTGTGTTTCTTGCCTGCAGGTCTCTTGGTTTGTACCTCAGCCGTAAACATTTTGGAGCATGGGAGGATTTTATGTGCTAAGGTTGTACAGTACTGAGCACATTGGGGTCCTACTCCAAGAGAAAGGCTTGAGGACACTTAAAAACCCAAATCCACATAAAACCCAAGAAGAGCACTGTGGAGTATTGGCTATTAGACCATGGTACAGGGTCAGAGCCTGGTCATTTTTAACTTGCTGATCTTTTGCAATTTGTAAAAAAAATGGTCCTGTGTCCTTAATTCAGTTCTCCTTTATGCAAAAAATTACTGCTTACATTGAAGGACTGGATCTTCTGTGCGGACACACTGCTGCTATTGAAGCAGTCTGAGGTTTCTTAGCGATGCAGGGACCCAGTGACACAGGCTGTGTCTGAAAATGTTTAACTGCTTCAATCTACAGTGTTTAATATGTTCCTGAAATGTATCTATCTGGAAAACTGTTTTAAAAAATAATCTTTCAGGTTAGTTTTCAACCTAGGGCATTTCTCCTGTGTTCCAAGGCACGACTGCAGGAAAAGGGCCACTTTATGCTTTTGCTGATGCTTGTAGTTTACGAGAGATCCACTTTGCAAAATACCGCTACCATTTTGTTATTCAGAAGGCAGACTTCAAAGGCAATCTCATACTTTACAAAGCAGATGACCATGTCAACAAATGTATGTATAGCATCACAACTCAGGCCTCAGCCCACACTCTGGACAGCTGAAAATGTTTGATAGGCACCAACCTTTGAATCCTATATGATCTATAGTAAACTGGGCTTGGATATTGACTGGTCAATATGTGCCCTTACTCTGGGCCATCACCGAGCTCCTTCACATGCCTGGTGCCTTTCCTGGGCAGCGCAACTCTGTTATCTCGCTACTGAGCTGCTGGAGCATGTAGTTCAGGCTTTCCAAACATCTTTTACTAAGATGCTTTCTGCATCTGAGGCAGGTCAGATATTCCATTTGTATCCTCCTGGGTTCAACTGACAGTAAAATAAGGACTAGCTAGCCTTATTAAAAAATTTCTTGACAAGTTCACCGTTGAAAAGTGGAAGAGACGGAGACCCAAGGAAATAATGAACCCCTGAATGCAATTCTGCAAACTCTCCTCTGATCACTTCCATGATGGTTTAATCTGAGTCTCTTTCTGCACGGCTGCCTTGCTCTCTCCCTTATCCGCTCTTAGCAGGGCACAGTCATGTTTCCTATCAGGCATGGCTGCTGTCTCCATCTATGTGCTTTGCACAGTTTTCAGGCTTCTTTTCTCCTTTGCTCTTATGCTTGTATTAAACGTTGTTTCAAGTCACTGTAGGTTAAAAACTTGGCTCCTCTGCTGGATTGAAGCCTCCAACATTGCTGGCCCTTTGGCTCCTCTGCCTCCCTTTCCTGGGCTTAGGTTACGTATTACCTCCTTGTCATGAAACCTATGCTGTAAGGTCACACTGAAGGTGACTTTTAAAAAGAGGCTGTCATGGCTTTCTGTAATAAGAGTGGCACCCATAATCTGTCGCAATCATTTCCTTAATTCTTCATGTGTGGCATAACCATGTTGGCTTATCAGAGAGATGGCCTCAAGGCCACAGGAAGATGTGCTCAGAGAAAACTTACTGGAGGTTTGATATTGTTGTTTTGCTCATATTCATCTGACGTGTAGGAAAACAGCCTCTAGACCACAATCCGCTGCTGTGGATTTCAAAAGGCAGCTTTTGCCTGGACACATAAAAGAGTCCAAAGGAAGGGAGTCCCCTCATGTGGTTTGGGTACACCATCTCTTTCTGGAAGCCCTGAGATTCAGCCAGAGGAAGAAAAACCAGACAGCTTTATTTTCACTGTTGGGAATGAGTTGTGGTAGCTCAGCAACGAAAGCTGGAAACAGAAAAGATAGGATGGCTGCCTGCCCACTTTGTAAACTCAGCGCAGGCGGCTGAAAATAATACCTGAGCAAATATCGCCAGTCACTTCTGAAACTTTCATTGTATGAACATTTGCTGTAGGTGGTTCACACATCTATTGGCGTTTGCTTGGCAAACAACCTGTTCTGGAACAAAAGAAAAAGGCTTCCAAGGAACAATTATGCATTAATTAACCTTACAGATAATGTTATCGGCGTTACTTTTTCTGCCATTATGAGCTGTAACACTATTCTCCATTTTAATCTTAACACTGACACTACTTGAGTAACTTCAGTGTTTAAAGGTGGTGAATTTTTTGGCCTGCATGTTTTGGAGACCCCTTAGTAGCTTCCCCTTGTCCCCGAGACTGCATTTTGCAAGGGAGGAAGGGTCCAGATGATCAGGTAGCAAACCGTGCAGTGTCTGTTCAGCTCCGTGATTCTCCCCCATGGATGTAGGCAACCTTTTAATATTTCTAGGTCTCATTTTTCCTCTGTAAAATTGGAAAAACCCATTGTCCCATATACATGTGTTGTGGATGCATATTTCTTCCTGTAATTAGGTTTTATTCAAATAGGGAATTCACATTTTTGCAAGCTCAATTTTAAATAAAAAATCATTAATATTAAGTGAAGTGGTCTACAAGGTAGCCTGGGTAAAGCTTCCGGTAACTGAAAAATCTGTCCTTCAGACTCACCGTTGAGAGTGGGTGTTTGGAGAAGGAATTATGAATTGCATATTTTCATAAAGAAAGGGGCCACAGCCTATTTTTCAGATTGTTGCACCTTTCTCTGTTCAAGTTCAGCCTTGAGTGACCAAGTCTGGAGTTTTGGTGTGGGCCTGTCTAATGTATTAATCAGCTCAAAAATTTTAATTGAGATCTTCAGGAAGAAATTTATTTGCACCTTGATTTTGAAAAGTCCACCAGCAATTTCTTTTAGCCCTCATAGTTCGGCACAAAAGAGTCTCAACTCCTGAATAAGGCTGTGACTGCTTTAGGATAAATAAAGAATAGGATGATAATTTGAATTATGCCATTTATAAAGATATGGCAGATGTTTCAGAACCTTCACAAATTATACACATTTCCTTGTACTGCCCTTTAAGGTACTACATTTTTGGGCCTGCCTGACAAAGATCCCTGTAGGATCAAACCTTCAATCCCCCTTCCTCCTTGCCTCCTACACTGAAGCGGAGGTGCTGTCCACAGTTTGGGTGCCTACGGCTGCACCCAGGTTCTGAAGAGGCAGGTGTCTTCCTCCTCCTCTGCCCACAGCTGCAGCCCTCCAGCCCCCCATCACGTCAGGGCTGTATCTGCTCTATCTGCTGTATCTGCTCCTTGCTCGGCTACTGTGGCCGGTGAGTTTAGGAGAAGACAGAGACAAGGCTCCTTGGTGCCCAGGTCAGAAGTAATGAAAAGGCAAACCTTTCCCTCCTGCTCTGACTAGCACTGCATAGTGATATTCCCACAAGATGATGTTCTGCCTTTAAAATAACTTTGTTATGCATCTGCCAAATAGCCAGAGCTTCGTGCTCACAGATGTGAAAAGCAAGGTTTTTTTAATAGGAGAAATACAGCTCCTCTGGGGATAATTTCATTTCTGTCAGCTGAAGCATTGCCTGTGCCAGTGTTTAAAGATGCTCTTGCTCCCTTTTTTAGATGAAGAAAAACTGGCTCCTCAGGCCCCTTCCCCCAAGGCTGAAAGCGCTTGGGATTGCAGGGCTCTTCTCTAACTGATAAATATTTTAAGGTTTGAGCTTCCTTTCAAAAACACATTTGCAGAAGCAAAGATTGAGCTCCAAACACAGTGGATCTCAGTTCCGAGGGGAGCTTCCCGCTTTGCTCCAATGCTTGATGCTCTGGGATGAGCATGAACCCAAAATGGTGAGCGTGGCCCATGACACTGGCCAGGGGCTCCAGCCTGTGGAGAGTCCCATATCCATGGCACAGGGCACATCAGCACAGTGAGGAACACGGGTGCTCCAACGTATCGGGTCCGTCCTCGCACAGATACGATGCTGGCAGCAGCAACAGCCCTGAGAACTTCAGTAGCTCCACGCGGTTCTAGGAAGGTGCTGATCAGCATTACACTTGTTAGTTAAAAAAAACCCAAAACATAACAAGAAACAGTTCTAGCTCCATGGAGTCCTGATTTCTAAAAAATTTCATAGTTAGGAATATACTGGGTAGCTTTCATTTATTAGTTTATTAGAGATCAGATGTTTGTACTGGGCATTTACATTTGCCTTGGTTGGTAAAGCCCGAGAACATGATAGTTTATCTTTCTCTTTTAGTCTATGCCTCTGCGACTAGTGGAAATGCTCACCTTGGTAAACCTCCTCTGTAAAAGCAGCCTTCTAGGAATCCTCAGGAGGGGAGCAGTGTGATTTTTGAGCCAGTTGCTAGTGGATGGTCCCTTTTCTTTGAAGGCCAAATGTGTATGGACTTTGCTGTTTCATTAGTTTTTCCTAGAAAATTGCATCCTAATAGTTGTGATGAAGTAAATTTTTCCATGGAAATCATTACCTGACGTCACCTTTATGTTTTTCTGATGCTTTTGCTCTTGTTGGCTGAACCACAGAAGCTACCCCTGCAAAGAGGGCTGTGTTCGCCACAGCCATCCTGAAGACATCACGCAAACTTGGTCCCGGGGCCATGCGTTGCTTCAGCAGTGGAAATTGGACCTCAGCTTTGCTGACCCTGCGTGTCCTTCCTTCCTGAGCACCCCCCTCCAAAACTGGCTTCCTTTGGCTGTAGGTGGGGTTTGTGCCACTGCATTGTTCCCAAAGTCCCGAGCCCTATTTACCCAGCTGGTGTCAGTTCAGAGAGCTGTTTGGATTGCTCTGTAGAAAGATTTGCCTGAAAGGTTTGCATATTCCAAGAAACCACAATGATTAAGTACACATGAAAGAAAGCATTATGATGAATAATCAGGACATAATCAATGATAGCCTTTTTGCATTATAAATGATGACGCTTATACTCAACAGCTTTTAGGCAGAGCGTGGGTGTGACAGTTTGAAAAACAGCGTATAGCATGACATGAGACCTGTCAACTCTTAAATGAAGTAATTAATGACCCGCTAAGCACGCAGATTTTAAATGTCAGGTTTTTTTTGAAATATCTCAAGAGTAAAAAATTATTTGCAATTTATCATTCTTATTAGTGAAAACTTAGAATAAGAATACACAAGTGCAACGAGAAGTAACAGTAACTCTTATGACAAAAATGCTTTATGCTTTTACCACTAAAAAAATAAAATCAAACCTCCCTCCAAGATCCTCTCACTCACCATCCTCTTCAGTGTACCACTTTAGAGGTAGACAGCTTTATTTTTATATAGAATCATAGAATCAATCACTTTGGTTGGAAAAGACCTTTGAGATCATCGAGTCCAACCTTTAACCTAACCCTGCCATCCCACCACTAAACCATGTCCCTAAGCACCTCATCTATCCTTCTTTTAAATACCTCCAGGGATGAGGACTCTACCACCTCCCTGGGCAGCCCCTTATACACATAGATATACACAGACCAGCTATATTTTAGGACATTGTCCTCAAGGCCAGAACCAGCTGCTTAAAATGGAGCCTCAAAACAAAACCATGGATTAATTTATTCTGCCAAACGTCTGATCCTAATCCTGCAGTATCTAAATTTGTGTAACTCTTCTTCCAGGACTCCACTGGTATCAGAAAAAGGATAGGTTTCAATTTTAAAGGAAGTTTATAAGGCATCAGTTTTCAGGTGTTCATGAAGTCTTTTAGGGAACCAAGACACAGATTGGCCAATGTATTTTTGCTCTGCTCCCGGCTGCACCTTGTACTCCTCGCAGTGACTCACTAACCATGGCAGCTCTGTAATTTTTTTATAATTGTATTTTTTGGCAATAATGAGTACAAAATGCAAAATGGACAAATTCTTCTCCACAGAAGACCTTTAAATATCTTCTTCTACTTCATGATTAAACAGGGTTTTTAGAGAAGTTCCACATAATGGGCTATGGTGCTTGTACCCAGTGCTGGAAGCTGATGGTATGGGAACTACTCATGCCGGACATACTCAGGGGCAGTTTGTCAACTCAAGCTTCCGTCTGTTGACACAATCCACTTGCTGATGTGTGTCCCCTTTTAACAGAAAGCCCTCTGACCATAAACCAAATGTCTCCAAAGCTTGTCTCTTGGTCCCCTCTCTCCACTAGATGTTAACAAAGTCTTCCTCCTTTTCAGACATTGTTCCCTTCTGCCATGCTTTGGAGATTGCTGTGGGGGATGTTGGGTAGATGGTAGGGAGTTGTGGGTGTCACCTCAGCCTCTACACTTACATTTGGCCTAAAATGACCATGTAAACCATTTTCCAGAATTTATTAGCATTAACTATCTCAAGTCTGGCTGTTTACAACATGCCCTATTCTTATGAGATAGTTCTCGGCAAACCTTGGGGCAACTCCCTGTATCAATACAACCTGGGGGATGAAGGCATTGAGAGCAGCCCTGCAGAGGGTACTGATGGATGAAAATCTGGATATGAGCCAGCAACGTGCACCTGCAGCTCAGAAGGCCAACCCTATCCTGGGCTGCATCAAAAGCAGCGTGGCCAGCAGGTTGAGGGAGGGGATTCTCCCCATCTACACCGCTCCGGGGAGACCCCACCTGGAGCCCTGTGTCCAGCTCTGGAGCCTTCAGCGCAAGAAGGACATGGACCTGTTGGGTCCAGAGGAGGGCTACAAAAATTATCTGAGGGCTGGAGCACCTCTCCTGTGAGGACGGACTGAGAGAGTTGGGGTTGCTCAGCCTGGAGAAGAGAAGGCTGTGGGGAGACCTGATTGCGGCCTTTCAGTACTTAAAGGGAGCCTATAGGAAAGATGGGGACAATCTTTTTGGTGAGGCCTGCTGTGACAGGACAAGGGGTAATGGTTTTAAATTAAGGGATGGTAGATCTAGACTGGATATAAGGAAGAAATTTTTTACAATGAAGGTGGTGAAACACTGGAACAGGTTACCCAGAGAGGTGGTATCCCTGGAAACATTCAAGGCCAGATTGGATGTGGCTCTGAGCAACCTGATCTAGTTGAAGATATCCCTGCTCACTGCAGGGGGTTGGCCTGCATGACCTTTAAAGATCCCTTCCAACCCAAACTATTCTATGGTTTTGTTTGAGTCCTTGTTCAGGTGGCTGTTCTAGTTGTGTAACTTGATAATAATGGATGCTGCATCTGGTGTATGCATGTCCCTTTCCTGGGAAGCCTGTACAACAAGGAGATCTCAGAGACTCATCATTGCACAAGCAGAGTGTGGCATTGCCTGCATAGGTATGATATAAAGTGCTCATCCAATGCTGATTGACTGCCTGGGGATATGACTATCAACCTTGAATGAATCCTTCCATTCCCTAAAATAGCCACTCCTTAGACCTCATTTCACTGAGCATTACTGTTCTCCTTTCTCTCTCCAATTTTTTAAATTCATATACTCTCCTTCACACCTTTCAGATTTATTTGTTTAATGTTTTCTTTCCTTTCTCTGGTCTTCCATTATATTTGGGTCCCCCTTATTCAGTCTATCTTTATTCATGGATTCTCAATGCATTCTTTCCTCTTTTTCCCTTTATGTCTGCCAGTTTTCCCTCTATTCTTTAAGCTCCTTTGCAGTGTTCCCTCACATCCCCATGGTAGCATAGACTTTGGCATCTTCAAGGTCCTTCTGCTTTGTTAGCCAGACCCCGTGCTGCTGTACATCCCCCTGCAGAGGGTACCCGGACTGTGTGTCTCCACTGGCGTGTGGACACATAGGGTTCCTGCCTTTGCCAATGGCACCATTAGAAAAGGAGAGGGGGAGATCTGCAAGCTTGTAGCACCTGTGAAGGAACCGAGGATGTGGTGGGATCCTGGGGAGTCTGAAATGACCCATCAGAGCACATGGCGGGGCCAAGTGCAGCTCCTGGCAGCTGGAAGGGCAACATCAGTGAATCGAGGGAAATAATGAACACCATGCTGATAATACCAAACGCACTGGGAAAGCTGGGTGATGTCCTTGAATAAGGGAAGACCCATGAACTCTTCCAGCATTTGTGCACAGCTGTAGCCCAGAAAAATTCACGCTGAGCGACGTGCATGCCCTGTGCTTGAAGGCCGGTCATGTCCCAGTGTGTCTGCAGGGCATGGTTTGGAGGGAGGCTGTGAGGCTGAGGTGTCCAGGGGCAGGCACAGGGATATCTGATCTCCCCATGAACTCATGAAGCTGTCTTTGTGGGATGGCATGGGCTGCCCACAGGCAGGACTGGGGCTCCAGAGAGAGTCACTTTGGTCTGGGCCGATCTCAGAGCAAAGGGTGTGGGTGATCCCCCAGAAGAGGTGATACAGGTGGTGTCCTGAAGTATGAGGACCAGGCTGGGTTCAGATAATCTCTCCACCATGATGTCGAAGCAGTGTTTTTGGTTGCTGCACTGCTCACCTTGGTGACTATAGCCAGTATCTCCCATGTCTGAATGTACGGCTAAACTCTGATCTTAGAAAAAAGCTAGATAACAAGTGAACTGTAACTGTTCTTCTAAATTAAGGTGGCTTCTGATGGCTGAAATAAACATGTGGGATACTTCCAAATTGGGGTTAATGTATCAGTGGCAGCATATACAGAGACTTCCATTGTCTCCCTCAAACAACACTGTGCATTCGTGTTTTGGTACAGTAAATCTTACCTTTTATATGATTTTGAATCTTGAAGGTTAAAAATAAACAAGGCACAGAAAAAGTACACTTTAATCTCTCTAATGACAGCTGGAATATGGAATGAAGCTCAAGAGATTATAATTTAACAAAGACCATTTCCTAAGTGCTATCTTAAGATGGTGTTTACTCTATGCATGCACGATGAAATCTCGTTTAGATGCTTTAATAAATGAAAGGAAAGAAAAAAACATGCTGATATGGTGTTTGGAGCACTTTGTGCCAGGAATCATAATCACTGAAAACTAACTTTAATCCTGGTTTAAAAATAAAAATGTCCAATTTTGTTTAGACATCTGTCTTGTAACGTTCATGCGACCGATAATAGCAGCTCTGCCAACTCATTGTAATAAGATTTCCATAAATATTAACACCCATATCTTACAAGGCTAGATGGATATTTTCTTCTTGGGGAAGAAGAAAGGATGCAGGTATGCTTCTTTAGTCTTCTTCCATAAGTACTCTCTGGGGGGCAGAGCTGCCCTGATCCATCAGGACAGCGTGCTAATAGGTTGCCTCCAACTCCATGATTTTATTACCAGCACGGCAGTTGGTTTGTTAGTTTGAGTTGTACAGAAGAAAAAGGCATCAGTAATAAAATAAAACACACGATATATGAAAGCAGTGGTGTCACAGGAAAGATACTATTTGCTAAATATATTTTAGAGGGTTGGTGTTGGATGCTTATTGTGCAAATATATGAAACTTCAACTATGCCAATGGCAATATTAATGAAGTCTAAATTCCTGTCAGCTACAGACTGATCTAAAGCTCCACTGAGATGAATAAGAGCCTTCCTACAAATTTCAGCAAGCCTTATATCAGAATCCATACATCTGCACACAAATAGGCGGGTGTGCACCTTACAGAGCGGAGAGCAAAACTAATTTCTTTGGGTGTTGGAAGGCACGTTATATCATATAGTGTGTGAGCCAGAAGGCTGTCAGCTCCAGCTAGTGCATTGTGACCAGCTCCTCAAGTTCATACTGCTGGATGTTAGTAAGCATTGTCTTTTGTCTAGTTACTACGTGTGCTGGAGATCCTTACCAGGCTGATAAAATAATTTTTTTTTTTTAGGCAATTTCCGTTGTTAACCTCCAACAATCTCCATTCCTGTGTCAGTAGTGTGTGGTAAGCTGGTGGATACATCTAACTTAAAAATTCCTTATATTTATTCCTTTTTTTGTTACTTCACTTTACACTTTAACTTCAGTTATGTATCTTCTTGCACTTGAAGTTTGAAAAATAATCCTCCAAAGGAGCAGAGTATGTACTTTAAAATAAGAACAATTTTCTCCTATAATGCCAGTGGAGTAATTTTACTTTGAAATAGTCTACAAATGCTTTTTATTGCACTGCATATTCAGATAGACTCACCCTATGCAGCATAACCTGCCCTTCTAAGTTAGATTCAAGCTTCCCGCTGAGTTCAGCCATGTACAGCCATGAAAGACCAAATAGGTTGCCTTATTGCTTTGAGTGGGCTTTGAAAGAAGCCCAGTGTCACTCTCTTGTCCCCCTTTTCAGGTGTATGGTCAGTTTTCCGGTGTCCTTTAAATAATGCAGTTTATCTACTATGATGCAAGATAAAATTAACTTCAGGCCTTCCTTTTGATAATTATGGTAGCACTGATTAATAGCTGGGAAAGTCAGGGTACTTCTTTCCAAAGCTTCTAAGTTTCTGGCGTCATTGTGTATAGGTATTGGCACAAGTGTCTGCACTGATATTATTAACATCATGTTGCCCTCATCAAGATGCAGTGTTTGAGACTTCATTTTATTTAGTACTTCCCAAAATCACACACTTGAGCTTTTGGTTGGACACAGTTATGTTTTGTTTCTTTGCTCTCTGTTCAACATAAATATTTATGACTTTTCTCAGCCATTCAGGTTCACATTTGTTTTCTCATATTAAACCACAGACAAGTAATAAAACCATAGTAAAGTCCTCTTCATGACCCTGGTTCTCTCTGAAGCTGACAGGGGCATGCTCATCGGGATATATACATCATATTTCCTTAGAACGTATAAGGGCCAAGCATTGAGACTTGAACGAAAATCCCAGGAACTTGCTTGAAAGATTACTTTGAGTTCAATGGAGCTTCATTACGTTTTTCTTGCTCAACATTTGCAAATTAAAAAGCAACAGCAAATCCTTCTGGGAATGTGTCTTAGCAATTGGAGAATTCAGTGGGAATTCTGTACTGTGCTGTGCTGTGCTGTGCTGTGCTAGCCTAGCTTGATACTCCCCCACATATTTTACCATGTATTCAATACGTTGTTTTGACTCATTCTGGTCTCTTTTGCAGCATACTGCTCTGTGGCAATGATTAGGCTCTGTACTGAGCAAAGAATCCCACACCAGTTTCTGTGTCCAGCTCAGGCAAGAGGTTGGGCTGGAAGCTCCCAAGGTCCTTCCAACCTGAGCTATTTGAGGAGGTTCTCTCTTTTTCCCTCAGCAATATTGCTGCAGCACATACTTATCAGCATAATTAGCTGTAGAATGTGGCAACATGAACAAGCAAATCTTTATCCTGTTGTAGGCTAAAAGGACTTAGCAGTAGTCTAGGCTGTCTGATCGACTGTTCCGAAAATGGCTGAACTTTGAAGAAGAACCAATGATTTTTGCACAATGGATTCCCCTTGTTCTTTGGTGAGAAAAGAATGAAATGAAATCTGTCTTTCATTGCAAACCTTGTGAGTGACATGTCACACTGTGACCACAGTGCTATAACGATATCATGGGCTGAGTGTCTGCAGAGTTTGTTTAGAGCCTATTTAAAGCCTGCCAGTCCCCAATGACAGTACCAAGAGGATCCAAGGGAGACAAGCTTTCTAACTTTGTCACCTAGCTGAGGTCTACCTTTTTGCTACAATACTCAGAGCAATGTTTTCTGGAAAATAATGCTCTGGAACGGCTCCTGAATGTTCGTGAGAGTATCCTGTTATCCCTTTTTGGACTCCAGCATTTGGGAAGTAGTTTGGGCCCCACCAGGTGTTTTCCATTAGAAACTGAAGCTTGAATCAATGTCTTATGCCTTTGGATGAAGCAAGAGTAGCATCTTTGAAACAGATTCAAGACTTTTCTGACGGTGCTTGCCTTAAAAACTCACTCTCAACTTTTTCTCTGCACCATGCTGCCACAGCTCCCATGTTTGGTGCTTCCTTGCTGCTGCTTCCGTTAGCTTTTCAGATTTTTTCTGCTATTGCTTCCTTGAAATTCCTAGCAAAAGAGCAAAAGAAAAACAAGCTCCACTGATCAGTAGCCTAACCTCTCCTTTTTCTATACTGAAACCAAATGCCTTTAAGCCAGATGATTTCTACTCAGGACTAGCTTCATACCAATGCTTTGCTCTTGCTCTTTAAGTCACCTGGTTCCATAAATGAGCTTAATGGCCTCTTTATGCACCTCTGCATCAAGCTTGCTGTCTTCCAATTCTGTCCCCTACTCCACGGGTTGTGGGAGGGGGAGCGAGTGGCCTTGTGGTCCTCAGTTGCTGGCTGTTGCTAAACCACAACACCTGGGCATTAATTACACTTATGACTGGTTTAATCTATAACACCATTTTGGCATGTCATGGATTTAAACCAGTACATTTTCTCTTACACTAATTGCTGTTTCTAACGTATGAATTGCTGTTGAGCCTTTTCATATCGGTATTTCATATGCACCAAACCCTGAGCCTGTTTTTGCAGACATACCATGGTTGTGGTTGCCTGTGCCGATGTCAGTGTAAAAATTATGTAAAAATTATATAAAAGTGCACCTTTTGCAGCACCAACACTGTCTGGAGAAGGCTATGCAATACATCTCTGCTGTGCAAAGGGAAATGCAGTCACCTGAGGGGCTTTGGCAGAAAGTCAGTGCTCCAGAAGAAAGCATACTGCTGTGTTCTTGCCTGCTAACTTGCACGGTTTCGTTGTCCTAGAAGGGAGCAAAGATTCTCCAGAGGGCTGCTGAGGTGATGTGACTGCACGCTGGCTGGTGTGGTGGTGGGCTGGTGTGGGAGCTCTGTCCAGAGCAAGGGAGCGGCTATTCATGCAAATTGGTTTTGGTTTCCAGACTCGGTGTGAATTAGTTTTGATGCCCAGGCTGATGATGCCATGGGCTCTATTTCGGTCTTTCCCTTCAAAGTGTGTTGGTCAAAACATTTTTTTTCTGTTGTTCAGGTGAACTACAAATTAGATGTATGATGAGCACTGGATAAAAAAAAGAGACTATTGCGATGACATTACAGCAGTGGATTTTCTAGAACGACTCAGTTTGCCAAAACGATTCTGTTTTGCATCTGCTGTAAGCAGCAGTAACCCTAGTGTGGAAAGCAACACAACACGCTTGAAAACTAAATGAGGCCTCTTTCTTCTGAAGATGACAGCTGAGTCTATTTTTTTATGATGTCTTTAAGGCTGCTAAATTGTTGTCTAATCCTTACCTCAGGGCTAAAAGCCTTTCAAGAGAACAAACACATGTAATATCAAAAAGGAGAGGTCTGTGCTGCACACTCTCCAAAGCAGCTTGTGCGCAGATAACTCCTCAGAGGTTGCATTCAGATGAGCAAATGTGACAGAAGTGCATTCAGTAATAACAATATCCTCAATCAAAGGCATCAGCTGCACTCATATGCACTAAGCCTGACTTCTGAAGTCTTTGAAAGAATGAAAATTGGCACATGTGGATACGGCACAGCATTTGCAACGAGGTTTGTGAATATCCTCACGTTATCAGAAAAGCATCTGTCTGGGAGAATTTGAGATGTTTCACCTTCCTGCCCCCCAGAATTACAATAATTAACTAATTTTTTTTTCTTTTCTACATGGTTGCATTATATAATTTTGTGGCAGATATATTATTAAATAGGTAGATTAATAGAGAGAGTTCGTCTCATATACATGGTAATAGTTAGATTTCATAAATCTCAGATACTTCTTTTACCTGAATTTTTCATTTAATTTTTTTTTTGACTCTGTTTTATATAGTCAGCTACCCATGGGAATCTTCCCACTCCCCAAATCTGGAGTTTCATCTGTTCTGGCAGACTAGTCAGCTTTTGGTTTTGAGTAATCGCTGAGCAAAATCGTAACAGAAATGCCTCAGAATAACTTCCTTCACATATTTAGAAATTTCTGGAGACTGGAAGGACTCGGGTCCCTCATCAGATGTGCAAAGATGTGCAGAAGGAACCTCTAGGGCTCTCCGTCAAGGCTGGACATCAAGACTATAGCATCAACTGGGATATCCAAGCAGAGCACTTACATGAAAGGACTTATGCAGCTGTGAGAAGGCATTTGGAAATGATGGGGAGAGCTTCTGGTACATATCAGTGTGCCCCCCCCCTGCCACAGGCTGCTCCTTGTGAAGCAGGTGGAGGTCCACGATGATCTGTGAGTTGGAACTCCCGCTGTGGCATGAGGGGCTATGTGTGCAGAAGGTGACCTGGTCCCTCGGTCAGGCATCACAGGCAGAAATGCAAGTTGTCTCTCTGGGAGCAGATGCCAAACCTGAAGTTGTACCTGGTTTGACCAAGTACAGTGTGTAGCTGTAGTCCTCCATCCCCTGAGTGCCTCTTAGCAATGGGTTCCTGGTGCAGGCACTCTTGACTGTGGATGCAAATTTGCTTTCTGATATATCCTGCAGCATTCACTGGAGAGTTGCTGTCTTGGTGAGTATTTTTGCCAGTAAAATTATTTATCAAGACATGTGTTCAAAAAGCCATAGGAAATTCATTTAAATAGCCAAATGAATTTTCACGGGAAGTTTCTATTTCATTCACTCAGAATTAAAAAGATCAATAATTATTTAATGAGTTGCCTCATGTGGCCAGGAAGGAAAAGGCCCCCATGATATAGGTGATAATCAGGCTATGCATTTACCTCTGGAAATATATATTGCACACATCATTTGGGAAAATCGGTGCATCACCCATGGTGGATAGAGGGTAATGTGAGTCTTTGGAACAAATGCTAAATACTTTTTCTGTCTTGCTCAGACAATGCCTGAGTTTAAGGATATCCAGTGCTTTGGCACAAGATGTCTTTGACCTCAACTCATCCACACAACACAGACAATCTGACCTCAGACTGCTTTCCAAGATTTCATTTTTCTCCCAGGCTGTCGTTTTTTACACCTAGATAAAGAAAGAAATGATGTGAATGAACAAGATACATTTCTAACAACAAAGCTGTGGAGAAGCACAAGCAGCAGAAGCTATTTTAGGTAGCAATGTACCGATTGCTTAGTTTTTGAGGGGGGATCTTCCTTGTGGCTGAGCAGGCTGTTTTGGATGGTTTTGGAAGCTCAGGGCTGCACTGTGGATGACCCATGGAGGGGAGGAAGGCTAGACAGAAAAGTCTCTCATGTACCCTTAGGTCATGAGACTTTCATTCTTGCCTGATGATACTGAGGCCACCTGAGCTTTTAGTGCTGTTTGTGCTACCCCTACGCAGCTCCTGTGTGTATTTGCCACACAGACAGGTAGGTCCCACAGGAGTGATGGACACAAAGGTGGCTCTGATCCTTCTGGCTGACAATGTGAGAGTCATTTGTGTCATTCCCCTCCTAAATAAATGTAAAACTCTTCCAAGTTAGGCTCCTATCAGGAGCCTTGCCATGATTATACTGTGGAGAAATCAGCTTGTCTTTTAGCGTCTTTGCACAGAAACATGACTGAGAAATGAATTGCCATGTGGGGAAGAAGCAGAAACTCACTGAAGACCAGTGAAAGAAAGTGACGTGAGTGGAGCATTAGCCACGCTAGGAAACTGCTTTGCTCAGCACATTTGAATCGAATGCCCACTTCTAGTTTTTTTCATACAAAAAAGCCAAAAGGTTCTCATTGGGTGCCTGTGCCTGTCCATCCTTTGAGCCATTCAACTCCGTATGTTCTTTCTGCCCTGCATTTTGGGATTGATTTGGCAGAAAAAAAGGGCAGTGGGAAAGCCAGCAGACAAGCCGTGCTCATTTAGTTGCAGTTTCTAAGCACGGGTAAGAAGCAGTTGTCCCTGGGGGGGTATTTTCACCTGATGTGGAGGCTTGAGAAGAGGCTTAGAAATTTGTATCACCCAGAAGAAGCTTTGGCTTCATGGGGTGAAGTAGCATCAGGGGCCTTTTACATATCTTGGGAGCTGAACCTTGTTTATGGCCAGACCTCCAGCATCCAGGAGTCCAATGGGGCAACCAAGCTGAGAGGGAAGAATTTATCACAGACTGGGAGGAGGTATTCCCACTCCAGCTCCCTGTGGCTTCCTCCTGCGATTTTCATAGTCCAGTCTGCCCCAGAGGACTTGCTGCCTGTGTTTGGGTTCTTTCTGGGAGAGCTATCCTCGAAAGATTATTGCCATTTGAATACCACTAAGTCATCGAGAACAAGACGTCATTGTTCTGAGGTAAGAGTTGTATACGTAGGGTGGTATCCAAGAAGGGCTGTTTTACTTTAAATTTGCTTCCTATCTTAGTTGGGATTAATTTTTGAAAGTCGACAAGGTCTTAGGTTTGTGGGTGTGTAACAAATTCTGAATTAGGCCCCAGAGATTTATATCTGAAATTGCTGACGTACACAGTCACAAATTTGCCACTTTTGTCTTTTTGCTGGTAATTTGTTTACTCAAGGAATTGCACATTTTTCCCCATGGGTCTTTGATAAAGTTAATATGGGAAACAGCTGGTCAGTTGAACTGGTTAAAAAAAGCAGAAGAAAGTTTTCTGCCTTCATTTACATTTTCCATCAAATAAAAGCAATATTTAAAAAGTGAAAAAAAAAAAAAAAAAAAAAAAGGAGTTCTGCTTACATATAATTCCAGCACCCATACAGAGTCAGGGCAGCCACCATCTGTTAAACATATTGCTTAAACCATCTTATTGCCTAATCTTATTGCCTATGTTTTAATAGGTTATATATTAAATTCTGAACCCCTAAATAAAGATACAGCATAGTTCTCAGTCCATATCATGGAGATCTCAATGGTTCTACACCACCATTCTGCTCAAAAGCGTGGTATGATGCACAGATTTTTTTATTAATGTAGCAACAGTTTCCAATAATTTCACATTCCTTTTTTGACCCGTTTGGTTGTGTGGAATTTGGGAAACTTTTTTTTATGGAGAGAGTTTTCTCTCAAAATCTGAATGGTGATTAAAGAAAATGGCTGCTTTAAACCTAGTGCATTTTATTCAGGAATGGAATGATTTTTAGCCAGAATAAAACTTTGATGAAACAAGAGCATAAGATCAGGGGTTTAGCATCAGTCTCAGACTTAAGCGTGTGCAGGAGCTCATTCCTAATATTTTCCTGCATTAGCCTGATCTGGTCACTAGATGTTGCTAGCTATCTATGTTAGTAGTCATTTTGGCTGATTTAACTATACAGCTTTATAGGTAATAAGAAGAGAACATTACTATCCATAACAACTTAAAGAGTTATTTCACTCAGTTTATAAATGTTATCAATAAAAAATGTCCCGACTTTCCTCATTTCATGGTAAAGCTGTGTCCTTCCATATTAATGGTCTTGACGGAGCAAAGCAGATTACCCTGTTGCCCAAAATTTGAATTTAACTTTTAATACTTCAGATGTTTTGGGAAATGTTATTTTCTCTGTGGAAACGAGGATTTTAGGCAAGCAGCCCTTACTGCTTAGGACCTGAGCGTGGCCCATAAGGAACAAGAGGCACGACCTCACTGTAGCTCCGCAATGCGACCGAGGGACCTCTCGCCTTCCCCCAAACTGCTGGAGAGTCAGTTAGTCCTCCTGAGACCTTTCTCCTCAGTGGCTTCCCAAGTAAAACATGTTTAATAGTCCCAGTATGTGACTGCTTCCCAGCACAGCTGGATAAAAGCAGTTAAATATATACAAACTAGATGTACCGAGCGGTCTCTTTAGTTGCTGACCACTACAGTTTTAGAAAAGGGCTCTTGTGAGATTCTAGCCGTTGTTTGGATATCAGGAGGATTTTGGGCTAACGGGTTATGGTCATATAAGGAGGATGGGCTAGCTATCCTCTTTCACCTGACTAGTCCTTAGGAAAGGCAAAAGGGTGGTCACTGTTCTCTACCTTGGCGTCACCAGACACCTGTGGAGATAATAGTCAGATACTCCCTGGACAAAAGTGCTCCTTAAATCTTAGTCAAAGGTTGAAATCTTAGTCAAAGTTTAAGCAAAGCTTAGTCTCTCAATTGGTGACTCCTGTACCATTGGACTTATATATGACTTATACATGACCGTTTTTTTAACAGCTAAGACATGCCCTTTTCTTGAAATATTTCCCATATCAACAGCTTGTATACAAGTGACACATCTTGATATCAGTGGAGTACTTCCATGAATAATAATTAATCAACAGAGCTGTGCAAAAGTAAATTTTATTTCACCTAAACCCTTGAATCCTTAAATTTAAACTTAATTTTGAATGGAAGATGAAGACACACAACTTCAGGAAAAATTATGGAACAATTTAAAAAAATTAGGAAGTGTAAAGTAGAGCATTTATGTAAGTAATTTTGGATTAAATACAGAAACAAAGTCTTAGCACTTAACATGCCCACATGTTTTGCTTAAATGTACTTGAGTGTTTTGTGTCAGAAACAGTGATATTTTTCGCAATGTGTATATTCACTGTGGGTGGAAATCCTCCAGCCAAACTTTGGCTGTCTCGAGGTTCAGGGCTTAATCTAAGCCAGCAGTTCAGCCTCCCCAGCTCTAGCAAATGTGATTCATCCCATCCTAGGAGAGGTGACTAAGATCAGGAGGATGAATTCACCTGGGCACATGCCTGTCTCTGTTGACTATAGAGGAAGCCCAAATAGCTGGCTTGCTAAACATCTAACTTCTGGAAGGCTGAAATTAGTTGAAGTGAGGCTGAGTCTCTCTATAAAAAAATGCCAAGGCATGGCTGTTAGTGCTTTTCTTTCATTCTTACATGTTCTCATGTTGAAAGTATTGAAAGAAAACGTTTTGCTCTTTTTTGATGAGTGTATTTCCCAAAACAAGAAATACCTGAGTGGCCATTTGCTCTCAGGGGTTAGGGAAAGGAGAGAAGAATAAACATCTCTGACCAGGGAAAATCTTGATAGGCAGCAGAGAACTTGGAAAAAAATGGGAGAGAAGGACTCAGAGGAAACCTTGAGAAGAAGCAGAAAATACCCAGAATAAATCTGAAAACTTTGAATGAAACACACTTTTTCAATTAAATTGTATCTGTCTGATGAAAAACATGTTCTCTGTTTTTCTCAAAACCAGCTATCGTTAGAAAGAGCTTGCTGAATTGGGCTGAATCTTTTAGTTTATCACTATTCTTTACCTCAGAAATATCATTTGTCTCTTCCTTCTTGCACAAGAAAGATAGTTTGGTTGAATCAGTCTGAAAGGCAAGAAAAATCTGAAACCACGTTCTTCTAATTTTTTTTTTTAAAGTCCATGATGTAGAGAAGTGCTGAAAAAACTAGGAAAAAGTATAGGGCCGGTAATCGCAGCGTTCAAGCACTAGTATGATTTCCTTCACAGGATTTGATAAGCCACACTCACATTTCTCTCCTTTTCTGAGGGGACTAAGTAAATGTGCTTTGCATCCCTCTTGGGAATCTCAGGCTCTCTTTTGTAATTGAGTCCGAGACCATATTCAGAAAAAGATCCCCTAAAAAGTAACCACTTTGCTCAAGGATTTCATCTGGGGGAACGGTTTCTCTTCCATTGTTGGGAGAAAGGGAAAAAATATTGACTGGCATCTGGCTTTAGCCTGTAATCTGTGGGCATCTGTGGACTTCTGGTCTTTATTAAAGAGGTCTGCTAAAGGTAACAGAATCTATCAAACACAAACAACTGGAAAACATTTACCTATGAAGTTTGTATACTAGTGAGCAAAGTAAAGAAACATTTTCTATCTTATGTCATTTTCCCCCAAGCCAATAAAGAGCCTATAAAGGTGGGGTTTATCAAGTATTTTTTATAGTTTTTATATACATTAGCCATCAGGAGGGTGTGTGATGCTTTACAGAGATGAAGTTGCTCTTTGTCTTTTGCAGGTGAAGTGACTGGAGCACAGGAGGCTTGCTGTGGCTTACCACACGCTGCAAAAGTCATTCTGCAACTCGCATATGCGCAATTGCCTCTGTTCAAGGACAGTTTTGGTTCAAAATGGGCAAAACTGGCTAACCTTAGCTCCCACTCTGGGTTTCAGTGCCCAGATTGCCTTGGCGAGGACCAGGTGGGGAGGCAGCGTAAGCACAGGGGTTGGTCCCTGTTGGGGGCATAGATGCCTGCTGGCAGCCTGGCCCACGGTCACGCCAGTTGCTGGACCATGGGTCACTGTGGTGTAGGTGGAGGGGGCACCCCCACAAGCCATCCCACTCCTTCCTGCTGCAGCACCAGCAAGTTTCCAGTTTCTCCTCTGCCCAGGCTCCCTGCGCGCCTGGTCACTCCTCCTGGTGCTCCCTCTCTGGCTCCACCTGACCCTTTCCAAGATGGACAGGAGGATGGGGAATTCAAGGGGACACCCCAAGGAAATGTCAATTTTTCCACTTTGCTCTCTTTACCTGTCCTAATCCTTGGCTGCCTGATCACTCTCCCCTGCCCACATTTCCAGACCTCATGTTTCCCTGCCTCTGAATGTGGGGTGGAAGAGCTCAGCAGCTTGGGTAGATGGTGTTGCTGGGAGGCCTGTGCCATCACCGATGCCTGCTTGTAGAGCCTCACCACTTCCTACAGTACAGCTGACATGCTGTCTGCTCTTGTCTTCAAGCATATGCTTCCCAAAATTGCTGACCATAACATTTTTTCCTTGGCCTCCTGACTCTTTGATGCACCCACCTTTGCAAAGCTGCTTTTCTGCAATAAGTATGCTGTGTGTACCTATAAGATACTTATACTGCACTTGCTTTTTTTAAAATTCAAAGAAGGAGAAGAAAAAAAGAAAACTTCCATTTGTAATTAAATTTTGCACGTATGGAGAGAAGTCTACAGATTCGAATGTGTTAAGTATCCACACAGTTAACAACGTGTCAGTTTGTGAGAGAATTTTCATAATTAATGAACTGGTTCAATTTGCTCTGCCGCTTGACTTTGATTAATACATTTTTGAGTGTTCCCACTGGGACTCTGTCCAGTTTGTTTAGTAAGCTCTTATGTCTATATCCAGTTCATGTGTATGGATCAAAGTGTTGGCACCAAATACTGGCAATATTAGGCTATGGTACAGCCATTCTGACTCCACTTAAAAAGAAGACAGCAATATATCTTAAATCAAGTTCTTTGTGACTCATTTAAAAGAAAAAAAGGAAAGAAATTTCACACTGTATTGTGTGGAAATACTGTGATTTAAAAGTTCATCTCACGCAAGCTTTGCCAATTAAAGAGGTATTTATCAATCCAGACAGTAATTGTGCAGACCCAAACTGGCAATTTGTTCAATATTAAGCACTAGGCAGCAAAACTTCGATAATTAACAAACCTAACGAACGTTACCCTTCTTTGCCCAGCTGCTGCGATGGTGTGGCACGCTCATCTCACAGTTACGCTTTGGAAGTCCCCCCAGCCCCTCATACAGCACAAGGATGCACACCAGTTTTTAAGAAGGGATCAAACCCCGGACTGATTCAAGGCACAAGGAGGGTGGGCTCCAGGGTGCACGTCGCCCAGGGAAGGGCCCATGGCAGGGGTGCAGGGAACTGCCCGCGTGGGTGTCCTCGAGGGGGCGGTGGAAGGGGGTGGCTGCCCCATTCGGCTTTCAGAGCCCCACACAGGGATGCCCCTTCCCTCTGCGGCTGTCCCCTGACCCCCAGCTGGGCAGCCTCCAGCCAGCTGGGGTGAGGGGCTCTCATTTCATGTCTGCCTGAACAGGACAGGCTGACAGAGGAGAAGGAACTTGTGGGCTGTGGGGCATTAATTCACTCCTTACTTGGTCGGGCTACAAATAACCAGTTTCTGTCAGGAGCAATGTTAAGCATCAGTATGATCCCAACAGGGTGCAAAGGGGGCACATGTTGCAGGTAGGAAAGTTTCTTTTATAGTGAAAGCTCTAGCATAGCCAGGAATAAATAACTTCCTTTGGTTTCCACCTTAAAGGGAAAATATCATTTCCCTCCCAAATGCCATGGGTCATATTCTGTGCTTGGTGTGGGCATATAAATGCTGCCGTGCCTGATCAGCTATAATGAATATTTTGGGGAAAGGGGAGGTTTTGCCATGTAGTGCTGAGGGCCATCACCAGTCTGTGTGCTAACTCAGGGCTATCCAACCTTATTTTGATGGCTGACATGCGGTGCTGAAGTACTTCTCTGGCTCTGTTTCCTGGGGTAAATACCATCCCCGGAGAGCTGGAGGCATGAAGAGGATCAATGATGGTGTCAGAAAGCCCCCAGGGAAATCCTTCGTAGTAAGAAAATATGAGAAGGCTCAAAACAAGTTTTCAGTGAGTGGTGTGTATATATACCCCCATCGGCTCAGGGCTCCCAGCTCCACGCCCTTGGCCCACAGCACCGTGCTTCTACATGACGGCAGTTGGAGAAGTATATCTTAAGCCCATAGAGTTTAAATTAATTAGAGAAATTCCCCTGAGCTCAATCTCCACTTTCCCTGGGGGTGACGGGGAGCAGGCAGTTAATCACCAGCAGTAACAAAATGCCATGCCTGCTGCCCTGGTTTTGTTCAGACGTTATAAGGCTGAATGGTATTGGATAATGAACAATGGGAGACAGGCTGGTGGAAACACAGAAAACACTGGCAGATTTAAGTGCACATTGTTTAGCTACTAGTAGAACGGCCTCAGAAAAAAATGTATTCTTTTTAACTTTTCCCATGGGGTTCCTGCTCCCATAATACCCCAGTGGGCTTTACAGCTGTTTATTCCAGCTCCGCGAGGACGCTAAGGCAGAGTTTGTATCTAGTGGCTCCATCGGCAGCATTTGTCTTACAATTTATGTCTTGTCACTTAAGCGCTTGTAAGCAGTCTTCGGCCCAGCAAAAAGAATGCATGTAACATGCTGCATGTAGTAAATAAACTCTGCAAATAACTTGCATGGATGAATCCTTGTTCATTCAGCGCTTTTAGCCATGTGGCTATTTTCATTACGCAGGTTACAGGTGTCTTACCAGCAAATTATGAGTTGGTTAATGGCCACTTTCCTTTACCGTATACTGTAAAATCTGTAAAACCAAACCACTCATTAAACTAAGCACGCTGTCTAGCATGGTATCCACACAGATTTGTCTACCAATAGCTTACATGTTTGAGAGACTCCCTCTTTTTTAAAGCCTTGCCTGTAAGCACTTTCTGTTCTCCTGAAAGAACTGGAGAAACTCTGATAACATAAGAGTGCGATAAAGCTCTGTATTTTCAAAACGGTGTGCAATATAGAGTAGCCCATTTAGCCTGTGCTGATTTTTTTAACCTTCTTTTACATGGAGTACGTACAAGTACTGAAATATTGCAGAAAGAGTGCCTTCTCTTTGTCAGTTTATTTGATTTATTTCTTTGGCAGGTGTTTTTCAAAGGTCCTTTTTATTCTTTGCACTGACTATTGATCAGCCCGTTGGTTTCTCCTCTTCTATGTCTAACTTTCAGTAGTAATGATATGGGGGGTTTTAAAATGAGAAAAACAAAACTGAGAAAAATATAGTGCTGACAGGAAGACTCAGAATCTGGTGTGAGGGGTGAATGAAGTTAAAAGCATGACTTCTTTTCAACTAACTGGCTCGATTTCAAATGGCTATTCTGCCTTTAGCAAATCCTCACCATAGTGTATGGGTTGCTAAAGACTGACTGCCCACCCAGCAGCAGAGCCAGGGCTGCTACTCTGGGCTGCCATTTCTCAGCTGTTACTTTTCTTCTCCATCTACTGCAGCATACCATCTCACAACATCTTTTGGTCTGGTTGCACTGGAAACTGTACTTTGAGGAAGATGCTACCTTTTTGTTTGGCTGTTCATCAGTATATCCTGCCCTCAGCAGATTTTTTCAGCATTTTGGCCAATGGCGACCCAATTTGTTAGCAGGGAAGTTTCAGGAGGTGAGGGCAGTTAGCTCCTTTCCCTTATGCTTTAGAACATGAGGAAAACTAAGTAGACCCAGAGACTGCTGTGCTGCAGTTGAGTATGTGGGAACTGCTGACTGGATGAGCTCTGGGCTACATGTGTGGCCCCTGGGGAGGAGCAGGGGCTGTAAGGAGCCCAATTCAGGGGTTGTACCATGTGTCCTCCTTGAGGTTCATGTTAAGTGCATGAAAATTTGATGGTTCTACCTTCCAGGTCTTGTCTCATGGTAACTCAGTTATGGCTGCTTTACTTTGATTCTTCTGAGGCTTCTTGTGGTTTAACCTGGCAGGCAGCTGAACACTATGCAGCTGCTCGCTCCCCCCACCCCCAGCGGGATGGGGGAGAGAATTGGAAAAAAGGTAAAACCAGTGGGTTGAGATAAAGGTAGTTTAATAAAACAACGGAGGATAATAATAATAGTAATAGTAGTAATAATAATAATAATAACAATAATAATAATAGTAGTAGTAGTAGTAGTAGAATATGTGGAATATACAAAACAAGTGATGCACAATGCACTGGCTCACCACCCACTGACCGATGCCCAGCCCAACCTGAGCAGCGATCGCTCTCCCTGCCCTGGCCAGCTCCCCCCAAGCATGACGCCATATAGTCTGGAATAGCCCTTGGGACAGTTGGGGTCAGTTGTCCTGGCTGTGCCCCCTCCCAGCTTCTTGTGCACCTGGCAGAGCAGGGGAAGCTGAAAAGTCCTTGACCAGAGTAAGCCCTGCTTAGCAACCACTAAAACATCAGGGTGTTATCAACATTCTTCTAGTACTAAATCCAAATCACAGCACTATGCCAGCTACTAGGAAGAAAATTAACTCTATCCCAGATGAAACCAGGACAATGCTATAATAATATATTATATATATATATAATGTGTAATAATGTATTATATAATAAAATGCTAAAAAATCTGATGATGGTTTCAGTATTATTGTCACTTTCACGTAGGCTCTTCCTCCAACAGAAAACGAGGGGTCAGAGAAGATAGGATTTTAAAAGGGTGAAATACCAAGATATTTAAGAGAAGAGGAAAATTGGCATCAGTGACCGGAAAAGCCAATGAAGTCCTGGAAAGAAAATTAACAAGGCTGCTGCCTCTTCTGATACAAGAAGCAGGGAGGGAGGAGTGGAGCACAAATTAAACTAGCAGATGGAAGATTTACAGTCAACAAAAACATCCCAGCGCGGTGGCGTGAGGTGAGGCTGCGGGGCTCACTGACACAGATCGGTGGTGACAAGAGAAATTTGCTGTGTTCAAGGAGGCAAAACACAGGCACCACCTCCATCCCAGCCCCCAGACAAGCTCCTTCTTACCCATAGGAAGAAACACTTGCGGGATGAGTCAAAAAGGGGCTCTTCGCTGTTTCAGATGGGAGCAGTTAAAATTCCTCTTTGCGCATCTCTCTATTTGGGCTCCAGTTTTGAAGTATCCTAACCAAATCAGATGACTGATCCTTTTTTTGTAATGAATTCAAGTGTTCGTGTAGTGTCATTGCTTACATCATAATATGATATTACCGAAATGCTTAAGCACCTTTGTTATGCTCCCCAGTGGATTAGGCAGTGTAAAAAGAGGAAAAAATAGAGTCCTTACCCCCAGAAGCACAGTTTCTAGTTCAATCTAACAAGGATCTTACTACTTTAGGGAAAACAGTGTGTTAACTCAGAAAATACTGTGCTAACTTTTCTGGTCGCAGAAGCACGTGCGGAAAAGGTAGTGCTTGATTAAAACAGGATCTGTCACTGCATCTGCTAATGAAGCACTGCAATTGTCATTCTCTATTTCCAAGAGTAAAGGAGAAGGACTGGTGCTATTTCCATGCTTCTTACAGAACACAAAGGTCAGTGACACGCAGAAAATGGCATTTCATTAACTAGACATTTGTATTATAAACATTATTCCCAGACAAGTAGGAAAGTCCCAAAAATCTGAGTCACTGGTGTTTGAATAGATGTTTTGTAAGGCCAAGTGCAGACCTCTATAAATAAAGCATTGATGAAATAAACAGTCACTTCGTATCAAAAAGGGAAAGTTTTCTATATACACATGCAGCTTTCATAAAACAGTGACATGATTTAGAAGCTTTTTTTAAAGAAAATGTGTAATCTTATCAGGAGATTTATTCTGTCTAACCAGCATCTTCACTGGCTGCCTAAGATGTGTATTTTTTACAGGGCACATATCTGCCTCAGCTCATACTTGTGCCTAATTTACAACTTCTTAATCTTCCCTCCTCTTTGTCTTAGTTATGATCTTGACCCTTAAATGATAATTTTGAGCTACTGCGATGATTCAAGATGTGCCCACCATATGAGAAGAAAGGCAGGTGAATCTCAGGTCTTTAAAACTTGAAGCCAGTTTTTGTTGCTTGGAAAGTCACACCGCCCTGGGCCCTCTGACTCCAGGTAAGTTATTTCCCATGCGAGGCTTCCCTGCAGGCACTTTTCATACTTTTTATTGAACACTAGGATAACATTACTCAAAAACCAGGTGCAAACAGGGGACTCTCAGATGTGTGTCCTGCCCCAGCAGGGTGAGCAGGGTGCAGGCCTGGGAAGGCAGATCTGGCTGCTGTTGCACCCTGCTCAGCTGCTGGCCTGCTGAGGTATCTTATGCTGGGCTCCTTCAGCAGCTCTGCTTGGCTTCTGGCCCCTTCATCTCTCTTGCTGTTGCTGTGGATGCAAGCAGAACCTCTGCCTATGCGTTCGCATAGCACCTGGTACCTTCTTGCCCAAGGTGTCCCCGAGTAAGGCTTACTGTAAAGAATAAAAAGCAAAAAGGATTGCAAAAGGTTTTTTTGCCCCCTTCTTTACAGTGTCTTCATTTTTTCTTATGCCTATGCCCTGGTGAAATCGGCATGATTCTCTGCTGCCTTGCACAGTACTCTCCTTGTGGTTATGGAAAAGGAGCACCAAGAGAGCTTTGGTGTCAACAGAATTTTGCTGTAGGCAGATATGCTGCAGCAGTAGTAGGAATTTCTACCTTCTTCTGCAAGATGTATTGGCAAGAATTTCCTATTATTTCCTTGAGAGGAGCAGAATGCTTCTCCCATTGAAATCACTCAGACCCTGAACTCGTGGGTTCAATCCTGCTCTCATTTGAGACTGAGGAAAGGATCAGAGGGAAGGGGAGCAGTGTTGGGAATGAGAGCTGTCTGCAACTGCAAAACAGCTGACAGCAGCAGATGAAAATGTGTGAAGAGGAAAAAGAACGTTAGGTTATAAAAGCAGGATTTATTGTTGGAGGGCTTAAAGTAAACTGCATTTCACCACTATTTTATATTTCTTGCCTTTCATTCATGTACCCCAGGAGAGTAGATGACAGAGGGACTGCAAGAACAATTAGTTTCCCTGGTATATCAATTAGGAAGAGTAGCTCCTGCAGGGAAACCAAGAGTAGTATGCTCACATATGATTCCTGTATTGGGACTCTAAATGTCAGGGGTTTGCCTGCCCACCTGCCAGGGCAGCGTCGGGAGGTTTGGGGAGAGCATCCTGAGAATAAGCCAGATGTTCTGTTTTCTCTATCACGGGAGACCGTCTCTTCTTTCCTGTTGGTTAGTTTCTTTAATTAATCTTTAATGATAGCAGATGTTTTACTTTTGTACATAAAGCTAAAGCATGTAAAAAGTTGTTGGAGTCATGTAGAGATATAAACAGATACGTGCCTGTCAATCTACCTATCTTTCTTTCTTACAAGTTTATACTATTTAGGAGCAAAACAAATAACAGCAGGCCCACAAGTGGCTGCTAAAAAGACATTTACCCAACACTGCTAATGGGAAAGTGTGCTATGGGATGTGGTAACAACCCAAATAATAACAAAACAAGAATAGCCTATTTGCATGGATTTCATTTCAAGCCTTTTGCTTGATTGGACAATTTGGGGCTGAGATTTAGGCACAACTTCAATCGGCTAAGAATAAAAATGAAAAACTCCTATCCAGAGGGCATGAGCAATTAAAGACAACTGTGGGAAATGTCATTTGCAGAAGAACATTTCCTTTCTTTATAAAGTGTGCTGGAGATGTGAAAAGCCACTGTGTGAAAAGACAAGGCTCAGATGACTAGAGACTTGATGTATGCGCTTCTTCCTCCAGGCGAATAGCCTCTCTGGGCTCCCCAGGACTCCCCCCTGTTTTCCTTGGTACTCTCAGGTGCTGGCCCTCATCATGACATGGTTTGGCTCTGTCAGAAGGTACCCAGAAGCAAAGAGGCTGGTGAAGATCGTCTTTGGCTACCTTTGCAGCTTTCTAGCTTGCAGGTAACAGGCAGGAGCTTGAGCACTGCAATGATCTGCATTTCAGGACATGTCTTCGCACATCACAAGGTGATTTTGACAATATGATGCCCTACCCATCTGCCTTTCTTCCAGAGAGGAGAGGGCACTGGTAATGTCACATCCTTCCCTCCCTAAGTGGGAGGACCTCTCCTTGCTGCTGGGCACATGGTGCCCACTGATGGACTCTGCGTCAGCTCCTCTTAGAATCATAGAATTATTTAGGTTGGAAAATACTTTTAAGATCATCAAGTCCAACTGAAAACCTAACACTGCCAAGTCCGCCATTAAACCTTGTCCTTAAACACCATGTCTACACATCTTTTAAATACGTCCAGGGATGGGGACTCAACCATTTCTCTGGGTAGCCTGTTCCAGTGCTTGACAACCCTTTTGGTGAAGAAAGTTTTCCTAATATCTAATCTAAACCTCCTCTGGCACAACTTGAGGCCATTTCCTCTTGTCCTATCGCTCTTGTCCATTTCTTCTTTTCTTATTGTGAGAAGAGACCAACACCCACCTGGCTACACCCTCCTTTCAGGCAGTTGTAGAGGGCGATAAGGTCTCCCCTCAGCCTCCTCTTCTCCAGACTAAACAACACCAGTTCCCTCAGCCTCTCCTCATCAGACTTATGCTCCAGACCCCTCACCAGCTTCATTGCCCTTCTCTGGACACACTCCAGCACCTCAATGTCCTTCTTGTAGTGAGGGGCCCAAAACTGAACCCAGTATTCAAGGTGCAGCGTCTTGCAGGGGGCTGCCGCCTTTTCTGAAGGTAGGAGATGTGGACATGGCCTGAGGACATTCTGTCTACTCCTTGTGCCTCTCCTGAGCTGTTGAAAGCATTCAGTGCCCTCTGCTTTTACCAGGGCAGGTGGTCTTGCACTGTCCTGAGACTGTCTTCGTGCATGCTGCACATTAGGGAAAAGATTCAGTTTATTCTGAAGTGCTGAGAGATGAAGGTTGCAAAACACTGTGTGGTCAGAAGAGGAACAAAGCCAAAGATACATCCAAAGAGAGACAGCTGTGGCCTGATGTTGTCTTTTAAAGACTTTTGATGAATCTAAGCGGTGAGCTTTCATAACATGTCTAGAAAGAAAGAAGCTGAGCTAAATAGCACAATGTGGAAAGGCACCAATGGTGGCAACCTTGTGACCACCCACACAGTGGGTGTGCAGATAAGCTGATAATCACTATGGAGTGAGGAACTCCCTCCATCCCACGTGAAATAAACCTCTGTGTTCCTTGTTGCAAAGACCACAAACACCTCCTATCTGTGCTTGCCACTAGCTGTTCAGCCTGACTGCATTGCCATGAGCATGCACAACGCATGTGCCTGGTACATGATTTGCTGGCATCAGTCTCAGCCCTGCAGGAGGGGATGGGATGGTGCCCAAACCTCGTGCCCCTCGTGTCTGCTCATGTCTTGCCTCAGGACTGTTTACTGGGATTCCCACTTTCTAAAATGAGCACTGGGCAACAATCTCCCTGTTACTTATGCACCCTTTGTGCTTTCTGGTGCATAAGTTAAAGGTGGGATGGAGCTTTTGGACCTACTGCTGTGATGTGAGATGGTACCCACCATCTGGCAGATTGTATAATAACATGAAGGTGGCGAAAGCTGGACCTTTGTAGCTCTGCTCTGTGGACTGCTCAGCACAGGGGCTGTTCCAAGCAGCAGGAACCCTCTGTGATAGAGTGAAAGAAGTGGTCCACTTGTACTCTACTGCAAATGGTTTTAGAGGAAAGGCTGGGCTGTCTGGAGAAGACTAGCTTCATATGAAGTCCCAAGCTAAATGCAGATCTTCCATTAGAGTCACTCACTCTGCTGTTGTGATTCTATGAGTGAAGTTGTCCTGGGGATAAAAGTTACCCCTTGACTATACATAAGGAAACATGGCTTAGGACCCTTCTTACAGTACTGTAGTAAAAAGCATTGCTTTGCTATTGAGAGTATTGATTCAGGAGGAAGAGAACAACATCTCCTTGAGTAAAGAATATGTCCTCCAGGTAGGTCTGTCTCGTTGTTAGATTAGCCAGCTGAAATCGTGTGCCTAGTATGGAGAAACTGGTTTGTACAAAACAAAGCCATTGTATATTCCTCCATAAACGTCATAAATTCAAACTAAGCCTAAACTTGTTTTGAATCCTTCTGCAACTTTGTCTGCCATTTTCTTACATCTCTGGGTCATGCCTGAGTGGAAGGGTATGTCATGCTGGAGAAAAGCGGGGTGCCACAGCATCTCTGGACCACCCTCAAGGAAAAGTCATGCAGGAGAAGTTGCATCTATGAGATCTTCAGCCTTCCTTTCATTCACATAAGAAACTAGGGGAGGTGCAGTGAAAATCTAGCTTTTCCCATGTTACTGTTTCCCTTTTTTAAAAGAATAGCTGAAGAATAACTCTTTGAGCTGAACCCAGGAAGCATGGAGGTTGTGCTGGTGGTGCCTTTCTGGCAGAGGAAATGATCTGATGAACAGTTTGCAGTTTTATTTGGTGAAAATGACTTACCTCTATTAGTGCAGGAATGTTCTTGATTTCCTCATTCGTTGCTTCTACCCATGAGGTAGAAACCTTGTAGGAGGTTTCAAAGAGGAACACTAAGTCAAATTTAAGGCTTTGGTCTTTATCTTCAGGGCACTCACTGACCTGGACACAGATTTTCTAAATGTTCACTTAAACATCTGGGAGGAAAACAACAATGAAGCTCTCTGTGAAAATGGACACTTTTGCCATAAATAATGATTTTTTGGGTGGGGATGGGGGGCTGGTCTTTTCATTCAGGACTGCTCCTTGCAAGAGCTGAGAATGATCCTGAGCTTCGCTATCTTTAATTCCAATTATCTCTAATGTGCTTTCTCTACCTTAAACCTAAGGTTTGCTGACATTAAGACCAATTTAACCCCAATAAAGCATTGCAACAGGTGTACAACTTTTCTGTGTAGAGCTGATAAGAGCAAGAAAACGCTACGCATTGGATGTTAGACATGACACAAAATGCTCTACATGTGCTACTACCTTGATTACAAAGGTTGATACAAACACATGTATAGAGTAAAGCCAAATATGCATGCTATGGGATCAAAGCTACTGGACCTTAGGCAAGCATTTGCACTTAAATGAAAAAATCAAAATGAAAACAAATATGAATTTTCAAGTTAGTGTTTAGAAACATGGGAAAAGATTATGATGGTCTGCATTTAATATTAACTTGAGGCTGCAAAAGGTATCCTGATTTGATTAGCTAAACTTACAAAGCCTGTGTAATGAGGAATTGTTGCTTTCATTCTGTTTTCTGGCTTGCTTTCTCAAGGACAGCTCCTGGAACCATGCTGCCTGCCTGCCCATACTGGTTTTGGTTAAGACACAACACTGCCTTCAAACTGGATGAATTTCACCTACATTCATGGAAGAAGTTAACATCTCAAAGAGATGATGTTCTGTAGTTATTTATGAAAATTTAAGGTTGGGTGGAGGAGAGATCTGCATTAATACCCCACCTAGTGAAGGGCCACAGCACCAGCTCCATGGTTAGATGTTTTTTTGGATTGCCAGCCACCCACTCAGCACAGTTCAGGCTATGGCCCCTGCCATGTTGTTGTCAGCCAGTAATTACATCCTAGGGACAAATCTAATGTCTACTGGCATGGAGGGAAGTCACAGGTGTGGCAGAAGGAGTAGAGTCAAGGAAGAGAGTGAATGCAATGAGAAACTGAGCTACTGCAGTGTAGCAGGAAGATGTAGGGTTCGAGGGCACACACCTATAAGAAACCATGCTGTATTAGTTCTTCTGCTCAAAGTAAAATTAAATGGTAAGACTCCAAACCTTGCATCTGAGATGTTCAAAAAACCCTAAAGGAACTGAATATTGTAAACTCATTGAAATTCAATGAGCTTGCAAACTTCTCAGGATCTTGTGTCAATCTCAGTCAAAAAAATTGTTGTTGGGCTAGAAATGAAGGAGCTTGTTGAAGACATTACTACAGATAATTCTTTGGGCAGCATTTTAGTAGATTACTTCTTCTCAAATTTAGCGAGGTCAAAAAAATCAGAAGGTGAAAACTCTGGGGGACTAAATATGATTAACTATGCATGATTCAGCCTCCATTAAGGCAACAGAAAGACTCCCAGTATTTCCCTAGAAGATGGTTAGACTGGGCAGGCAAAAGAAACTATAGCATCTCTTCTGCAATTTTTTTCCAACATTCATGATTCTAGCCATGTGTGAGCCTTGCTGATCATTATGAAGCACTTTGAAAAGGAGAGGAGAGGAATCCCTGCTATTTTCCTAAGGACTGTGGTGGATCATGACCACTTCCACTTGCATCCATGACAGCAACCCACTCAGGAGCTGGGTTTGCACTGCCACTCTGGCTGTCCCAGACTGCTTTTTCTACAGCTTTGGTTGGAAGGGCAACAATTTTTCTCTAATTTTCTTACTCCTACAATTGCCTGCAAATGCACAAGTATGAAAGGAAAGTGGAATCCAATGGTCATATTTTGCTATGACCAGTAAAATCAAGATACTAGAGAATCAGGCCTCACAATATCCTGATATGAATAGCTATGAAAAAAAATAAAAAAAAATAAAGTTAGTGAGCCAGAATTTCAGGATGTGTAAATTATGAAAGCTTTATTGCAGACAACAGATTTTCATTCTTTTCACTTCCTTTCAAGTGATTTATATAGCAGAAAAGCAGACACAGAAGCAGGCAGAACTTTCTGGCCTATCTCTGAAATATCTAGCTTGCCATAGAGTTGTCTGAAACCAGAGACATCAAGAGCTGCCAAGTCTGGAATTTGGATTATGTTAAATCCTGTATTGTTCCCCTTGCATGGTGGTGTGAGTGCTACATGCTCCTTTTCCTTTTACCCACCAACAAACTATAAATCAGCCTTCACAGGAATGGTAAGTTTAGCTGTAGCCCTGAATTGAAAAAAAGATTTTTTTGCTCAAGCTGTTGCATTCACTTTCAAAAATCCATGCAGCTTTGCCTCCATCCACGCCTCCAATCTGATTTACCATGCCTTGCCTTGCATCTGCCAGACTGCCAGCACCATGTGATGTGGCGGCACCACCATCTCCCTCTCTGCTGCTTCTGCCTGTCCATCATCTATGACGTTTTCCATAAAACTTCCATATGTTCCTATGGCTCCTTACATTCTCCACATTCAAATCCATCCCAGAGGTCTATTACTGCTCCTGTTAGTGATTCACTGCTCTTTTTTTTCTTTTTTTTCTCATGTTTTTCTGGTTGTTTTGATGCTTGTGTGGAAATCTATACTGGGGAAAGGGTCACTGGAAAAACATAGAAAACATACATCTGCTTCTTAGGGGAAGATCACAAAGTGGAATACCGGAGATGAAAAATAATCTAGAAAAATACATTCTGAAAAATGAAGTTCAGATTCTTAAACTGAGTGTGTTGATGTTTCTCCAGAGACAACTGTTGTTAGAAACTTGGCCTGCTTGCATGTAATTTTAGAGAATGTTCTACTGATTTTTATCATCTGCTAACATGATTCTGTAATTCTGAGACTTATTTTAACACTTAGGTTTTATTAACCACTACCCAGTGTTAGTCCTTTGGTTTAGGTAAGGAGAAGTCAGGATCCTGCAAAGTAAGAGTAAGCATGATTTGACAGAAAGACTCCTGGTGTCCCCGGTGAGTGGATTTCCTACTCAGATATGACATGAAAAAAAGGGGTCTGTTTGGAAAATGGGTTGGCAACGCAGGTGTTAACATATCTCACAGCCTTTGTTTCTGAATTTTCTTGCGGTAATGCCAGTAGGAAGTCTCTGTTAAAAAAACTAGAGGCTTCTCTGTATTTATCATGGTGCTATTTAGTCCAAGTTGTTAGTCCAACTTTTCAAAACCATCAGAATGAGCTGGATTTCTTTTCCTTTCTTCATTGGGCATTGAAATTCATGAGGTTTCAGTGACCAGCACAGACAGAAGTAATCTTTTGCCACAAACCATTATTTATTAATTCAATTGTTACTTTAATGTGTCTCAAAAATCTCATTATAATTCATATGCTATGATAGTTTTTCTTCTCTTTTAAAATAAATGCAAAGATTGAAAAACATTTTAAAGTTGTTATGCTGCTCTTGTTTTTCCTGGAAAATAAAATATTTTGAAGAAAGTCTAATTTAATGGTATTGGCGACGGCCATTTTTCTCTATAATAGAAAAGGTACGTTTTCTAGCACTGCTAACTCCTTGTATCCCTATCTTAACGTGCATTTGATGTGTATTATAGGTTAGAGACTGTCATTAGATGGCCTTGGCCCCAGCTGCATGACACAAGTTTAGAAAATATTGAGTATTCTTACTGTTGATATGGTCCTAGATAGGTCTATCAACGTGAGCACTGAAAAATTAGAACACCTAAAAATGGTTTGTCATTTTACAAACCCAGGCTATATGATCAGTGGGGGGAACAACCTAGTTATGCATTGTAGTCTGAAAACTGTGTGTTTTTATGTCACCAGATATCGTTATACATTGATTGAACTGAGATTTTGTTCAGAAAAATAATTGTTGTTACTAGTTCGTAGCATTCCTGGGTTTATGCAAGCAGTAGTTTAATGCTGAAGGGAATCAGCAAAAGTGTTTTCATATGATATTTCTTGGGGTGTAGCATGATTTTCTCAAAGCAAATATGTAAAGACAGAGAAATGTTTGTACTGTATCTATCCCTGGGGCCTGAGAGAGAGAGAGAGAGAGATAGATATTTCATGGTAAAGTTACCATGTGAATTCCCACCCCCATACACGTTAAGCTTTTCAGTCATTTGTGCAAAATGGGGAAGTCTGAGATACAAAGCCCATGAAAAAACTTAGTGTGTGTAGTATTTAGAGCTGTCTTTACAAAAAGCACTTATTTTGGACAGTGGCAGTGTTGCAGGTATGGTGGGGAGAGGGAGGGGAGAAAGTAATCTTCCAGCATTTTCACCCATCAACGTTTTTACTCCAAAATTGTTGGCATGTGTAAGAGAGTAAAGGTAGAGAGAGATTTGTATCCTGAAAAAAATCTGCACATGTTGGTGTCGTGATCCATCACATCTTGAGAATTGCTTTCAGACATAAGTAACCTTTAAAAATGAAATCTAGCTATTGATTTAGATCAATGCTCTTCATCGCTTGAAATTTTATACACCATATCGTGTAAAGCTTTCTAGTAAAATATATTGTACTGATCTAGGTACTGTGGCTTGTAGATAAATAGCTAGATGTGGATATATATGTGACATATGTTAAACCCAGAGCTTGTTTTTGGAAGAATTTCTGAAAAGCTAAACTGCACAGAGCAAACTTGCAGTGGTGCTTCTTGTCCCCCTTTTCACATACAGTAAAGAAGCATACACCCTTTGGCAGGTGGGTTGCTACTTTTTTACTTTTGCATTATTGAAAAAAGACTCCCTGAACTTTGTTTGCTTGGTTAATGTTAGCTATGGAAAAGATAAAAATTGTCTTTATGAGTAAAACTGATGCATTACAGATGACTGGCACTTCGGATGGCAGGCTCGATTTATTCTGAGGTTTGCTGGGTGATCTTACTGAGATTGACTCAGTGGGAAGCACTTTGCCAAATCTTTTGATATTAAATCTGTTGGAACTGTTATGTTAATGCCTGGGCACAGCAGTGAAACTGCACTTCTTGCTGTCTGGGGAAGAGCAAGAAATGCCAGGTCCCCAGTGGGCGGCGGCGTGTGTCTTGGACCTTGGCAACAGATGGGCAAAGGTTATTGGCAGTTTATTTTGTCTGACCTGAGTTCATCGTTGACAATGCCCTGTTCTGGGGTATTAGATGCTGAATAAACATCTAAGGAGGATATAAAAAGGACAGCCCCTTCCCTATGGGAGCTGATGCAATACCCAGAAGTAGAACAAAAGTCAAAGCAACAAATACATTTATAAATAGGAAAATGCCAGCTTCCCAAATGGTCTATCACCAAATTTAAGCATCTTTAAAAATGATCCACGTCTTTTGGTTTAAGACCACTGAATAACTTTGTCTTCTGCATAGCTCTGCTTCTTTAAAAGATACTTTATCTCCCAACCATCTGTTGCTGGAGTGTAGAAGGACAGGATGATTCCGTTATAAAGATTATTGTGATAAATTACCTGGAATCCTTCAGGCTTTCCAATGTTTTTGCTTTCCCTCCCCAAGAAAAAATTATTTTAATGCAGCTAATGGTGTCTTTCTTTTCTTTCTCTGCCAGTCACAGTGGAGGACCCTATGTTCTGCTCTTGCATGCAAACAACCAAAATCTCAGTATTTCTATTATTGCAGCGTCATTAGAGTCTGCTGGCTTTAGGGCTGATGCAGGGTGTTCTGTGCTACACAACACGTAAAGGAGGCTCTGCCTTTCTACAAAACGGTTTGTTACGTAGGTCTCATAATCCCGTCAGATTTTTGAAAGAATTCAGCTTCCATTCAAACATTCAAATAAGATTCAGGTTTGTGGAACTGCTCTGAACCCAGCAGCACTTATGAAAACATTCAGTTGAAGGTTTTCTTCTCGCAAAACCATTCCTCACACAACACGTTAATATTACTCATCACTAGAGTCCTGGCCTCTTATTTTATTACCTAAGTAAAAGCTGAACATTTTTGTAATCTGGCTCGTACTCTACCTAGTGAGAGTTGCTTTCCTCCACTCAGATGGTTTTGGATACCACTTTTTGTAATACCTTTTTCCACAGCTTTCTGTCAGTGAAAGGCATTTTCCTAGGCCACCCGTGTGTAGAAGGAGGTGGATTGTGTTGCACAGAGGAGGTTTTTTCAGGCTTTCTTCCCAGCCACTTGCCATGAGCATTTATACATTTGTACGCTTCTGGGCTGCCTGGATATCAGTGGGGAGGGCTGAAAGCACGGGATACTCCATTTAGCCACTTACAGCTTTGGAATCGTGTACACGTGGGTACATTAAGTCCATTTCTAGCTGTTCTCCACAGAATTGGCTTTTCCCTTCCTCCCTTGTCACATGCACCTTGCCTGCATGGTAGAGCAGGAAACACTTGGCTCTGAATGTCTCGTGTGTTGGCGCCTTTATCAAAACAAGTGTTTGTCAGACTTGTCCCGCTAACTTTCCTCGTCCAGACTTCCAGATTTCAAATAATTTTTTTAAGGCCTGAAATGGAAAGAGAGACTCACCAGATACAATGGGAAGATCTTTTGATTTCAGCGAGTCCAGGATTTCTGCCCAACATCAAACCTGGGAGGATGTAAAAAAAGGGGTCTTGTGTGAACAGGAAAAATATGGGGGTGAGTGTGAAGCTGTAAGCTCCAGCTGTAAATTTTGCTTGAATTTTGAAGATGATGAATGACCTTTCAATTTTTAATTTAAGAATATTAATTACTGTCCTTCTAGGAGGTACATTCTAAACCATTCAACAACATTCTCAGGTCACAGCTTTTCATTTCTTTACTTCAGCAATGCAAAAGCACCTTAAAATTGGTAAGAATGGCTCTGACAGATTGCTTGTTCCCGTCTCGCCCTGACTAAGGCAGAGCTCAGGCAGAGCTTGATGTTATATAGCATTTAATGCTCAGAAAATAACGCTGCATTTCCTCAGCCTGACACAGTTCCAGCTGGCTGGAAACTCCTCAACTACAGCAGAACATACAGCACACACAACATGGCTTTTAATCCTTTCACTTAAGTGCGAAGGATGGTACCTGACAAATATTAATACAAAACAGAGAACATATGAATGCCTGCCTTTATTCTTCTCTGCTTGCCTGCACTTCCTTGCTGCTCATAGTAATACATTTTGCTCACAGTGATACCGATGTAAAGCCGAGGTAATTCATGGGACACCACCACAGGCATCGCTTTGCTTCCTATTTGCATTGGTGAGAGGATACAGAGTACATTTTTTCCTTTATTTTTAAGGCAAGTGGGGAGCAAAATCCAGTTTATAAAAAGCTTATAAATATATATATATTCCCCCTACTTTAGTGTGCCTATTGCAAATAGCCCGCATTGTGTTCCTGAACGGAAACACTGACTTAGCTGCACTATTTTCAATGCTGTTGTAACAGGGAAGTAGACAAATAGCGCTGGTATTACCAACCTTATTCTCTGAACTCTCTCCTAGTCTCCTCATCTATGAAAATCAGAAATATCTCCATCTCAGTTGTTAGAGTTACTCTTGTGAAATACAGGTAGTTCACCTGAGTTAAAAAAAAAAAAAAAGGAAAAAAGAAGAAAAGATAAGAATCAGACCCTAGTTCCTGAGTTTGAAATATGTTTCTATGTGCATAGCAGGAAATATTTTTTAAAAATCTTGGGTATTTCCAAACATCTGACTTCTCAGAGGAGTAGAAATGCAATCAAAGTATTTCCTTTCAAAGCTGCATCACTTTATGATTAGTCAAGGGTTTTTTGTAACATGAATTTCCTTTTCAGAAATGTTTTCTATTACATCTGTTTATTTTTTTTTTTTAGCAATCCAATTAAATTCCTCTTTCATCAGCATGGAAAAGTTGGTGCTGCTCATTTAAAAATATATATATATCTCATGGTATGCATGACTACTATAGCAAAAGTTTAAATATTTCCTGGGTTAGGTTTAGCCCTGTCAGTGCTAAAATAGATCAGGATTTGACCTGAGCAATTATGACTATCCTTTTCAGAACGTCCTTTGGTTCCCTTTCCTTCAAATATAAAAGCTTTGGTATAATACATACAGTGTCAGAGATTTTATTAGCCTAAAAGATCCCTGGCACATCTGGATGAACAATTTGGTTCATCTTGTGATTTAAGGCCCTTGTCATTTTCCTTCATCTTGTACATTTTACTGTATCTGCATGTGCTGGTACACTTTCTCCAATACATTTTAAATACAGACCTTTTAAATAAAAATTATTGCCCCAATCACACAATTCAGAAATGTTCCAGTGTTTATGGAATGGTTTTGTCCAGATAAAAGGACAGAGGTTTAATTTTGTTTACTTTAATTGTTTATGGTTATTTTAACATGTCAAGAGTCTCGCAATCTTCCTGTCTCTTTTTCCTGACAATCAGCTCAAATCATACTGTAATAGGAATATTCTGGCCCAAACTGAGGACCAGCACCCCCAGCAGACGTGCTCTGCCCTTTGCTCTTGCCGGGTTGCTGGAAGGCCCATCTTGCTACAGCACAGCCTCCTGCAGCTGCTGCTCCCTTGCCGCTCCACGTGCCCCGTGTGGGAGTTTTGTGTCTCATTTTTAGCATCACTCATCCTCTGCCCTCCCTCAAGACCGCCGTGCCCGGGCAGGGACGGCTGCATGGGAATGTGCCCCGAAGTGCAGTCTTGTCCTCAGTAGGACGGCACAGTTGCTAAGAGAGGCTTTTTTGGGTGGGAGGTGGAGGCTGATGGGTGTACAATCCACAGCACTGGTGACTGAGGCATATTGTCCTTCCACATAGCAAATGAAGCAATGATTCCAGTATGTAATGAGTCCGGGTTTGCTTCATGGTAGGTTATTGCACAGGTAGACAGTATCTGACATTTCTTTCAAGACATACTGGGAAAAGAGTGGATTTTTTCCCCTAGCTTAGTGTTATAAAAAGAGGCCAAGCAACCATGGGTCTGTGGCTTATCATGTACAGTAAATGAAAAATATTAATGGGGAATGAGGAGAAATCCTTGAAAGCAGAAGTACTGAATATTTTTGCCCTTGGCTAGGAGGAAAGTGGCAGTATGGACCCCAAAACAAGTATTCAACATATTGAAACTCCTTTGGGAAGCTCGTCAGTTGCAGAACAAAAGAGCTGGAGGCCATATACTGGGCTCTTGCAGCACACTCCAAGCTGCCACAGAGAAATCAAGTTTCTAAAGACATCTACCTCTGGGGACACTGGAAGGACTAGGGATCCGCAGCCCTGCATGGCAAGGCCTGGTCTGGTGGGGCTGATGGTGCAAAGCCACAGAGAACTACAGCCACCACAGCTGGCTGGCAGCAACACAGGGGACCCTGGGTGCCTGCACGGACCCCTTGGCCTCCTGCTGCTCTCATTGCACCACCACTCCATGGCACATCCACCGCCCTCCCCACTTCTCCTGGCATTGGCATGTTGACTTTGGCATTTTGCATTCCTGTTCGAAAGGAAAGGCTCACCCACTAGCTGGCTCCCCGAAAAAGCTTTTGGATGGTGCGTCCTTCACCACCTTGTCCCATGTGGCTTTGATCCTGCCCACCAGGCACGCTCATGGCAGGACTGTAGCTGCCAAGAAGGGCTGAGTGCATATCTTTGGCTGAGGGACTGGGAAGCCTGATGCGCAGATGGTCCCAGATTTATTTGAACTGGCTCTAGTTCCTCGTGTCACTGGGCAACTGCTGAGGGCTGGCAGCAGTGCTGAGGAGAGCCAAGCGGGTCGCAGCTCCACCAAAGGAGGAGCTAGTGCTACTGGGAACAGTGGCTGCTCTGGGACAGAAGAGAAAATTGTAGGTGGCAGAGGAGGACCATCAGGGTTCTCTCGGAAATTCAGGACACTTGAGGGAAGCAAAAAAAAAAAGATTCAGTAAACGTTTCCCCTTGCAAACGTGTTGTTACTGTTGGCAAAACATATGGGTTGCAACACTTTGGTTGCTTCTGCTAAGACATGAGCTGTGTGCACTCTTCTGAGAACACCTTAAAATAAAGGCTGACTTTGGCAATAACAACATGCTTGTAAATAAAGAGGTTTACTTTTGGGAAATGTTATCCCTAACTGGAAGCATTTGAACAGAGCCCCTGAGGCTATTTTCCTTTCCACTATATACAGAATAAAGATTCACAAGCAGGTCAAGACGCTTTTTGCTTTTTGAATTAGAGTGTTTCTCATTAACTGGGTGTAGCTGAAATCACTGTCCTGCAATCCAGTGCCACTCTCCAGCAGGGATCTTTGACAAGATGTTTATATATTGCAAAAGTACACACTGAGCAACAGCGACCTGCTTCAGAGCTGGCTTAAATGACAGAGTAAATTAGGTACATGAGACAGCATAGGTAGGGATGTGTACAAGATGCAATTTGTCTGCTGTGTTGGTAGAAAGAGAGGGCTATAGCAAGAAACGAGGTGGTAGAGATTTGCCACCTCCTTGCATGGCTTGATTTGGGAAGCAGTGGCTGCCTTTATATTTTAATATATGTTTTGTCTCACAATAGCACTGCTGAACACTGAAACCCTAAACTGTGAAGCTCAGTTTATTGGCAAAATGTCATGGCTAGTGCTGGACCGTGTTCTCATGTCTTACGCAAAGTCATGGGAAAGAAGACGAAAAAAACCACTTTCTAGGCTAGGTTGCCAGCAGACCTAAAGACAAAAGCCAGCTTTAACTCCAGGCCAAAAGCTTGGGAACGACTATCTGAAACTTTGTGAGATAGACACCACTGGTTTAGAGTCTTTAAGCTGCACATCCCAAGTAAACCACAACAAAAGCTTAAAGAGGAAAGGTCAGACCTGTGAAGTGCTATTTGTTTTCACTGAAACTTCATCTCCCACTTACCCCCCAGTCTAACCAGCAGCGGAATCAATTACCACTTGTCAGACTGAAACCTGACCCCAGAAGTGAAAGAAGGACATGACCTCTGGGGGAAAAAGAAACCACGAATGAGCCACTTGCTCCTGCAGCGAAGGGTTAACAGGCCTGATCCTCCTCTTTCCCCCATAAGAAAAGATCAATACTGCTGTTCTCTACATTTAGTCTTCCTTTCATCGGGGATGGCCAGCAGGACAGTGAGGTTATTGAGATCAGGTTTCATAAATTACTCCATTTAATAATTGAAGACAAAGAGGTTCCATACATTTTAATAGCATTTAGCGTAACTGTTCAAATTTGTAGGATTCATAATAGATCAATTTCAGCTGCCATTACCACTTGAGGTAATGGTGCTTTGGCTTACCAAGCTTCTGTTAAGTATAGGATCAGCTTGTCAAAAAGTGGTCAGGTTTAAGACAGTATCGCCCACCCTCCAATTTCATACAAGCCTAGAGGGCATTGCCAAAGGGGTGTCTGCAACACACCAGGATCACTTCTGTCAGTTTAGCTCACCTGTAGTCTCTGTGGCAGCTGAGAAGTATGTTCATTTCAGTGTATAAAATGATGTAAGAGCATTACTTCTGACATCTGGGACCAGCCTGGACTATTCCTCAGTTAGAGCATCAGAAGTGAGGCTGGGCAGGATAGGCAGAGGACCTTCTTATGTTTCCATTTCTGGATGCAAGAAAATACAAACCATACGTGGAGCTGAAAAAAAAGCTCTCTTCTTGGGAAGGGGTCCCTTTGAGCAGGGGGCGTTAGGTAGCTTGTGGTCAACAGCACTAGCTGACACCAGCCGCAAGGGATTAAAGACACAACTCTTTTTTTAAAGCATACCCATCAAAACTACCTTTTCTGAGCACTCCGCCATTTAGGTTTTGTTAGCACCCACACTGCCTACAAAATGATCGAATTTCAACTACATTCCTGTGTTTTGACTTTGCAGATACCCTCCTGGGAGATGTCTATGGACATCTTAGCTTTACATTTGTTGCGTTTTGGTGTTGATCTTGACTTTAATCTGCCTGTACGCTTTGCTACACTACATTTTCCTTGAGTTATGCTATTTCTGTCACAGAGGATTCACATTTTTGTGTGGTCAGCTTTTTCCCCACAGCCCTGGCTCGTTCCAAAAGTGCTCAGGGTCTCTCGTTGTGCTCTCTGCTAATTTTCCCTAGGAAAGAGTTACCAACACAGACATTAGTAACCTCTCTACAGCAGATAAGAAGCAGATATTGCACTTGTGGTATGTGTTGGGTGCTGAACACAGCCCACAGAGCAGTCTGAAGAAAGAGGGTCTCCCAGTGGGGGTGTTGAATGCACAGAAACACGCGCCGTATTTTTTAAGGGCTGCTGCCAAGACCCTGCTGATGCATCAAGCATAGAGAACTGCTTGGCACCAGCCATTTCTCAAGAAATTTCTCTTCCTGTGTGTTATAGAAAATGTTCCCCATTTCATATTTATTTTTATGCTTCTATATGTAAACAAAGGAAATTTCATTTTTTCTGTACTTTGGTGTTTCATTATCAATATTTTCCTATAATGGTTGGCCAGGGAAAACACATTGCTGAATTTTCTTGACCTTCATTTCCCCAAATAGAGCAGTTTGCCTTGCTGCCTCTGCCTCAGGATAGAAGAAATTTCTTAAGGACATTAACTGTGAAAACATCATCAAATCAAACCAAGTAAATAGAAATGAATTCCCTTCTCCCATTCCCACTCCCTTCCCCCGTTCACTGAAAAATAAACAAACCAGGCTGCATTCTGAAGGCGGCAGGAAATGAAGGCAAGGACGGACGATTCAGAAAATAAAAGACATTTTATTGAGCTTCACAGAAAAATGTCTTCTGCGGTCCTGATTTTGCAATCTGGTGCTCTACTGGTGATAAGACGATTTAGAAAAGCATTTGTGCATAGAGCTATGGAGGGAAACCTCTCTGGTTTCTTATTAAATCAGCAGACTGTGTCAGACCTGAACAAGTAAATGCAACGAGGTGGCCCACGAGGTCCCTGCACTCTGGCTGAAGACTATGTGGGATGTGAGTTGGTGTCGATCAAGTCAGGAAGGAGAAAACTCATGAAAGGTGTGAAACTGGAGATGTGAGCATCTTGCTTTCTTGTGGCCTTCATCTCTCTAGTCTGCATCTCTCTAGAGGCTGTGTGTTTCAGTAGCCTTAACCCCGGCTATGATTTCTTGAAGAGAATAGATTAACCCCCCAACCTGGAATTTCTTATGGAATAACGGAGAAGTGCTACATACAACGTAATTAATCAAGCATGGCAAAAATGGATTGCTTTCCACCTGAACCTGGCACGGCTTCTAATTAAAATCATGAGTGCAAAGTCACTTTGGAGGGATTGAAATGCTTAACATTCGTCAGCTACACCCTGCTAAATACATTAATTTACAAAATATGTCCACAAATGGATCTGTGAGAGGAAAGTCTATGAACTGTAAAAATAAAGCTTTTGGGGGAAATATTTTAGAACTTTTGGACTTTAAAAAACAGCAACTGTTTTTCAAAGGAAATGTCTGAAAATTCTGCAAAAACATGTTTTTCTAAATAGCTGAGATTTTTGGCATAAAAAGATAAAGACACAAGAAAAGTCTCAGACTTAATACCTACTTGGCTGGACAGTCCATTTTGTGATGGATGGGTCCTTCGACAGGGATCTTTGGGCCCCGAGTTTTCCTTCTCCAAGACTCCTCCTGTATCCAGGGTTGGATGTACTCCTCTCTTTTTTTAGGTCTCCAACGTCTTAGTTCTACTTCCTCTTGCTCTTTGCTCAACTTTACAAGCCTAAGCCCCTTCCGGGCTTCTGTCAACCCTTTCTTCCCTGTCAAAAGGTCAAGTCCCTCAGCTGGCGTGGGTACCTCTCCCTTGCCTAGTGGTTTGGGTGGAGAAGGCTGTGGAGTGGCCGGATCCGGGGTGTTCTGCACTTTCCCCTACTCTCACATCAGCTTTTGGCCCCATGGACGGCTCCTGGGCTGACTGTTGGCTGGATCTGGGTTGTTGGCAATGGGGTGCTGGTGTGGCCTTGCCTGGAGCCTGATCTGGAGCCCGTTCTCAGGACACCCTTGCCAGGGTGCTTCAGATAGAGAAAAAAAATTATGAGGGAGGTACTGCCACTCACACAGCCATTCCTTTTACATGGATGCTACCACCATTTCTCAGCAGGTCCAAGAGGCAGACCATCACCTTCCATTTTCTACCCAGCTCTCATGTCGAGTTTCAGCAGTACCTCTTCCCTAGCTTTTCCCCCGCAACTTCAGATACCAGACTTTATCATCTTATCATCATCTTATGTTTATGAAATACCTGCAAAATGATCAAGGTTTTTCTTAAATCTATCCATTTCTTGCAGATTTTTTGTCCAGTAATTTCTTCTTAGCTTGCAGGTTGCTCTAAAGAAATCTCATGAAAGGAGGACTTGGACTGCATGATCCTTATGGGTCCCTTCCAACTTGAGATATTCTAGGATTCTATTGGTACATCTACCCTAGAGCCTTACATGCTTTGTTTTCATGTTACAGCCTATTGGTATCTCACTCTTCATTGACCATGCAAGACTGGAATCTTGTTCGTCTCACATAGGGATTTGAAATTTGCTCTAAAAAAAGTTCTGCGCTATTCTTTCTGAACTGTTGTGTTCGGGAAATATTTGCCTGCCTGTGAAGATCCCTGCTAGAATATTTATCAGCAGTGAATCCAAAACTTGCTTGAGCAGAACTGGAGTATGGACTTTACATTCATGAAAGTTTCTTTTGCCAGTATTTGCCCTGTTCTGCTTTTGTCTTGTCACATGTCTGGGTGATCAAGTGACTGCCCAGTCATGATTACTAATCCTGATTTATTTCATCTCAGGCAGATGGAGGCACAGGGACCACAGTTTAGGAAAGCTCTTAAAGCATGTGGTTTTCTCTGTCCCTGTTGCAAAATAAGACCAATTTCCTGAGCGGGATGTAGGGAATGGTGGAGTGGCTCACAGATCTCCCCTTTGCCTATAAAAGAGGAAGCCCTTCTGTCATCCTCTGCAGATGCTCATATGCCTAAATTGAACTTAGATTCTGACATTTGGATGGGGAGGAAAGGATGGGAAAGGATCAATGTGATTTTTTATTACATAATCCTTGCTCCATGCTTTGTTGCCACTCAGATTTGCTAAGGAGAAATAATTCGGCTCATCAGCCACTGGCTTTTCCATGTCCTCATTAGGTATACTAGGGACAGACAGGTCCCCGGTGCCGAGGCCAAGTCAAGTGGATTGGCTGTATTCATGCTGCTGAGGTCTGACCACCCTTTGACAGCAGCTTTGGCTTTGAGAGAGCTTGCTAGGGTTGTTCAAAGGAGAGCCAGAGAGTGAGGTAATATTTAAGTAGTGTTGGCTGGCATAGCCCTGGCACTCCAGCTCCCTCCTGGGCTACTCTCTTACTTTGTGGTGTAGACGCATGAGACCCTCTTGCTAAGCAGTGCCTCTGGACGATGTCACTTGCCTAGAATTAGGCTCCAGCTTTGTTTAACACAGCACTCCTGCGCTGAAGATGAGGGAGCGACAGCAATATGCGTTGCGTAAATAGCTGTGTAGCATAGTCAGTAATTATCAGCTAATCCTTGGTGGTATGAACAGCCTGTGCATCTGCAAAGTCGCTTTCCTTTTATTAGGTGAGGTATTCTAGCTGAGAAAAGATTGCCACCAATATGCAGTGTGCGAAAGTAGTGACCATCAGATGGAAACCATTCCAAAGTGTACTTTGCTAATTGTGCCCAGAAACAGGAAAGATTTTAATTTTCCTGGAAATGAATATTTTACAAATGGAGTGAAGAGTCTTTACGTCTGCAGAACTACAAACTTTGCAGGTGTGTGTGATGAGTCATGAGTTTGAAAGCAAGCTCCTCCTGCACTCCCGAGGATTAACTTTGTGAAAATAATCTTGGCTACCTGCGGATTCAGCCTGTGTTACAACTGTTATGGAAATGTCAGTAAAATAGGTGAATTTGTACTGCTTGTCTTCAAGGTGCATGCAGAACTCATATGGCAAGAGGCTGTTCTTAGGCCAGAGGTGTTAAGTTTGGCTCTGCAGCATGTCTGTGGCAAACTGCCAGTTTCGTGAGGTCCCGGCCGGGAGGGCGAAAGGTATACCACTGCCTAGTCCTATTCACAGGCTGTTTATTGGATTTGGCCAGGAAATATTCAACTGGATAAGCTGAATGAAGCAAAATTCCTCAGTGCCTTAATGTCTATTGCTGAATTCAAGTGGTGTTTGGAGACAGCCAGCTGACCAGAGTGCTGATGTTTTTTGTTGTGTTTTCTTATTATCAGATGTACATGTATAAACAAGTATCAGTTATAGAAGTAATATAGAATATATTTTAGAGGATAAACAGTACTTCTACTAGAAGTTAATTCATATGCTAATGTTAAAACTTTGAATTGAAATTATGTCTGACTGAAAACATCAATGGAAGAATGTTTTTAAATTAGTCTTCCCCTTTCACCCTCCATCATGATTTAAATTTCCACACTGATTATTATAATCAATTAACATGCATTGCTTTCTTCCTCTGGAACCATGTGGTTCTTTAGTATGAAAGATGAGACAATGTGGTGGAGGTGACATACCGGCCGTTTGATCCCTATTATGATTTAGATAACAGGTTTTGTTCATGACTTCATATATTATACAGATGACGGACCTGTGAAACTGGAAGGGTTGATTCTCAAAGTACAAGCCTCAATTTTATTTGCAAAGTGTGTTTTTTCCCCTTTGATATGGTTGTTGTGTTTGCGCGTTAGGAAATAAGCTTATTAGTAGGAACCTACTGCAGTGAGTGGATAGGATTTGTGTAGGGTAGGATTTAAACCTCTTGCAGGGGTCCACGATGTAAATATGCATACATTAGTAACTGCCATAAGGGTCACTCTGCAGTCAGTGAGGAGAAAGGAGCCCTGTCAGGCCTGGTGCTATTCCTCTCGCACTAACACTGATGCCTAAAATAGATAAATTACAAGGTAAGACTAACTGTGCCTTAAAAACATAGAGTTTCCTTGAGTGTAAAGGAAGCCTGGACATGACCCCCAGTGAATTCCACCCCTGCTGTCTGTTACTGTGCAAGCCTAAGTCATTAGTGGGGAGCTTCTGCATCATTGTCAAAATGCCTGCTACACCGTAGTAGCAAAGGAATGTGCCTAATAGCCTCTCTGCATGGCATTATTTCTGGAAATACTGTCTAGGAAATAATGATGCCATCACACTTGCACTTTGGTAACGCTTAATATTTGTGCCCTATTTTTACCATATAAGTGAATTAATCCTCACAGTCTCCTACTTTTGCCTCCCCTTTAGAGGTGCTGCAACTGGAGCAGAGGCACATCAGAAACCAGAGATGCTGAGCTTCCTCAGATTTCAAGGGAAAGGATGTCCCAGAGTGACTCAATCAGTGTTTCGAATGCTCCAGCATAATTTCTGGCAATCTGTCTGTGGTAATTCTCGGGATGATACAAAATGCACCCTTCTCCATTTGGAAGAGAAGGAGGTGATGAAACCACATCCTCAGGCTTGAACTAGAAGCACATATATTTGTGTGTATTATCTCATTTCCTCTGTGCAATTTTTGAGGCTATGCATGGAGGTCATTGCCTAGTCAGCAAGCACTAGTTTCACCCTTGAAGGCACTGCTGTTCCTGAATTTGTTTGTCCTAAAAGAGACCATGAATTCCTACCACCCTCTACTCCAGTCCCCTGGAAATATCCAGTACCTTGCAAGAGCAAACATGTGAAGAACATTTTCAATGGTAACTGGCTTTTTTGAAGCCTTTTTCCATGTGTCAGGACCTTGCTGAAAACTGATGAGCTGTGTTTGGCTGTGTTGAAATTCTTCATAAGAGAATGTATCAGTGCCTAGAAGGATCTTGAATATGGGTTTGAATCCTTGAACAGCCTCAATTTATACTTTGTTTGATAGCAAAACAGTTCTGAGAAGTCTGTGTCATATCTGTATACCTAGATAGACTTCGTATCAGTTATAATATGGCTTAGATTTTTTTCCCTGAAGAATGTGCAATCTAAACAGACAAGCAATAGAAAAAGGACCATTGAGTGGCATGTTTTTTTTTTTTTTGGTCAAAGTCACATTTGCAAAAAAATGCTCAATTAAATCCACTAAAACTATATGTACATCCATGTCACATGTTTACAAGGGTTTCAGACAAATAGTCCCCAACTCCTTTTTTGATAGTGAAACTGTTTGTAACTTTCATTCTGAAATAATTTTTCACTTCAATGCTTGCCTAGGGATAATTTAAAAGAGGCAGAATACCAAATGCAACTAAAACTTCCTAAAACAAAATGCATTTGATTTTTCTGATTTTCTTCTTCAGCAAGGAAGTGATGTTTTAAAAATTTCAGGGAAACTTAAGCATGAAGGTCTTGTTTCTTTCTTGGCTTTACAGGTTGCTTCTGAGTTAAAAGTCATTTATTTATTCAGCTCTTATCATTACCATCTTATGGATGGGGAAATGAAAGAGAGAAGAAATGACTTGTCTTAATCACATGGGAAGTCTGCGGCTGTTCTGGGTAGGGAGCCTTGAATCCCACGTCCCAGTGTAGCAGTTCAAAGCTTCAACCACAAAATAAACAAAACAGTCAAGTTCTTTTTATAGCTGGAAGCCATCACTGACATACGTCAAAAGACCCTTGTGGAGTCTCACACTTTGAGTGTATAAAAGTGATACCACTTCTCAGCCAGATGGCAGTCTCTTGCCCTGGGTTAGAAATACCGATTTTAATGCAAAATGTGTGTTTTATGCAGTTTGTTCATGATCAGGACCTCGGATCACTCGAACCTAAGGATTTCTCGGCTGCTGGGCTGAACCCAGGAGTGGTGCTCTCCTTCCATGCAGGCTCATTACAGCAGCAGGAAGCATATCCCAGCACTAACCCAGGTGCTGATCCATGATAATGGGAGGCGGTGGGCACCTCTGATGACCAGGGTCTTCTTTTGAGGTCTGTGATGGGATCAGCACCCATGCGGGCTCCTGAGCACATAACATCACCTTGTCAGGAAGTGACATCAAGGCTGAATGACAGGGCTGCAATGCTATGCATTATTTAGTGAGTGATACTGTGGTGGGGAGGGACTGCACGCTGAAGAAGATATTTTCTGAAGGAAAATAAAGGAAGGCAGAACAGCTGATTAGTTACTACTATCAGACACTAATGGGTGTCATGTTGATAAGATAGTAACCAGATAGCATGTAGAAAGGGTTTTAGTGCTAAGTACTCCATTGCCTTTGTGTGATGCCTCATTACTGCACTTGGATCCCCTCCTCTATAAATTTTTAATGACCTCACTATTTTTCATGTAACTCTCACTCCTTGCTTTGCTCTCCTTTTCGTCCTGTCCAGGTCCCAAGCTGAAGTGGAAACATATTGTGTGATTAGGTACAGAGACTCCAGCTTATCGTCTTGCAGCATACACCCCTCTTGAGAAGATGGGAAAGAAAAAATTTGCAAAACTCAGCTTCACATGGTCATTGAATAACACTGACAGTAAAGGAGTTTTATTAAGTCTGTTCCATGGTGGCTGACAATTTCTTCCTAAAGCTATGGGATAGATACAGGACAATTATGGGGCAACATTTTTGCAAAGGGGCCCCAAAGTCTTCTTCACTGAGATGGAGGGTGTGAGGTGTGTTCTCACTCCAGTGCTCATGCCGGTGCTGGGGATGCTTTGCAGGGAGCAGAGCGTAACCTGAGGGTGGCTTGCAGGAGGAAGGCAGCAGATGGAGGGGGAAGAGGCACAGATGGCCCGGTGTCCTTCTCCTGGCCATGGTGTAAAGGCTCAGAGAGGTCATGAGAACCAAAGGTGCAAATCACAGCACCTTTGGTCTTGCTGTAGTCCGAGACAAGGGCTGGGTTAGCTCAAAAAGGTGGAGGGGAGGGGGAGTTTACACTATTTCCTCATTGCCCTGTGCCAGTACCAGCTCTGCGGAAGAGGAAAAAGTCCTTACCTGGATGATCCACCGTTAGTGTCTCTTAAAACCAGAGACACAGATATACTTTTATATATTTCAGAGGATGGTGGTTAGACAAATGTGTGCTGGTTAGTCAGAGGAACAGTAATCAGTGCCAAGTAGTAAGGGTCAGTAAACTCTCTTGGTTGATGTACATTGGAAATGGGTAAACTATACGGTTTTATCTATCTCCAGTGACACAATGGATGAGGACCCAGATCTTTGTCATGGGAACAAGGCCAGAGTGGCTGAAAAAGTACCTTGAGTCTTTCAGATGATGTGTTGTGCTTTCGGTTTTGTTTATAAACTAGGAGACCTTGGAGAGAGCCTCCTTTGGATCTTCCATCTGACACCAGCTGGAGGAAAACCCTTTGGCTTTTGGCTGGTTTTGTCTATGTTCCTGCCCCACCACGTGGAAGTCCTTAGCCCAGGGGTCGGGCTTGCAAACACAGCCTTGAGTCATGAAACCCTCAGCTGGGCGCAGAGCAGCTTCTCCCTAGCATTTCTCGAGAGAGTAAGACCCGTCTGGAATTTCTGAAGGAGTTTCTGCTATCTCAGGCTTGCACCCTCTGCTGAGGAAGGTGTTTTTCTTCTGGTATTATCATAACAAATTTTCCACAGATCCATCATTAATACTGTTGGTTCCTCTATAGATAATGCATGTTTCAGAATAAAGTTCCTTGGGGCTGTTACCCAGGTTTTCCTCTTTGAAAGGGTCTTTTCTGAAAGATGAGGCATATGTTCTCACATCTTAATTTTTTTCTCTGAAAACATCTGAGTCACACTTGCATGAGTAACAGGGCAAACGATAAGAACAAATGACATGTCTGGTGCAAGTGAGCTCACTGTCCCAGCTTGTTAGACAAATGTTTATATACTCAAATAAACAGCACATTCAGCTCCTCTGCTGATCTACATGTGACACCGGACATGCTATTTGATTACGTCACGGTGGTGCTGATGATGACATGGGCAGAGCGAAGCTGTAGAGCAAAGCCAGGCAGCAGAGCCCACGGTCTGTGGCAAGCGATCGTGCACTTGAGGAATCTGACTGCTGGGAGAAGGAGAGGTAAAAAAAGGATGTTCATGGGGTAAAATTTAACTCCGGAGTCCTACTTGCTGTATTTGAACAGTCTGTGAACATACACTTTTTTCCCCCAGCATCTCACTTCTCTATAAACCCTTTCCAATAATAATAATAAAAATCACCTAGCAGCTTGGAGACAAGACCTCCTATTTTTGTCCTGCAGACAAATGGAAAATTATTTAGTTTTCTGCTTTGGACTAGTTATCAACATCATAATCCCTACCTACCTTTATTCTAGAAAACTGGGCATGGATCTGTGCAAACCCAGAGCAAAAAGATAGCTCTTACCTGAGAAAGCTAACAAAACCATGACAGATTTTTGGAATAACTGCATTCTTGCATTCTCCCCCTCCATTTTGTGTGATAAATTTTTATACTAGAAGAATATCAAAGACGAAATATTATGTATCACTTTTCCTAATTTTCTGTGGGTTTTTGTTGTACTAAAAATCACAAGGACATTTTCAGATTTACAAACATTTTAAATTTTCTGATCATTGAAGGACTTGGAAACCATGGGACCTCTGAAATACTTAAATTAATTGTTTGTGAAAGTAACATTACACCTTTCCATCTCTCTCCCCACTGTTTTTCTTTAACTACTCAGCAGCTTCAGCTAAATCCTCCTCAGCAATCCCTGTTGAGCAGAGATTTTAGTACAGAAGTTAATCTGCTCGCCTTTACCAATTTCAATGAACAATTTAACAGTGCTCTTTCAAAGCTGACCAGCAATATTCTCAGAGTCACATTGTTGTCAGAGGCGAGATTCAAGCTGAAGATTGTCCAGGAATTTGTGGCTTTCAGCTACTTTTTAAATTCTAAGTTGGTCACTGATGTCAGAGCTGGAGCGAAAATCTAGGAAATCGAACTCTTATGAATATTTAAAACCTACAAAACATTGTGGAAAAATCAAATGTTTACTAAAACAAAACATGCAGATGTCTGCACTGCTAAAAGCTGGGATGCCAAATACAGAAAGGAGTCAACCTTTCATAAAATACCGTGTGACCTTAAAGGTCTGATGTGTGGCTCCAGGATTTTCTAGATCAGTGACAGAACTGTATAAAACCATGGAAAAACGTGTACTCCTGCCAGCATCCTCATCCAGTCTGGGGAAGCTATAGATCTGCCTGGCCAGTTGAAGTGAGCTTTCTTTTACTCCCAACACAGCATTTTTTCCCTGTTGTCTGACACTTGGGGGTGTCCTCAGGAGCAGAATGGTCATTCCCATGCCAAGGCCATTGGCGTGCCCCCGTGCTCAAATATAAAACAGCTGAGCAGGACTCTGGGGAGCTCTATAAAAGAGGTGAAGAATCCTCCTCCAAAGGCATGGAGTGGCTCCAAGGAGACTCCTTTTCTAATTCTCCTGCTTCTCACTGCCAAGGAGCATCTTGCTGGCTACTTTAATCTGCGAGATCCATCTTACTTTAACTGTATTGAAAAGGACTGATGTTTTGGGGTTGTGCTGTGCTATATTAAAATCCATATTTCAAACAATAAATGCTTTCCATTTATCCAGGCTAGTCTCTTTTCTATTGAGCCAAACTTTCAGGCAGTTAGCTAAACCTTTCAGTGATATGAAGCACCTTTTTCATCTTGTGCCAACACTGTAATGCCTCCAATAATTTATGTTTAATTTTTAATACAGTTATCTATCATGAGTAATTATGTGGGCTGCTCACAATATTCCATTTTCTGTTATGTGGTTTTTCTGAAGATCGTGGACTTAAAAAAATACCACAGTACTACTAGTTTTCTGCTGAATTTCCTCTAAAAAAGAAATATTGAGGCATACTTGAAGATACTGTAAGTCAGACCCTGGGAAGTTCTTTGCTCTGTCTTTAAATCTACTGATACTAGTGTGAGAAACAGTGTAAGCTGCTGTGATTCATGCACTGCACATCTAGAAAAAGCTCTGAGCAGGGTTCTTCACATTCATGGGGATATTTTGCTGCTGTTTGTGTGCAGGGTTCAGGTATGGGGGACAAAATTTCCCTGCTGACACTGGTGCTGTTGGTGGTGCATGTCAGTACTGGGAGAGGCTTTCGCTGTCATCTCCAATGGCTAATGAAAACCTAGGTCTACCCCTGCTTTTCCACACTTTCCACCTAACAAACTTTCTCCTGTGAACTCATTAAAGAATAGATGGCGGCGCTTGATGGTTGTGCATCCCTGCCACTGGGGAGGGGTCCTGCTGCAATGCCACCGAGGCCACAGTTGCCGTCTGCATGGGGATCTCCCTGAAAACTGCAGGCACTCTTCTGTAACACCCCTTTCTGCTCTTCAGGGAGAACTGGAAGGGTATGATGCTTTCCAATGGCAAGATGGAAAATATCCACTCACGGCCCAGAGGTGCTTGCACCAGCAACAGCTGTGAAGCGTTTGCCTGCCTTGTGCGACAGCCTGTTTCACACGTGTGATAGGAGCAGCTGCTTTTCTTAATCTATATTTGGCAATAAACATTGATATGAGTACCAGATCTGTCTGAGGGACCGGAAGCTAAACTCCTAGGGGCCATATAAGTTTTCTGTCCAAATCTACATTTTGAGATGTCTGTATTATTTATCTCAGGCTCGGGAGCTCTCTGTATGAGCACTGCTCTTTTGGGAGGGAAAAAATGGTTCTTTCCTTTTTTTCCTGGCCAGACCACAGCTTGTCCTGACATGCTCTTGCTCTGGGAATTGGGAGTGGGATGTGTATGGGACTGCTAACGGAAATCTATACCAAGGAGGCCATTTGAGTGCTGGATGCTTGTCAGGGCCATTTCCACCCTCTCTGTTGGTGAAGAGGCCTTGGGACAACAGCGCTGCTCTGAAATGGCAGTGCTTCATGGGTGAATGATGCATACATTCACACAAGTCATCGAATCTTGCAACTGTCTTTGTTCAGAACAAAAAATGTTAAAATGAATTTCTCCTCACAGCAGACAAGCCTAAGTTGCTGGTTCTTACACAATACCTGAATGTAATGTATTTCGCCATACACACCAATTATTCCCATGGAGAAGACGTGGGTGAAACCAAATGGCCACTCCATTACAGAACTTGCACAGACAGTCGATAAGGGGCAGAAACACCTTCCAAGAAAATCTTTTCTGCATACAGTCCTGATCTTCAGTGAAGACCTAGAAAATACCTTCAAAAGCCAGAAACTTGGAAACTAACAACTGCTTCCTACACCTCATGGGTTTGGCACAGCTGTTCGTGCAGTCCCCCTGACATGCCACCCTGTCCTCTGCTGGTGTGAGCTCAGGAGCTTTCCTCCCAACCTGTGGCACTTAGGTTATGCTCCGAGCTGTTGCTCCTTGCTTGAACTCATTACATTTCTCTCTGAGTCTTTGTCAGACCCAAGGGAGATCTTGTACATCTACAAATTCATCCTTTTTTTCTTTTAAAATTATTTGGCCTAATGGAAGCTGTTACCTGCCCTTATGAATGCTGTTTCATAGGACAGCTGCAACTACAACACTGCTATTAAAGGCAAAAGGGCTGCAGGCTTGGCCTTGTCGAAGTCCAAGGTAAAACTTCCCTTGATGTCCCGTAAGATTTCACCCAGAGAGCAATAGGGTTTATTCTGGTAGCAGTTCAAGATTTACTCATCATATCAGATGTTTCACCACACATACAGGTAGCATTGAGTAACAGAAGATGTGCAGGTAAATCTAAGGCTGTAATTCAGTCAAGGACCTTTGCTGATGTCTTAAGCTGAGAGTCAAACAGTTTAAGTAGTTTATGACCGGCGGTAGAACTCCCTTGATTGAATTACTGCATAGGCATTCAATTGCATAAATGTACTGTTATTTATATGGTGTGCCAAAGCCTGATTTTAAAGTTAACTGTGGCAGGCTGTAACTAATGGAGAAAGAGCAGTATGGCATTACAGTGCCCCTTAAGCAAGGAAAATGAATGATGTGCACTGTGTTCTGTGCTTATGTAAAAATAATTATTGTAGTACTGTAGGGAATTAATTCCTTCATTTTCATGAAAGGAAGGAGAACTTGAGGTTGTTAGTCAGAAATAGTCCCTGGCCCCTATAGCAGAGTGTAGGACCCGAGCAATTTCCATTATTGTTATGGACCTGTCTATAGACTGGGTACGCGGACTTTTAAAACTCCATTAGGTAGACAGGAAAAGAGTTGAAACGGGGTGAAAATGGGCACGATAGAAAAGAGTGTTATAAATACAACAGGAGTACAATGCTGTGCGAAGGGGGCTTACAGAGGCCTCTCCAGCCCTTAGCACCCCTGTGCCTAGGGAAGGCACGGAGCTGCAAGCACCCATCCCCATGGAACCACCTACGCCGGCAGGTGGGAGCCGCTTGCTGGCTGCAGCCCAGCTCTGCTCTCTTGCGTCCTCCCAGGGGCTGCAGGTTTTTTGCTCTCCTCTTTTGCTGGAGAACTGGGTAGCTTTACCAGCAGCTTTCTAGGGGAGAGACCAGGGAGCATGCACAGTCAAATCAACCCTTTTCAGAGATGGACAAAATGGCTCAATAGAAGTGCAGGCTGTCTGTATCAGGGGCTGTCATGGCAAATTGGAGCTGACAGCTAGAAACTGCTCACATAGATTTCCTATTGCTGCTTTTAACCAGCCTGTATTAAATTGCACCAAAAGGGCTGACAGCCTTAAAATCCATGCCATTATATCACATTAAGGGCTACAAAAATCTGCCTGCTTTCACAAATTTCAAAGTCAATTGATATATAAGCCCAGTAGACATCCTAGAGCCTAGAGACACAGTACAACCAGCACACATATGTGCGTGTTCATTCTGCATCCAGGCCCATCTGCAGTTCTCAAGTATTGCCCCATATCAACATTCCTTAAAATGCTATACGTAAAGGAAATTCTTTTAATATAGAAAAAAATAACTACAGGCATGAGTATTTCCCTCAGGAAGGCTTCTGGCAGGACATGGCTTTTGAAAGCACTAATATAACTTATACTGGACTCATTAATTACAAGAATAGGCTGTATATGTATGAGCACTCCTGTGGAGAAAAAGGGTGCTGCCTGTCTCAGTAAGGAGTGAAGATGGATATTTGCATGTCAGGTAGAGTAAGGACTCAGTCCTGTGTATAATTTTTAACACACTTCTGCAAAATTTTTCCTCTAACACATCTCCTTTACCTCAGCAAAAATACTGAGCACAGTAGACAGCATTCCATCATCAGTTCAGCCCAGAAATGCTCATGCCAACATGCTGGTCACAAAATCGTCTTGTTTCATAAAGCTTAGGATACATTGCCATTCACATTCCCTGGTTCATCATGGTGGCGGGACTGGAGAGGGGTGAAGTACGGCTCTGCTGCCTGGATTTTCACATCAAGCATGTTGCTCTTGCTGTCCTCACTGTTACAATGTCAGCAGACTGTAACTTCATAGGGAATATCAGCAGAAGATACTTCGTCTTAGGTTGCTAACCAGCTCCCTCCAGTTTCAAGTGAGTATAAATCACGCGTATCAAGGACTGGTAGATAAGCTACCTCTCTCACACACAGAAATCCTGGAAAGTAACCAAATTTACTTTCTGAAGGGGAGTTTATCAGAAGCGGGACAACCCTTAATTTGACACCCAAGAGGAAAAAAGCAGTTAAAGGCACTTAAAACATATTTCTCTTGTCTTCCTTCATCAACATATAAGAAAGAAAATTGTTCATGTCATCCATGTCACATTTTTAAAAATCCTTTACACAATCAAACCTCAACACATGTAAAAAATGCTGCATACAAAATGCAGTTAGTTGGGACATGGTGTATATTATGGTTTCATCAGTTCCTTTGGTCGCTGCACTTTGGAACAGTCTGCTCCAAATCCTTGGAAGAACATCGGGACTCCCATAGGTCACCCCAGCCTGAAGTGATGGCAGCCTGACTTTGGCACTACTTGAAAGGCAAAAGATCTCTTGTAAGATTGGGAGGACTAATTCACTAGCCTTCAAAACTCTGCAGCCTAATAAAGTAGACAGGCCCTCTGCAGAGGAAAATAAACAATTAACAGTGGTGGCTATGTCCTCAGCTGTGTTAGAGAGATTGCATCATGATTTATACACACAAACACACGCGTTGTTTAAAGATATAGTCTAGATTCATACTTTCTATCCAGAAATCTAATTTTCAATGAATGCACATTGGTTCACCTATTTATTTATTTTTAAAATACTGGATTTGGATAGTAATAGATGTGATTTTAGTGACTGCATGGCTTTAACGGATTTCATTTATTGTCACAACCAAATATGCCTCTTAGAGTCCCTTTCTGATTCTGAAATCCATGTGTTTGGGTGTGGCCTTTAAAATCACTGTTGACTTCTTTGATCTGATGTTATGTTAAGGACTAATGTTGATTTCATTGGGGTGTGATAATTTCCACTGTGTGGTTCAGTACCAGTAACAATGAAAAATCAGGTCAGTTGATTTTAATATTGCTAAAAAAAGATTCTTGCACTAAGTGAGAGGGTCAGCTGTGGCTTTCCTTCAGATCATAAAAAGGGGAATGTCTCAAAAGCAGCCTGGGCGGTCATTTATGACTCAGAGTCCTGCACCAGCAAATGCATTGGTTCTCCCTCACCCATGAGAGCCATCACTCTATCCAGGCTAAAGTCCCAGAGACTTAAGAGCATTTCCATTCAGAAGGCCAAAATTCTTTGGCGTCCTCTCTTTACACACCCCACAAGGCACTTGAAATCACAGTGTCTGATTTTATGCACCAAGTAATGTAAATATATTCACTATTTATATCACTAGAAACTGCAACAAAGATTTAATCCTCAAGTTTCCAGGGAGGGAAGAACCATATATGTTCCAGCTCCAGCTCTGCCACCTTCACCAGGCCTTCTCCAAATAGATGTTGGGTTGATGCCAAGGAAGTAGTTCATCCTTGATTGAACACTGTCCACATAGCTTGGACAAATTTCTGTACAGCTGGTTCTTTCTCCATTAGGATTAATGGGGCATAAACGAGCCCATGGCTAGCAATCAGGTTGCTTCAATCAGCCATGACAATGAAGAGCTGTGTAGGAAACATGGTTAACAGACACCTATTATGGAAATGTGAGGAACTGCGGAATGAACTAGCAAGGCTCAGTGAAATACAACTTTTCTGTACTGCTCTCTACATTTTTCCAGTCTGAGTGCAGCATCTTTCAACAATAAAATTAAATATGTTCCAGTGTAGTTTCACCTTAAATATTTCTTTCCTTCTTTTTTTTTTTTTTTTTTTTTTTTTTTTCTGTTGGGACCTACCTTTTCTATTGCTTCTCACAATGTCAATCAAATGGGTTTGAACTTTTTGCTGGAGTGGCTAAATTGTTGAAAATGTTACAGCCTGCAGAATGCATAACTCTGCAGTAATTGTACTGCCTTCTTTTCTTTCTGCATATATTAATTCCAAATCTCAAATAATTTTGAAGTCGTAAATACATGATGATCTAGCAGGTTTTGCAGAAGTAAAAAGAAGATGCTGAAGCAATAGTGATGAACAAAACTTCCAGGCTCTAAACAAACTTGGAGGAGAATCATTAAATCAATGCTGGTTTTAATTTTATTTTTCTTACCAAAGAAAAAAAAAAGGGTCATGAATTCTTATCAAGCTTCCTTAAAGGACAGCTTGGCATTGGCTCTGACTTCTTAAAATTAAAATTATATTGATTTTCCATTTTATTAAATAAATGTTCCTCCCTGAGCTCGCTTTGGGAAAAGACAAATGTTTTCAGTGCAATTTTCTCTTCAGCCATTGCCTGGACTTTGACTGTGGAACGCGCATCTACATCCAAATTAAGAGACAAAGGGATTACCCAGAACAGCCCGTGTTTCAAGCAACTGGCAGCACAATACAAGATTTGCCCTCTCAGACAAGTAAAAAAACCTCAAGTTCTGCCAGGTTACCCTGCTCCATACTTCTTCCAAAAAACACCCATGAATGTTTAGATGATGGAGGAAAGAAATTGGTGCACTGTAAAAGACCATCTTCTGCCCTCGCCCCCTGCCTCCACACCTCACTGTGAACACCTCAGAGCACTCCTGTCTCTTGCAGCTTATCAAACATGAGCTGATGCTAGTGCTAGAAATGTGTACAGTCTGCCTCCAGCTTCCAAATTTATTTTACACGTGCACTGCTAAAAGAAACATTTGTATGAAAGTGGGACTTTAACGCTGTTGAATTCTTCTAGAATAAAACTGGTAACTTCTCAATGGGCAAAGTTACGATTTATATCCTTTAGAGCTTGTTGGCTTCTTTTGGGTCTTTGTAAGCTGAGGAAGATTAGAAAGACCTTTTCTAAATCCGTCAACTATTAGAAGTGTCCCTTGACCTCAGGGGCAAAGACACATTTTTGAAATGAAAGGACTAACCCAGGCTGTCCTTGTGCTTTATATTTAGGATGGAGAACAAGTAGCTGCTGAGGTGAAACATGCAATAGAGCCTGGTGCAAGATCCCTTATTTCCCTCCCTGGTGTGGCCAGTTTTCCTGTAAGATAAGGGAAGAGCTCCAGACAGGTCAGTATTAAATAAGGCAGTCTCCAAAGGAGCTATTAGTACTTTCTGTACCGCTATGTGTGATTGAAAATGAATAATTTGGTAAGATAGCTATTGTATTATTTGCATAAAGGATTTCAAGACACAATTTAAGCCCCAGAGAGATGCCAAAAACCCTTTCTTTGTCTGAAAAGCCAGTTAAGACTGTTAAGCAACATAACGTTCTTATCCCATCGCATAATTTACAAAACTCAAGCACTCAAGAACAAGGGAATGAATAATTTAGAAGATCATTAATCTCACACTACCCACATGATAAACACAATTATCAGTCTTGTCAACCATGGAGAAGTGAACATTTCATCACAATACAAGGACCGTCACTCTGACACTATCTACAAAATATTTCATCAAGAAACACCAAACCAAAAACATAGAATAAAACTATCCTGAAATACAACAGTCAGCTATGAACACATTAGTGACACAGATTGATAAGGCCACATGGAAGCCTGATTTCAGCAAGACTCAATCCCGCATTCCAGCTTTTCCTCTTCTATTTCCACATCTATTCCACTTTTAGACTCCTTTTTTTTTTCTTATCAAATTGCTGTGTCAGTTGATAAACACAGTTACTAGATACCATTTCTAAAGAAAAGTATTATGATACCAAACTAAAGATAAAGCAATAGAGAAACACTCCACAGGTAAGAGTAAGAGGCAAGGCTGGGGTTTTTTTGTGGTGCAATAGCTAATTCCTTGAAGCAGACTTAATAGCAGATGAGTTACTGAGCTCGCTGAGATCAAAAGAGGCAGGATCTCACTCAATAAACCTCAAGATGGGAACAAGCCTGAATTCTGGCCATGGCAAAGCTGAACTCCGAAAGCCTGGAGGACGAGGTCACCATGCCAACTGTTGCTGCCAGAGGGCAGAGGACATGTTGGGATTTAATAAGTTAGAGCTATAGTCAGTGGGTTATGTAGGGAGCAGGATATGGCTGAAGAGCGTTGCTGCAACACCATCCACTGACACAAGCTCTTGCCAGACTTCCCGGGTGACTTACACGGATAGGTAGGTGGTGGGAAATCAGCCACAGATGGCACTATTAGAACGGTCTGAGCTTTTTACATTTACCTACTGGCCAATATAAAATAAGCAATGTCCTCATCTGTTCATTTCCTTACTTTTAAATGCCTGGCTTTTGCAAATGGCATGAGAGGTAAGTAATTTTTTGCTGTTATATATCAGCTTTAACTAGCTTTTGAATCAAAACTGTTATTTATTTTTTTCTGTGATGGTGTGATTGTATTAGGAGATAATGGAAGGTTAGAAAGTGCTGCCTGAAATCATGCTCTTCTGTCATAGGTTTGAGATGAATTTTTGGTAGATGAAAAGTAATACCACAATAGCTAATTTTAACCACATTTTAGAAGGGAAATAAAATTCTGGTTTTTGAAAGAATAATAATGCCTTTCCAGATTCATTCTTCTTCAGTGGAATTACATAAGAAAACACCTTCTTTCTGACATTTTTACCAGGAAATACCAGGAAACTGAGCATTCCTTACCTTACAGCATTTCCATAAAAACATGCTCTCCTGCATTATTTTATTTAGAAGCAGTAAAAAATAGCTTTTCTTGTGCTACAATGTTTTCAGCAAAAATCTCAAGATATCCTTCCCAGACTTATCAACCTTGTGGATACTCCAAATTACATTTAATTTACTGTGCTTATTGCTTACCTGAAGCAGTCACATAAAGCTTTCATAAACATGCTTCTGGGATTATTTGGATAGCAAGGGAAATGTGATGTTCCTGGCTGTGTATATTTTTCACCTGGGCTCACAGGTTCACAAATAGGTTTCAGGAGCCCAGTGTCTTTGCTTTTCTCCATTGCTAAATGAATATTCTTGTTGACGACTTTCTGCACTAGATCCTACAGAGAAAGTCGTGAACCCCTGCTCTGCATTGACCTGTTAGCAGCCCAAGTTATGGCAGCTGCCAAGACTATTGTCACTTTCTTTCTCTTTCCAGAATTGCTTTTTTTTGTTTTCCCCTCCAGCTGTTTTCCTTTCCCACTGACATTTCACCTTTTATCAGATTTTTCTTTTCTCTTCTCACTTCTTCTCTCTCAACTGCAAGACCTTTACCTTGCCTAGAGAAAGCTGCTAATGCTCTAAGGTTCTTGGTCCTTACCTCATGGTCTTATTTCAAATATTTTGATTGAAGTCAAAGATCACAATATCTCACGTCTAAGAAATTACCATATTTGTGCTTGTTTTCAGTTTCAAACATGGTCTCCTTCTATGCTCTGAAGAGATCCTACGCAAACTGCATTGGATCTGAAAGGGAGCCAGTAACAATCGATAAAATCCAACCCCATTGGGGTCCATGGAGGTTTTACTGGAGACGTGAATTTGTCTGAGTTGCAGATGGATGTAGCTAAGGGCGGGTTCTGAGGAAGAGCTTGAGGATCACTTGGTCTTTGCTGCATGCTTTTGCAAATTATGCGAAACCCCTCCACTTGGGAGGGAGGTGAGCTTGGAACAGGGTACCTCTTCCATCTCCATTCAGCAGGGCAGGGCCTGGCAGCCAGGGCCCATCTCACTGCCTGAGCCAGAAGAAGAGCAGCTGAGGGACACTGCAGGCAGCCCCAGCCCCGGATTTGGTCACCTCCCTGGCGATGAGGACAGGCCGAGGCTGGGTGGGGACGTGGGCCCACAGGTGGACAACAAACAAACTGCAGCAAGGGAACACTTGACTGGGGATCCAGAAAGCAGTTTTCACCATGAGGATGGTTGGATGCTGGGAGGGGTGCCCAGGGAGGCTGTGAAATCCCCCTGCTCGGCAGTATTAAAAGCTCAGGTGAAGCAAGACCCTGAGCAACCTCATCTAAGTTCAAAGTTGGCCATGATATGAGTCGGGGTCTTGGGCTAGATGACTTCCACAAGGTCCTTCCTAACCAAACTCTTCAAAGCTTCAAAGTCACACTGCTGTCTGTAACACTGTGTGCCATCACACAGCACGTCCAGGACAACCAGGTGATCAGGCCCAGTCAACATAGTCTTATGAAAGGCAGGTCCTGATTGACTAACTTGATCTCCTTCTACGACCAGGTGACCCACTTAGAAGATGAGGGAAAGGCTGAGGATGTTGTCTACCTGGACCTTAGTAAAGGCTTTGACACCATTTCCCACAGCATTCTGCTAGAGAGACTGGCTGCCCATGGCCTAGACAGGCACACTCTTCGCTGAGTGAAAAACTGGCTGGATGGCTGAGCCCAGAGGGTGGTGGTGGATGGAATTCAATCTAATTGGAGGCCGGTAACAAGTGGTGCTCCCCAGGGCTCAGTGTTGAGGCCAATTCTGTTTAACGTCTTTATCAACAATCTGGATGAGGGAATTGAGTGCACCCTCAGTAAGTTTGCAGATGACACTAAGCTGGGAGGAAGTGTTGATCTGCTTAAGGGTAGGAAGGCTCTACAGAGGGATCTGGACAGGCTGGATTGATGGGCTGAGGCCAGTTGTATGAGGTTCAAGAAGGCCAAGTGCTGGGTCCTGCACTTGGGTCACAACAACTCCATGCAACGCTAAAGGCATGGGGAAGAGTGGCTGGAAAGCTACCTGTCAGAGAGGGATCTGGGTGTGCTGGTCAACAGCCGGCTGAATATGAGCCTGCAGTGCACACAGGTGGCTAAGAAGGCCAATGGCATCCTGGCTTGTATCAGGAATAGTGTGGCCAGCAGGACCAGGGAAGTCATCCTTCCCCTGTACTCAGCACTGGTGAGGCTGCACTTCGAATACCATGTTCAATTTTGGGCCCCTCACTCCAAGTAGGACATTGAGGTGCTGGACCATGTCCAGAGAAGGGCAATGAAGCTGGTGAGGGGTCTGGAGCACAAGTCTGATGAGGAGTGGCTGGGGGGGCTGGGGGTGTTGGGGCCGGGGGAGGGGAGATTGAGGGGAGACCTTATTGCCCTCTACAACTGCCTGAAAGGAGGCTGTAGCCAGGTGGGTGTTGGTCTCTTCTCCCAAGTAACAAGCAACAGGACAAGAGGAAATGGCCTCAAGTTGTGCCAGGGGAGGTTTAGATTGGATATTAGGAAAAGTATCTCCACTGAAAGGGTTGTCAAGCATTGGAAAAGGCTGCCCAGGGAAGTGGTTGAGTCCCCATCCCTGGAGGTATTTAAAAGATGGATAGACGAGGTGCTTAGAAACATGGTTTAATGGTGGACAGGTATGGTTGGACTCGATGATCTTAAAGGTCTTTTCCAACCAAATGATTCTATGATGCTGTGATTCTATGCTACGACCATGGAGGGAATCAAAGACCAAAATTGGATACCTGCTGGTTTTGAGCGATTTCTTGGAGACAATACAGACATAAAGGTGTCTCAGCAGATCTAATTGAAAATGACTGTTTCACTGCCCCTCTCCCAAATATTCATGAGACTTTTCTCTTTCCATTGTTTTCCAAGACCACTCATGAATTGGGAAGAACAAGGGATACAGAGGCTTCCTGTTGCATGGTAGAGGCATCTGCAGGCTGGTGGGGCATGTGCAGGGAGGGTCTTCATCCCCAGTCAAGTCAATGGGTTTTGGTAGGGCTGGAATTCCTTTCTGACTCCTAGTAAAAGGCTCTGTCTTGTGCAAAGCCCTCTTGATCCTCTTCTGACAGCCAAGATGGTATGAGGACTTGCAATGTTCATACTGTAAGGCCATTAGCAATTCTTGTACCTCAGGTGACTTATTAATATCTTATTTGACAAGTCAGATTTAAATGCATGTTGAAAAATGACTTTATACTGTCAGAGCTCATTAGGTTTTATGCACAAAACGAAATCATTATTCAGAGATTTGGAGCTGCTTTACTAAAGTGAGCATCTATTGAATATCCCCAATGCAATTCTTCCTTCTAATATGGTAATTCGTTATCTGTATTTAATTATCTGCAAGGTGAAAGGTTGCTGGGCAGTGTTGTTCAGCAATAGCCCAATGGAAATTTTTAAGTACTTTCACTCTGGGCTGACTGTCTTTACAGATCAATCTTACTGCTAATGACAACCAATACTTTCAGATGTGATTACAGACTAGCTCCATCTTTTCATGAGCCGAGACTCTTTGGAATCATATGTATTGATCTTTTTAATAGAAGTCAAGAAAAATGAAATTACTGTGGCTTCTTTTTGCAAAACTATGATAAATGGGAACTTGGAAAGTTACAGAAGACTTTTTTTCTGTTGTGGATTATTTTAATCACTAAAAATGATGGTCTTTTTAATAATGTTTGTCTTTCCATTATGCACATGTGCAGCAAAGCCAAAACTTATTTTTGTATTACTTTATATAACCACATTTAAGCAAAGACATGTCGGAATTGCCTGCTGGTATATTTAGGTAACTATCAAGTAGACTCTGGGCTAAAGGAGAAAGCTGCTTTTAGACGCCAAGAGATTGTATTTTCTCGGCATCTACAAGTTTAATCCAATTTTCAGAACAGAGTTTTCGGAGGTCTACAATCAAGTATTCATTTGTTTCTTATATAGAGCTTACCCTTCATTGCATGTGATATTGTGACAAGAGACTTTACCTACATGCATTTTCTTGCTTCCCAGAAGTCTCACACTGGCTTTCACTCACCCAGCTCTCAATGGAAATATATGTCACATGGCTCTGCCTTTCGTTTCATTCCCTTCTCCATGTTTATAAACCGCTAGTATTTTATGAGGAAAGGTGCCTATTGTACCCTACCCCTGAGGCCTAGAGGACAGTGTTTTGGCTTTATATTGTGCTATAAACATATGTGCCCCTCACTAGAGAATAACATTTGCTAGTTTGACTTCTCATTCTTGTGCCAATAGAATGGAAGTAAAAATGGATTAGATCCCACATTAATTGTAGCTATTCCTCTTGGATAAATTTCATTGCAAAGGTAGTGGGTAGGATAAATCTTAGTGACACAATGGCAGAAGAAAAGATATGGATAAATCATAGGAGTGGTGGAAGATATATACTGGTGGCTCTCACTGGTATTAATGGGAGCTGGAAGATACACACATGACCTACAGATATTTAAAATCAGAGGCACTGGCAAACTGTCCTTAGTTTGAACGGCAGTGTCATGTTTTCTTACTGCCTGATTGATCCTCAATTCTCTTCTATCTTCTATGTTGTAAATCCATGCTCTTTTCAGACTTATTTCCACAAAGCAATTTCCTTTTTCTCTAATCACACCCCCATAATTTTTTAACTTCCTCTTCACTTTTCATTATGCCTCTTGTCACAGCAGTCTTCAGTACCCAGTCATTTGGTTTTATTGCTGTCCTTGAGACTCTCAATATTTTTCAGTCAGATTACTTTCTGAACACTTGGGTAACCTGTACCTCAATGTTTTTAGAGGTCCAGATTTAACAACTTTTGTGCCTATTGGCAACTTCAGAAGTCTGGGCGTTTTCAAGTCATGATACACAAAATTTATGTTTGGTTCACAAGTTTGTGAACTGTAGATGACTGGGAGCGTACACCGAGGGCACTATATGTCTGCCCTGTTTTATTTCTCCCCTTTTCATAACCTCCTGCTACTGGCCACTCTTGGAGACAGGTTTCTGAGTTGGATGGTTTTGGATAGACGCCGTGTGAAGGTCCTCCACTGACGTATCTATCCCACAGATTCTTGCTCTAGCTGTACTTGCTCTGCCTATTTTTCTTTGAATATCCTGTTCACAGGAATTATTATACTTACAATGTTGAAAAAAACCCTCAAAACCTCACCAAGTACAATTTTATAGTATATCTTTTGTGATGGACTATTTCTTTTAAAAGTAAGCTCTGATATTTCATATAGTCTGGGGTCTGTCTGTATTGCAGATGGACTAAGTCGGGTGATAAAAACATTTTGTGACATGTTGGGCTCAGCTGCAGACAATCCAGTACTTAAATGAGAAGTCTGAGTTTAAAAAAAAAAAAAAGCAATTATCTAATGATTGCTTTAGGTATACCTTAGTATTTTCATTAAAAATAGTGAAAGATGTTTCAGCATGTCTTGCAACCATTCATGCTCAGTCAAAACCAGCCAGTTTTTTTCTGTGGCTTTCTTAGACTTTGTTTTACAGAATTGTGTCTGACTAGGAAAGCTGTCCCTTTGTTATTTAATGAAGATGCAAAATTAACCACATTGGGAAGAAGACTGTAGAATTGCATTGCAATATATTTATTTCAGTTTATCTGGAGTTATCCTGCAAGTACAGTTTTAGTCATGAAAAAAGCATTTCTTTGGGAAAACAACAGACTGGCTCAGAGATGCCTTGTTTTGAACACTAGAAGCTAATTTGTTGGCATGTTGAAATAGAGAACACAAAAGTTGCCATCTGAAATACGATTAACATTGTTGATGTAGTTTTGTGAAACACTGGCTTTATGAAAGATTTTTTTGCCAGTGGATACCATGTAGTAGTGTGCAATAGATAGGCAGCATAAGTATTCTTCCATCCTGTTTAAAGAGTTTTCAGCTCATTTGTTTAGATTAAACACTTTTTTTTTAACAAGCATGGTAAGGTACATGTACTAAACTTTGTTATAAAATGTCCGAAGCAGTCTGGATTAAATAATGCAACCATTCAGTTTAGTCCATCTAACACTTACGTACATAAGTGAATCTGCTTATGTGAAAATATTCCTTAAGCTCAAAGGTCCAACTACTCCTGTGTTACTGGATCCTTTGAGGAGTCTCCTTATTTACTTGAACAATCCCAGTAAGATCTGTCTGGGTAGCTGTATCACTTGTATGGCAAAGGAAGGACCTCGCTATTGCTTTGAGGTTTTGAACCATTTTCTTCTTTAAGGTAAACCTTTAGGTGATGAGCCTGAAACAAAGGTTAGCTGTACAAATAGTGTTTTACATGTAGAATGGCTTGCAGGATCAGGCAGGATGTAATTTTTTTTTTTTTTTCTTTAGTGTGGCTGAGTTTCTCATCCGGGCAAGAAGGAAAGACTGGTATACTGAGGTAGAAGGACAAACCTAAAATTAAATAGGGTTGATATAAGCTAGAGACAGTTTTCAGCATGTTTTTTTCTCAACTCAATTACTTTTTTTTTTAAGGCACTCTTTAATTTTTGTTTCAGTCTACCCTCTTACATAATAAATGTACTCGTTTTTTTCTAGAGTGAGTAAGAGCAGGGAATGCACCATTTTTTCTGACTAACTGTTGAGAAACTTGGCTCTACACCTCCTTGAAATCTTTTGCACAACTCAGAGGGAAAATTCATGAGTTTTGGCTGCCTAGAGCTTTATTCTCATTCTTTAGTACCATTGCTCTTTGGTATGTGCAACACCTGGGTTGTGTGACAGCTAGTCACTATTCCATTTCTATAAAGACTGCATGCTATTATGGAGCTGACAGATCATTACCAAAGCTTATAGTGCAGTCCAGAAATACACAGCAATTATTGCTAAAAAGTCAGCATTTCCTTGCAATTATCATGTAGTAGCATCAAAGATCCATGGTTATTTCTCATTTGAATGACAGAGAAAAATAGTTTATCTATCCATCTATCTATCTATCTATAGGTAGTGCTTCTTGGTAAATTTTGTCAATTGTAATGTTTACTAAATTATAATAAGATCTTATTTTCTAATTTTGGAAAGAAAGATTAATTTGGAAAAGAAGATGGAAAATGCATAGTGATCTGTGAATGTGGAATGTGAAGGAGGGAATGTGAAGGAGTGAAGGAAGGGAAAGAAGGCATTTGTCAGAGAAGAGAAGAGAAAAGGGACAAGGCTGGGCTGAGCACCTGCATCAACAGCTTTGTCAGACCTGTGTGTCCTACTATGGTGAAGAAAAAAACCAGTTTCCACTGGGCACCCTGAGTGCTGCTGAAGCTTCGCAAAGGGTTAGATCGAAGAAGAGTAGTCAGCTTCCAACGTGAGCTCTAGTTCATCTGAGGCAGGCTCTTTCTCCAACTTAAGTGTTAAAAATGACTGAAAAGAAATCAGCAAGTTGGGCTGGGTTTACAAAGTTCAAGACTAGAGTTTTGGTTATCTTGGAAAGATCTGTGATATTCGATATTGCAATGAAACGGTTAAATCTGAACTGGCTATCCCCAGAAGAATAAATCAAATACTAGTTGTTTAAAATGGGAAAATATTTGAGCTGGTAAAGAATTTTTTCCATTCAACTGTTTTTTTATGGAAAACTTTTTTCTGTTGAAACAATTTTTTTAAATGAAAAGTCTTTAATGGAAATCAGCTGTCTGCTTTTTTTTTTTTTAAAAAAATCTTAGCTTTTTGTTGAAAGAAGAAACTATAAAGAAGACAAGAAAAGAATATTTCAACGAAGCCCCCCATATTTGGAATGAAGAGGTGGCTACTAATTGGTTAAATATTCTGCTGTCTAATAAGTCATTCCTAGCGACAAATATCAAAGCTGGTATTATCCAAAAGAGTGCTTGATCCTGTGCTTATCTAAGTGTAAGTGGTCAGAAGAGTGTTGAAACATCTCTCTCTGCTGAGGTTTCCAACCCCGCTTCCACTGAACTAGATGAAAATATTCTTTTTGACTACTGTAGGAAGAGAACCAGGACCTGGGATCTAGGGCTTGCATGAATATGCTGTGTGCTAAATGAATGTTAGGAGACTCGCTGCAGTCGATGGCCAACAAAGGGAAATGAATGTCTGCAAATGGAAGTATGGCAGCTGGCAACAGACTCTAGCAGAGATTGTTTTCCCACTGGAATTTGATAACTGTTAATTCTTCATATGCTTGGCTTTCGCCAACGAACACAGTAGTTTCCACTGATAAGAAATTCATATTGTTAAACTCCACATGAACTCAAAAAATATTAACGTATAAATGCTTACCAGCAAATATGAACAGCAAATGTCAGAGAAAATGTAATAATTGAGCTTAATAAAATAAGCTTGTTTTTGAAATCTTGCTTTATATGTTTCTGAAAGAGCAATCACTCTTATGAAACTAAGTCAAGAATGAAATGTAGTGTATGGCTAATTGGCAAAGGATCGATGGATTTAGCAAAGACATAGGAGTCCTAAAGAAACATTGGTTTAAAACAGTGTTGATTTAAGTGTGCTCTGTTTATCTGCCCTTTTGCCTTATGAGGGACCAAATATGTCCTTGATGGGAGGTGTGATTGGTCAACCAATCTCCCAGGTGAGGCCCTGAGTGAGACAAGATGGTGATTTGAAATGAATGCTGACAAAACCCTTGTATCACTGTAAACTACTGTGAGATACTTCATCTGCACAACTGATTTCCCATTTGTTATGTTAGAAATGGTTTGTAGCATGAGAATACGTGAATAATGCTATTTTTGTGTCCCGTTACCTACCAGTCTATCTAAATGAATCTATGATGTTTCATTTAGCTCCAGCCTACCCTCACTCCCCATGAAGGAGCAAAGGACAGAGAAATGGCAGCAGCTCCAGTCTCCCCCTCTGCAGCCAGGCACAGTCTGGTGAGCACAGCCCACAGGCACAAGTGGGGAAGGTTGAAGTGAGAAAAGAAGGAAAAGGAAAGTAATTATCACACAACCGGAGAAGAGAAAACAGGGAATTGACAGGGGATATACTGTAAGTCACAGGTATTCAGTTATGCATACCGAAATAAAGAGAGAGATTGAGGGAGAAGGGACAGACACCTTGGAGATGTAAGTAGAAGAGAAAATGGTTCTGCATGGGACTGGCAAGGAATGCAATGAAGATAAGAGCAAGTATAAAGGCAGTCTGAGCTGGACACCATCTGCTTGCCAAATTCAGAGGTCCTGCTGCAAATTATGGAAGTGTTCCTGAAAGACGGCCCCAGCATTTCCTAGCATGGAAAGCAATAGGTAAATGTTGGGCTGCTACTCCCCCGTTAATTAGAGTAAGGCTCAACCAACTATCAGCAACGAAACATACCTGGACATGCTAGTGAACCAGCTCCAGCTTCCTGACTGTCTCATCTGTTCTATCTCAAGGCTGAGGAGGATCCTGTCTTCGTGTTGATTCTGCAGAAGGTCCAGCATAATCTTTAGGCCAGTGAAGATGAAACTCTCATCACACCACACCACACCACACCACATCACATCAATCACATGTCACCTATCACCTATCACATCACACCCCACCTTTTTTAGGCCACCCAGCTCTCAGAAATATCTCGCTTATGTCTCCATTTCGTACTCATGGTAGGATGAGCTGAGCTTCTGTTACTGCCGTATTTATGCTAAGAGCTTTCGTTCTCAGTGGGAACTTTGTGTTATCCTACTTACTTTAAAGATGTCCTGTGCTGTTTACACAGCATGCACAATTCACCAACACTGCAATATAAGAAAATGCCCACTCTCTTCTCTCTTGTCCTGGACAGGGGTGAAAGAGCAAGTTAAAATTTTTTTTTACTACACCTCTTCTCTTGCTGATGAGTCAGTCTTTCTAGCAATGCATTGATGAAACAGGTGGCGAATATCAGGAACGTGTCTGAAAAATGCGATCCAAATGAAATCTTCTTTCCTGTAACATCTCACAGTATCTGTTGACTATAAAATTTAATCAGATGATCAAGAAGAGATGGCAAACTTTGCATTTGACATGCTCTTTCTTGGTATTTTCCTTCTAATTATTTCCATATGCCTCTTATCTGAAAAAAGTATTTTTCATCTGCTTCTTTGGCCTGAATAATTCTATAGTGTTCTTCAATAAAGCTGAGACAGCTTTAACCAAAATCTTCTTTGTGACAATGCAGTGCTGGAGAGCACTTCATTTAGCTGTGAAATGTGAATGCTCGGGAGAAGCTAGAACTACTTTTGGGATAGCTGGTCACATTTTCTGTTTATGAACATGAAATGCAAGAAAATAGGATGTGCTTGATTTCAGAATCTCTTCAGTATGGCCTGCTGTGTTATTCCTGAATGCAGCCCAGTTCTACTGTTCCTTTTTTTCTCTGGTGAGGGTCTATTATTCAGAAATTTATGAATAATAGCAAATTTTGCATATTCTACACAAGAAGAGTAGGTTACCACTGGCAACTCTCTTATAGCTTGCTTCAGCCTTCAGTCTTCTGCAGGGTCATAACATCTGTTATGCATTTATAGAATTCCTACTAATATATTAAAAAGAGTGGATTTATTATGTGAGTGCTGAATTGTGGAGATTTTTCCACGTGCTGAAATTGGTCAGTAGGTTATCCTGAAAAAGCTAAATATAGCTATTTTTGCATATAACGGCATGCTCAGTGCTGCTATTTTGGTCACTCAGCCCAAACCAGACTACACAGCAAACAATGGAACAACTCCCTTTGTTTGAAAGGCTGGGCCTCAAGGCTTATTATAGTCCCAGTGAAACCATGTGCAAGGATATTTACTCTTATGAATGTTTCTAGAACCACAATACAAGTTGGTAGGAAAGTTTTCAAGGAAACGTGCCCACGTCTTAAGATCAGAAACTTCTTTTAGAGAGAATGAGCAAACTTCATGAAGGCATTTATAATGAGAAATTACTGAGGTCTGGGTCAGACCTAAAGCTGGGGGCATCAGATCTCCCTGGCAACTTCTTTCAAGCCCTGTGGATGCATTTTGTATGAAGTACCTTGCTATTTCCCAGGGCAGGAGCAGAAGCTGTCTCTGCAGCAATGTTTGAGGATCAGTTGTGATTCAGGAGAATGAGGAGCAAGCAACAAAACTCTCATTCCCCACATCCCGAGGATGCATCGTGAGTGATGGCCTTCTGGCTATTTTGATGAAGCATCCTCTTCCCAGTCTGGGCTCTTTTTCCCTCCTAAAAAACGTCTGTGGATTGGGAAAATAAATTCCCATTTGTGCTCTAGTCGTAATCCTTAGTGCAAACAGCAAGGGCTGGTAATCCACTTTGCTTGTGCCTCTTGTGT
>NW_009260028.1:9045774-9061471 GCF_000687185.1 Egretta garzetta | reverse complement strand
CTCTCTCGGCTCATCGTCGTCAGCGTCGTCAACATTGTCAGACGTCAAGTACCCTGGTTTGAAGTCAGCAGATACTCCTCCTGTCTGGGCAGGCAGCACTGCCAGCAACGCCCTGGTGATCCTGGCCTCCTGAGTGCCACTCTTTGTGTGACTGCTAGCCATCTTTGACAAAAAGAATGTTTTTCATGTACAACTAAGGAAATCCTTGGTCAAGATAAACAGCTTCCCCCCTACTTGCCTGCTGCCAGGAAGCTCTAAATAGAGTCTCTGTAGTAGTCTTAATTTTTTTCTTTTTTTTTTTTATTACTTCACGTTGGAGTTCAGTCCTGAACTCTAAGCCAGAAAATCCAAGCTGTATTGGAGCTGCTGAAAGGCCACAAACCTTGCTAAAAGTTCAGGTATTTCAAAGCCCTGAGAACATGTGTTATCGTTTACATCACATATTTATTTGAGAGAGAGCAGCTTTGCTGATACCTTCTCTCTGCCTCCAATAAGACCATCTTTGCCCAGTGACACATCCTCTGAAAAGTACCTTTCGTGCTTTGTTCCCACCAGGTCCCTATCAACCCCACCCACAGTCACCAGGGCACAGCCAGCCTCATGGCGCCCAGACCTGCTCTCATTGCGAAGGCAGGGGCTTTCTGGCCTTGTACATTTGCAGGAGAAAAGGTGAAGCGCCAAGCTAAGCACTGACTTTTATTCTTAAAAAGCCAAACCAAACCAAGTCCCTTTGAGATTTTTCCAGCCTGGCTCATGAATTCGGAGTGCTAATGTAATTGAAGAGCTTGAAATGCAGCTTTGCTGACCAGCCCCAGGTGTTTAGGTGTATGCAAAAGGATATAAAATATGTTGAAAGGAAGATCATCTTAGCTATACGGGAATGTGTGTTGTCCAGTGATATTTTTGGGCAGTTTTCTCTTAAAATTCAACATTTTTCAACAGATTGGGAAAAGAAAAGAAATGTGTAGAATAAGCCCTTTTTTCTTGTTTCTTTGAAAACTGTTGCATCTCATATTAATTTGTATGTGCAGTTAGTTGTGAATGACTCCTTGATAATTTCAGTAAGCGATGGCTGTGTTAAAAACATTCTGGCGCTCACAACAATGACAGAGTCAAACTTGAATGTAAAAATGTAGTAGTGGTGGCAAATGCAGAGGTAGTGGCTTGCGTTGTGCATTATTTCTGGTCATGCTGAGGGTGCATATTACCTCGTTGTGACTGTAAGAAAACAGCAGAGAATCTGAGAGTGAGGATGAGATGAGGAGACAAGATGAAGTTACGAGAGCCTGAGAGACAGAAAGGGGAAAAGACTTAGAAGCTGGTTAGGGGGTTGTGAGAGGAGGAGCAGGCGAAATGGGTGCAAGTACTGGAATAATGGGAGTGAAGTAGGTGGTGGTAATGGGAGGAGCTATGAAAAAAGAACTGTGATAAGAAGAGGAAGGAGGGCTAGGGACAAAACACTGAAGCACTGAAGAGGAGGAAACTGGATCATAATCTCTCTAAAAAATACAGTTGGGAAATCAGTTCATCAGGAGTCCTCAATTTTTTCTTCCAGAGTTAGTTACTATTAACAGATGTTGCGTGATGTTGCACAATGCCCAGATGTACTTGGTTTCCTCCATCCTGTTCCTGGCATGAAGTGTTTACTTCACCGTGTGACAAAAAGCTGCTTTGCTGTCAGCAGATGCCAGGAAAGCCTACTAGAAAAGTTTCTCCAGGTGAGGACTGGGGATGCTGTCTTCTCACCTGCATTGGTCTGTGGTCTCTGTTAATACCAGAACCAGGTACTTCTGGGGGATTTATTTGAATGCCTTTGTTAGGATTTTCATCTACAGAGAGATTTTCTGATACAAAGCTGGTCCTGCTGTTATAGATCACCCTACTCAGCACAGTATTGCTTGCAGGTGTCCTGTTTTTCAGAGACATTTTCAGTCCCACATGATGGTTGAAGACCTGTTGTGGGTTTGCTTTCCCTAAACTCAGCCCAAGGGTGAGGGCCCTACAACTGGGTCAGAACTGTGCTTTCCACCTTGGTGTGTTTTGTTTGGGTTAACAGAGCAAGTGCTTAGAGAAGGGAAGGATTCAGGTCTGCCAAATGTATGTGGTGGAACTGAGCTCCCCCCCTTCCTGATCCTCGACTCTGAGGCTACAGGGGATTAATCATACTTCACACTTACAAACACTGCCCTATGTGCTTACACAGAGGATTGAGTGCAAGTCAAAAAAAAAAAAAAAAGGAAAAATAGTAAAAAAAAGAGGTATTTAAGTCTGTGTACATGTTTCATGGTGTTTCCTTTTGGCCAACCATACAGTTAAAAAAAAGGAAAAAAAAGGAATACGTGAGAGTTGACAGATAGTTCCTGGAGTGAGGACTAGGACTGAAATTAATGGGAAGAAGGATCAGACATAGGAAGTAAGTGTCAGACAGGAGAAGTATAAGAAGATCTCATGTTTTGGAACTTTTATGAATTCTCAAAGGCTCAGTGCAGGTTTTCTTTGTCAAGTCAGGTAATTATCTCCCAAAGCACTCATCAAGTTGCACTATAATAGCACTGCCTTCTGGGGAAAACCTAGGCGAACTTTTTCTTGGGAAGGGGCATAAAAAAGCTTCCAACATCATGCTTATATTCAAGGATAGCAACAAACGTTGGTCTTGTGGAAACATTTTATTTTAATTCCACAATATCCTCTTACGTAAACACTGAAACACATTGAATCAATTTTTCAAACAAACTTGTAAAATTGGAAAATACACCAGCCTCTGATAGGCAGCAGCATTAATTGCCAGGAGCACAAAGAGGCATTTAAACACTGAAGCATTTTGGCAAAAATACAAATGACTTATTTTCCTTCTATGCCCTTGAAAATAGCTTTTCTAAACTCTGAGCTTCCTATGATGGAGGGTTCACCATTAATCACCTTTATGACATCTCATATGTAGGCTGTGGATAAATCCATGGGCCCTAATCAACCACTTTCCTGAGGAAATTGGCCAAATCCCGACTCTTTGAGGAGGGAGGCGGGGGATGAATCACAACAACTTTGCTATTCAGACAAATCTCTTTTCAAGTGCCCTTAAAGCTTTTTTTTCATATACAGCGAAGACAGCCACACAGGAAACAATAATAGTTTAATCTCTTGAAAAATTTCCTTCCTGCACTGCAGCAGCCTTTCAGACAGGTAGTCAAAGCACGCCAAAGAAAATTAGCAACAGCCGATGCCAAGAGCAGGCTGTTACGTTAGCCTTTTAGCTCTGTCCCTTTTCCTTCCATGGGAGTAGAGAACAAGAAACTACTCATCTCCCTGACTAAACACCCTCTGAGCTACATTTGGCTGTGCATTAGTAACACTTACGGGCCTGGGGAACTGATAATGGAGAAGAGAAGACACAGAGGGACGGGTCCTGCAAACACTTACTCTGGTACCTCTACCATGAATAGCCTCACTGATTCACGTCCCAGTTCACAAAGAGAACTGTGTTTGTAGCCTCCCACACATGTGCGTACTTACTAGTAAGCATTTGCAGGATTTTTACAAGTTGTCCGTTGGGGGATTTCTTCCTTCTGCGTTTTTCTTCCTTTAACTTGTAATTCTTCTTTGCTTAATGTGGACTAAGGAGGAAGGAAAAAAAAATTATTTTAATGTGGAGGTGGGTGTGAGTCAGGGTAAGGCACCACCACATGGAGTTTCATTTTGCTTGGGGTTTTGTTTTGCTTGGGGTTTTTTTGTACACATGGCAGGCTTCATTCTTGATTTGTACTGCAGTAGCATGACAAGTTAGCGTGGGCCTCGAGGGCAGAGAAAGAAGTGAGACACCACCCCCGGCCAAAAGCTAGTGCTTGTCCTTATCCTTGTAGACCGGTGCCTGGTATAATTACACTGCCTGTTAACTTGATGATAATATCACTGTTTGAACCAGATTTCAATGTTTACACCTCTACGGTGCTGCTTAAGGGGATACGAAAAAAAATAGTTAATATATAGCACTCTGTACACACTTGGCATAGCCAGAGCATAAAAGGATAGCAGACAAAGGTCAAAATGGTGGGATGAATTTTATGTTATATTTTAAAGGTGTTTCACTGCAAACAACATAACACAAAATGTTAAGTATTTGCCTGCTTTCAGTGCAGAGCTTTCACTTTAAGTCAGCCTCGTGTTACTCAAATTGTTGATAGACTTTCATAACATCCATATGTAGAAACAGTTTTATTTTGAGATCATATTAAAAAGCAAAAAACCCCACACCTGCTGAAGCATTTTCTAGAAATGATTGCAATATGCAACAAGAATGTGTGTTTGCTTGTTTTAAGGACAATCACAAAAACAGGGCTAAATCCTGTTGCCAGAAAATATAGGTATGTAAATGAATGAGAAAGTCTTTAGAGCAGAAGGAAAGACCTTTGGCAAAAATGAAAGGCTGCGTGGCAAAAGGAGAGGCAACAGCAGCTACTCTCCTATGACTCGCTCTGGAGCAGCAGCAGAAAAGGCCTTATGAAGCTCTTACAGCAGGGCAAAACCCAGCACACTCCATGAGCCAGCTTCATTTTGGTCTTCGGTGCTGCTTCGAGAGGGCTAAAACCCCTTAGCTATGCTAAACCCACTTACACATCAGATCAGTAAGCTCGTGGATTCATCCTGAGATCAGTGCTGGCCAAGTTTACTCTTCCCTCCTGTTCTCTGGAGGTTGCCCCCATCCCACGTAGAGGGCAAGCTCAAGTGATAGCTCTGGACGCCAGGCAAGATATAGTCACAGTACAAAAGTTCTCCTCCAGCTCCAAATACTCTGTCCCCCGATCCAGGGAGGTTGTCCCAGCAGTGCAGGGGAGAAGGTAGGAGGGCAAGGTGAAATTTCTCTGCAAGTAGGTGGTGTGAATGGAAGGACCTGTAAAACAAACCTTCTGCAGAAAGCCACGATAGATTATCCTATGGAAGTGCTGTCATTTGTCATCAAGATACCACCTGAAAACGGAAACCAATATCAGGGCAATCCGAAATGAGGCATGTTACATACAATATACTAGAAGGCGGCAGTTTCTGGTCTGAGGTTATGGCAATATAAGGACACCTGAGATACCAGTGGAATTTGGAGAGAGAAAAGCCACTTTAACTGCATTGTCAGCTTCCTGGGTGCAATCTGAGAGACTTCCATATAGCAGCAGAAAGAGAAAGGCCATGTAAGCCGGGAACCTCAAGTACTTTTGCCTGCCACATAGTTTGTGAGACTTTGGACAGGTTGTATCCTCTTGTCTGAAAGGTCTTTCTCATTTTTAACCAGATTCTGTAGAAGAACAGGTCTGTAGTTACTGCACCACTGCTATCCAGGGTTAGTTTGGGTTGTGAGGCACGTCTTGATTAATACCATACTGCTAGGAACTTCGCTTCAGTTTCTTTCCTAAACCACATGCTGAATAGCTGTTAATTGCACTTAGTGACAAAGATTTTCCCTGTTATTTTCTGGATGAATCCTTATTACTGAGTGCAAAACCCAGCAGCCCCATGTCGCATTTCCAAGCCGGTACAACAAGCTCTGCATTTGCTGTTGGAAGAAATACAAAAGAGTCTTTGTTTCTTCAGCATCCGTATGCATAACAGTGGCTTCACATCTGTGCACTTTTTGCGTATTTTAACTACATAATGGCAGCAAAGAAATATCTACATGTACTTGTTATTTTTCCTATAGTGTGTCTAATTGTCCTTCAGTTATGTTATGGAAACCGTATACGCTTACAGTAAAAAACTTGACACAAGTCAGATGACACGAGATGTTTTCCATCAGTATTTTTAACACTTCCTGTTAATAGAACAAAGTGTTATAAAACTATACTTGTTTTTCCTGAGCTGTACTTTCTTCTCTTTATAAAACATCAGCCTGATTTTGCAAAACAATGAGAAGAGAGTAAATAGCTATACTGGCCATGTCATAAAGGAAAACCTTTCCAAAGAGATTGCTTTTTCTTCCCAGAAAGAAAATGTCCTGCTGAGCAGGGGCTGGATCCAGTGGCCACAGAAGTCAGTGGAAGAACTCCCATTGATGACAGTGGATGTTGGATGAAGTCCCATCTCATTCTCATGTTTAAACGATGAAAAATGAGTTGCCAAGTTCTAATGAGTACAGTGAAAGCCTTGTGTTATATAAGTTACTTACAATAGATTATTACAACCATTAAGAAAAGCTGATTATTTTTATTAAAAAAGTATTTTTGTTGGTTCCTTTTAAGCTGTTCCCAAAGTCCACACATATCTTTCTTCACTTTGCTTTTTTGAATCTCTGTTTTATAAACAAAACACAAACAAAAACATGGTTTCCTGTTGGTTGTTGAAGAAAGACTCTGGATTTATTCTTTACATGGGAAAACGTTTGGTTGCTAAACACATGCGACAGCACATGGCCTTGTTCAAACATCCTATCAAATTAAAAGCAGATTCCAGCTCTAATGTTCCAGATGAAGGGCATGGGGCTGGGACAGGCACTCACATGAAATTGCCTTGCATTTAAGAGGACAGTGATCAAAGCACTGCACCTCATGCAATGAGTGAGTGGCGAATCTGTCTTATCTGAGCAGCAAGGAATAATTATAGAGAATTATTTGATCTTCTGCTAAGGTAAACCTCACAATTATGATGCTGATTGAACAGGTTCTTCTGTTTCAGGAAAGGCAACATGTATACTCAGTGCTGTAATGCACTTACCAGATGGTATTAAAATAACATCCTGACGCCTCGGTAATTGACATCTTCGCGGTCTACTTTTTTTGTTGATCACTCCCTGCTCAGGCTTGCGCTGTCCTGGCAACACGCGAGATACTTTCTGCTGATCCAAGGTGGGCAATCCTAAATTCACTGTGTATCTGGGTATGACAAAGGCAATGCAAGTGCTCCGTTAATGGTACTTTGAAACCAAGTGAATTGACCAGACCTTTGCCCTCAGTATATGCTAGTCTGTTGGAATACAGTTAACTTTTGCAAGCTATAGCTTGATTTTGCAGATATATGATGGAAGAGAAAACTTAAAAATAGAATTCACCTCTGCTGTTAACAAGTTTTGACCTTTGCTCACGTTTGTTGGGGAAAGTAGCTCATAGTACCAATTAACATGAATTATTAACTCCTACATTAATAATTAATTTATTAGAGGGCTAAAGGCATCAGTCTTTGCCAGCTAACACTATTGAGAGAAAACGAAGAAAACAACACAACCCTAATTATAACAGCTTAATGAGGATGTCTGGAAGATCTGATGTGATTCAGTCACTCTAAATGCTCTTTATTTCCTCTCTGAAACCACACTGGGTGCAAAGAATCAGGCAGTTAACTACAGTTCCTGTAGTGCAGGGTTTCTTCCTACTTTCTGAAGAGAGGAAGCCCACTAAGGAGAGCTCAATTTAGATAACTATTAAGGACTGATGAAGGATGCCATCGCCTAAACAACATGAATGCTGTCTCTCTCAGTAATGAACTGTTCTAGTGGTGTCTGAATCACTAATGGCTTCAAAAGGCTGTTAAGAAAACTTCTCTGTCTCAGAATTGTTCTGTGCAGTGATTTCTTGATTTCACAGGATCATTCCTTTCTAATCTGTGTTTGGACTTTAACTGCAAAGGTTGACTGTAATGTGGTGGTAGTGATGGTACTCTACACATTTTGGTGAGAATGCAACAGCAACAATGAAATCCAGTATAGCTTATCAGGAAACAATATGCAATAGAAAACTTGAATTGTTCCCCTGCACAGGTACTGATGCTTCCCAACCATCCCATCCCCACCTATCTCAGGCAACTGTGCCACATTTCATGTTAGTGCAACTGGTCTTGTCTTTCCTCTCCTACTGCTCCTGCTGTGACACCTAGACGCTTTCCTGAGATTCTTTGCTGGAACACAATCTTTGACAGTTTGCACTTTCTCTTTTTGTGCCAACATTGTTCATTAACATACATTTTTTTCCTCCCTCCTGAAGTTTGTGGACAACTATGGGACTGCACAACCTTCATTTAGCAATATTACAAAGCTGAGGTCTCTTAAATCTGCACTTGTTTCCCAGGATCTCAGTCACCCTGGTCATCTTGATAACACTTCTTTGCATATATTCCACTCTAAGTTCATCTTTCACTGTCACTCTTCACATGCTCTCTGAGACCAGCTCATGCTTTTAGATAATTCTTCAGATAAAGGAGTAGCAACCATGAGATGGGACAATGTTGTGTAGTACTGCTCCTGTCAGACATTGATATTTTTTTCTTCAGAAATAAATGGCTGAATTTAAAAAGGTAGGATAAACTCACAACTTTTAGCATCTCCATGAGCCTTTATTTTTTTATTTTGGATGAAGATGCTTCCAGTTTAAAAAAAAATGCTGGACTATGCAATAAAACTTCACTTTGTTTTGGGCCTTGGCCCACAGACACTTCACAAAGGTTTGCTGAGCAGATAAGCAGCATTAGAATGACTTAGAAAGATGAAGATGAACATTAAATTAATCAGACAATGCTCTTGGGGGAAATTGCCACTAATTTCAGATTTTTCATCTCCCAGAAATCAATTATTGTTATGTTTATTGATATTGTACTTGTCACTACTTTCAGTATTTTTGCAATGGTGACAGAGTCTAAGAGAAGAAAGAGGTGAGGAAAGATATAGTAAATCATTTACAGCTTCTTTCTCAAGGCATCAGAACTTAATAACCAGCTATGTGTGAGTCAGTAGATAAGAGTAGTAGGAAACATGGGAAGTTTTCACACATGCACACATCTTTTTGACAAAAAGTTTACCCAGCTCTACTTGCAGGTTGTGTGGAATGTAACTAGGTCTTAAAGATGTTTGTGACATGTCAGGAAACATTTATAAATTCCATTGATTTTAGCACATGAAAGATTCAGAACATCATAAAACACTTTCTGTGAGCAGACATAGTTTAAGTTTTTTAAATGCCCTCCAGGAGTTCACAAATACTTCTCAAGTATGAATAAAATTCTTCAAGAAATAAGTGGAAGGTGCTGAAACTTCAGTTTGATAAGTATGACAATAACGTAACTCTGAAAATAGGATGATAAATATGCCAGGGCAAAATACAACATCAGTGGCAACCAAAGGAAAGGTACTTTCTAAGGCAGCTGTGTCAGGCCTACTGCCAATGCTTCATTCACTAATGGCATCAGTTTTGGGCCACATGGTGACAAGTTCATGCTGTGGTGCACCTCCCTTCTCCCCCCATGAACACCACAATGGCAGAACGCAACGGGTGCCATAGATTGCATGACCTGTTGCATGCAGGGAGTTAGGCTAACTCATCTGAATATTTCTCTTTTGAATCATTACAATTTTCCACTGGGAATTGGTTGGACTTGTTGAGGCAAGTACTATTTAAACGGTGTAAAAAACATCAGAATTTGGCATTTTGAAATTAGGACTAACTTAACTTACGTTAGTAGGGTTCAGGACAAAGAAGAATTAGTGCTATAATATTACTGTCATGACTTCTCATTAAATCAGGCTTCCTACTTTGCAAACATTAAGTTCAGCTTTGGAATTTAAGAAGAAATTTTAATTTAATCATAAAATATAGAAAATATTTCTATGGCTACAGAGTGATAAGAACCATTACTATGGCAGTCACTGAATATTCCTGTAAATCTTGTTAATGAAATCCCAGTATTGGAGTCCTCTGATCACAGCACAAGAGTTAATGCTTAACCTTTCCCCAGGATACAAGGTATCTAAAGCCTGCTGCAAGCGAAGATGCATCTATTAGATTTAGAAATTGTCATTGAATTAAGTTAACATTTTTTGGTCTTAACAACATTAAATGGGTGCCCCAGTGGCACTGGCGGGCATATGTTCTTGTTTGTCTGTATAATATTTAATTTAGAGTATGCCCATACTGTGTGACTGAGATGTGAGAAGTGAAGAAGGGATTATGAGCTCATTACAGTTATGACACAGCCTTCTGCTAACAGGGCTGTATGGCTTCTGGGACCCAGGCTAGTAGCTCCTGCCTAGTGCCTCCGCACTGCATGTTGTGAGCATTGGCGTTAGTCTGAGGGTTGAGTCAACATACCCAAGGAGGACAAGGTCCTTATCAGCTTGGTCGATCAGACAAGTGAATGCTTACCTGGCATACTGAATAGAATATTTCAGTTGGAAAGGCCCTACGATGGTCATCTAGTCCAACTGCCCGACCGATTCAAGGCTGACCAAAAGTTAAAGCCTGTTATTAAGGGCATTGTCCAAATGCCTCTTAAACAGTGACAGGCTTGGGGCATTGACCACCTCTCTAGGAAGCCTGTTCCAGTGTTTGACCACCCTCTTTGCAAAGAAATGCTTCCTAATATCCAGTCTAGATCTCCTCTGGTGCAGCTTCAAACCATTCCTATTTGTCCTGTCACTGAATACCAGGGAGAAGAGCTCAGCACCTCCCTCCACTTCCCTGCTTCAGGAGCTGTAGAGAGCAAGGAGATCACCCTTCAGCCTCCTTTTCTCCAAACCAGACAAACCCAGATTCCATAGTTGCTCCTCACAGGACATGCCTTGCAGCCCTTTCAGCAGCTTTATTGCCCTCCTCTGGACGCATTCAAGGACCTTCACATCCTTCTTAAATTGTGGGGCCCAGAACTTCACATGGTACTCAAGGTGAGGCCACACCAATGCTGAACACAGTGGGATAATCACGTCTTCTGACCGGCTGGCTGTGCTGTGTTTGATCCACCCCAGGATGTGGTTTGCACACTTGGCTGCCAGGGCATGCTGCTGTCTCACCTTGAGCCTGCTGTTGACCAGCACCCCCTGATCCCTTTCTGCAGGGCTGCTCTCCAGCCACTCCTCTCTCAATTTATTCTTGTGCCCAGTGTTACTCCATCCTACATGCAGAATCCAGCATTTGGACTTGTTAAATTTCATCCCATTAATCATTGCCCAATGCTCCAAACTATCTAGATACCTTTGCAAGGCATCTTGTCCCTCAAGAGAGTCAACCACACCTCCTAGTTTGGTATCATCAGCAAACTTGCTAATGGTGCATTCAAATCCTGCATCCAGATCACTAATAAATATATTGAACAGAACTGGACCTAGAATTGAACCCTGAGGAACACCGCTAGTGACTGGTTGCAGTCAGATGCGGCCTCATTCACTACAACACTTTGAGCTCTGCCCTTCAGCCAGTTTATCTGAAATCAAGACAAAATTAATGACCATCAGATAAATGGATTTTTGCTTCTTATTGTCACTTTTATGCTGTGCCTTCAGTGAAATGCATGTGCTGTTTCATATTGAGATAAGGATGATTCCTTCTATCTTGTTGCTAGGGCATTTGCAAAGACATGGGTTCATTTTCCTATTCTACCACCTCTTTTTCTTTTGTGCCCTTAAACAAGAAGACTGTCCCTTTTAGAGGTACTTCACAAAGGCATCCTAGGTAGAAACTTTATCACCTGAAGTTTTCCTATGCTCAGTGAAAAGAGGTACCTCTACAGGATGATGGAAACATTTGATGGTCTGAATTACTCACAAGGGACCTGTGTCTCAATTATAAAGGAAACATCAAGCAACTAAATTCCTAACTTAGGCAATCTGTTGTGGCTCCCGGAAATAATTTCTGTGAGGGAGACTCAGTTTGAAGAAAAAAAAGATGCAAAACAGAGAAAATTGCTCTCTCTGGAGCAAAAGTCCCAACTGTAGAGATATCTGCCACAACCTTTAGAGACTATCTATCTCCACTGTTACTATGTGGTTGGGATGCACATAAATGGGTATAGATCTCCTTCCTCCTGTTTCCAGTGTTTTACCTATTTTGGCTTTGAATCTGCCTTGAAGCAGAGCCCTGAATAAAGCGATGCATGTAGACTCTATTAAAAGTACTTTACATATCCAAGGCAAAAGTTATATTCTTGATCTTCCTTTTCTCCAAACAGCATTAATTTTCCTGTAAGTTATCCAAAGTCTCTGCTACTCATGCACATATCAGCCATAGGTACACAAGAGAAAGGACAGTCTAGCCTTATGCAAATTTTTCAAGCCTTAATCTCTGTTCACATTTCCCACAAGGTTCCTCATGACACTAACAGGAACCCTGAAGGCAAGGTTGCAGAACCACATTTTAAAACATATGCTGAAATATTACAGGTAATCTTTGAGTAACAATTGTTTGGCTAAAACTCTCCTTCCTTTTATTGTCCACTGTGAAGCCTGACGTTGCTGTTGGAAGGGACTTTGTTTCTGTGGGTAGAAGTAATCAAATGCCTGAATCTCCAGGCTTCTGATGTGAGAAATAACTTTCCAAAAGAGTTATTTATGCATTTCTTTTGGAGGTAATTATTTTTGGGCATTGACATTTTCTTAAGATGGAAAGTCCTCTTAGCTTCATTTGTAACCTAGACCTGCACTGATTACCAGCCAGCTGTGTAGTTTTAGTTGGCATTACTTAATAGGGGTGTACTTCATGATTCAAACAAACGACTCTCTCCATATGCCATCAAATGCAGAACCTCCCTACATTTGTTTTAGAATAGCTGGATCTTGGCTAATTAACACTCTGGACTTGTGCATACAGTAGATGAGGGAAGAATTTAATTTTCTAGTGGATTATGTGAAGACCTGCCAAAGAGTTGGGAACAATTTAGGCAGTGTACTTTCAACATACTAAAGTACTTGATGTATGGATCTAACCCCGAACACTGAGGGCTCCTCACTGAAACTATTGACCCTAATATGTATGGGAACTTCCTTCCTGTTCTGGTGCAGTTCAAAATTTCAGGAGGATCAATCAAGGATGATTCATATTGCCTTCCCTTTCAGAATTCTCTTGAAGTCTACTTTTCCTTTTCAGAATTCCTTCTCCTAGGAACAATGCCATCCTGTCTTAAACTCTTTCTAACCCTCCAGGTAGAACCTCAGATTTTTGTCTTGTAAAATATGGGTAAGATAAAAATGAGAAGTAGTTAGTCAAGAAATTTTCTGTGTACTTTACTTACATTGAAAGGATCTGTAGAGAATACTATGCTTTTCAAAGACTGACAAATTTAAAAGAATAGTATTTTTGCAATTCATATGTAGGATAAATTACCAAGAAGAACCTCCCCTCCTGCAAATATAACACATATTCTCAAGGTCCTTATTAAATGTCTATACTCTACTTTTTTTCTAGCAATGACCCCTAAGCATTCAATACAATATCCCCATGTGAAATGACTGTCCTGAAAAATTCAGTAGGAAAAAGAAACACGCCAGATAGCAAAAGCATTGGAAGCTGATGTAGCTGAACATGGATCAATTACTGATCAATTCTAGGGAGAAAAGTATTTCTGCCCACCTTTTCTGCTTAAGAGAGTCATGTGGCTGAAGAACAGTGTCACCAAAAGCAGCAGCAGACAACTTTGCAAAATAAAACTGAAAGGAATTAAATCACATGGGAAGAAGGGCTAGTGAGGCAAGAAGATAGTGCTTTGCTTCTGATGTCTCCAAATCTTGACTTTTAATATTTGGCTATAATGCAAATCAATAGGAGGAAAAAAAACCCCAAAAGGATGAGAGAAGAAAGAAGTAGATATTATGTGGTTGCTGTGATCTACCTTTGTTATGATTTTCCTTGCTGACTATGCTAGTTTACGTGAAAAAACATCACTTAATCACCTGTCAGTGACCTGAATAGAATAAAAAAGTAATAGCATGGTCCAGCTTGGTCATTCTGATACATCTTAGCCATAATATTTACAACAAGGTGCTAGGTAGAACCTTAACCGTCTAAACAATGATTCATTGCAGGACTTCACATCAGTGCTGTAAGTAGATAACAACCAAAAATTAAACTAAATTGTATATCTTTGATGCTAGCAATACAGTACTTGTAAAGGGAAATAATGTACTGGGCAGAAGAGTTGTCTTTTCAGTGGATCTTTAGATGTCAGGCTGAAGTAGAAACACTAGTTAAGCTTTGTGTAGGCCATTTGGCATGGAACGTTATGGAGAGGAAAGGGAGAGATTTTCTTCGATATTGTAGCTGAAATGACAGAGCTGGAAATTATTTTCTTCAGTCATCAGAATGTCCCAGTTTGTTGGCTCATAGATGTCTTGGAGGTCAGAAAGAGTTGCTCACAGAAAAATTCAATCTATTTTTTTTCCTTAATTTAAGATCTGAGCAGAAAATAAACAATTATGAGGAACATAGAAGGAAAGGTTGCCTGTTTGGGCAGAACCCACACAAGGAAGAATGAACATTTTCATTTACATTTTATTATCATGAACTAACTCCATTTAAATAGATGTTATGCAATCACTCGATGACAAGCCGCATGTGAGTTTCTAAAAAATCCCCAACAAACTAAGGATGTGTAAAGCTATAACAAAAGGCTAGAGAAAATGTTTAAATTAAGAAAGCCCCATAAAAGCAGATGGCAGAATGGTAGGGGTAAGTTTTTCCCCCTTCTTGGTGAGAAAACAAGTTTCTGAAAGTTTTGGGAAACACTGAAGTGAAACAACTTTTCTGACTTTTGCCTTCTGGAGGAAGAGCCCACATGTAGCTTACAGGCAACATTTTGGAGGGGAGCACCAAGACAACTCTCCCAGGCCCTAGGAAGCTGGGAGTGAGATTGCATTGCTGTCTGAGGTGGTTCCTCCCTCGGAGCCTCAGTGCGGTTGGGTGGGAGTGGATGGCGGGTGGGTGCGTGTTTCCGGCCGCCTTCAGCACCGGCCTCCCGGTGGACAGCTCCCACCCGGGAGGACCGCGTGGGGCTGCCGGGACCTCCCACTCCCCGGCTGGCCCGGGGGCTGGTGGCCGGAGGCCAGCCCCACTCTTTGGCACAGTCAGAGCAAAAGAGAGTGTCATGGTGAAAGGTGAAAGGTGCATGCAGAGTATATTTGGACCACCCTGATCTGCTTTTGTGTGGGGGTGAAGCAGGGAGAGAAATAAAGTGGAGATCACAAGTCCGAAGTTGGACTCATGGCTGTGAGGATGAATCAGGGAGACAGAAGTATGAGAAACAGTGGGCAAGAACTAGGCTTCACTGGTACACACTAAGTTAGAAACATCTTACTGATAGGAGAGGTCAAACGCTTGAGCAGAGCTCAAGAGGAAGTTTTTTCTGTGTGGAAGAGAACTAAATTCCCCTTATGAGGGGGATAAAGACACAATAGAAGGGGTCTTTTGTATGATCTATCCCCTCATGTTAATTCATGAGCTTAACATTGCGAACCTTGATTTAGTATTCTTGTCACCGTGAGTCTGGGGAACCCTGTTCTAATGGCTTCACTTATCAAAAGCTAGGGTGAGGACTGGTCTTCATCTGTACCTTCTTCATTAAGTGTTATGGGAGTTGGCATCTCCTGTGGAAATGGGCAGGAGAAAAGGTCAAGCATTTCTCTTGTATCAGGAGCTCTACATTTTATATATATAATCTCAGCACAGCCATATCCTTAGTGGGAGCACAAGGGGAGCTGGATGTACTTATCTAGAAAAATCCAAACCTATTTTATAACCTATGGTGTCTCAAGTAGTCTTCATTCCAGACCCAGTTCAAATCTCCTTGCAGAGTGGGGTCATCTTTCTAAATGAACCCCCCTAACAAACTACCAAATTCCCTCACACACTGCACACTGCCAGGCTATGCCATGATTGCATCTTTTCAGTACCTGCCTCAGCTTTCACCCTTCATCTACGTGTGACTGGGATGCACACAGAGCTGGCAGCCAGCTGTGTGTCAATACTGCAGT
>NW_009260028.1:8951878-9045757 GCF_000687185.1 Egretta garzetta | reverse complement strand
CTTTCCCTTTCTGGCTCTGCAATCTTTATTGAATTTTCATTCATCATTATGAGGGATTCCTTCAGCACTGTGGAGTTGCCATTTGGATGTGAACATATTCAGTCAAAGTAGTTTAAACTCTTAATTTATTGCTTGTTAAACACATCAGCTCTGCTATCATGGTCACTCTTGCTGAGGTAGCTCTCACAGAAGAAGAAAATCAGAAGAGCCAAAGCCCAACTAGAGCTTAATCTGGCTACTGCCATAAAATACAACAGAAAATGTTTCATAAAGACATTAGCAACAGAAGAAGGGCTAGGGAGACTCTCCATCCTTTATTAGATGCAGGGGGAAAAATAGTGACAAAGGACAAGGAAAAGAATGAGGTACTTAATACCTTCTTTGCCTCAGTCTTTAATAGTAAGGTCAGCTGTTCTCCAGGTACCCAGTCCCCTCAGCTGGAAGACAGCAACAGGGAGCAGAATGAAGCGCCCATAATCCAAGGGCAAATGGTTAATGACCTGCTACACCACACAGACACACACATCTATGGGGCTGGATGTGATCTGCCCAAGAGTACTGAGGAAGCTGGCAGAAGTGCTCACCAAGAAACTTTCCATCATTTATCAGCAGTCCTGGCTAACCAAGGAGGTCCCAGTTGACTGAAGGTTGGCAAATGTGACGCCCATCTACAAGAAGGGCTGGAGGGAGGATATGGGGAACTACAGGGCTGTCAGTCTAACCTCAGTGCTTTTCACCCTAGGAACAAACGATAAGACAAGAGGAAACATCCTTAAGTTGCACAGGGGAGGTTTGGATTGCATATTAGGAAAAATTTCTTCACTGAAAGGATTGGAAGGGGCTACCCAGAGAAGTGGTTGAGTCCCCATCCCTGGAGGTATTTAAAAGACAGGCAGACGAGGTGGTTAGGAACATGGTTTAGTGGTGGACTTGGCAGTATTGGGTTAATGGTTGGACTTGATGATCTTAAAGGTCTTTTCCAACTTAAACAATTCTATGATTCTAAGGCTAGTGTAGGAGCCAACATTGGCAAGCATGAAAATGTAGAAGCCTATGGACCTCATCTGCTGGCCATGGAAGTGGATGCACGTGGGCACTGGGTGTAAGAGAGCAGTGAGTCACCCTGGTAGATTTCAAAGCCTGTTTCTGGTGTAAGAACATGACTTCCCCCAGAAGCAAGGGACAGTGGAAGGAAGCCCACCTCTAACCCAAGTGTTAACTTGCAGTCAGAGTAACCTCCAAGAATTAGCCCTGCCAAGTAATAACTCTCTGGTTTGCCACTGTGGGGTTACTGCTGTCAAGCACTTGGCATACATGAAAGTATTTCATGGGATTCACAAGAATTCTTTGGAGACTCTCCCCTAGAAGTATGGTGAATATCCCAGCTTTCAATAAATTTTTTTCTTTTTTTGAGAGAGAATGAGATCCTGGAAGTGAGCAGAGGTTCTTGAAGCTCTTCACTTTTGTACAAAGAACAAAATAAATGTAGATACTGCAGGTAGAAACCTTGTCTGACAGGGACTGCTGCTGTGTTTTATATGTGTGCCCTGACAGTGGTGGCCAGGGCAGTGAGCAAAGGACACTTACTGATTCCAGTGCCCATCTGTGGCTACTAAAGAGCAGGGGGAAGCAGCCCTTTGAGTATATTTAACCATTTCTGTCATGTAACTTCAGAGCAGTTATGCTTCTTGTTGGTTTGATTCAGGTGTGTGTCTGCTTTTTATTAGTTTCCCTCTTTTTTGGTTTACAGAATGGAGCTAAGGAGAAGTAGTTTTAGAGTAATATCAGACTGGCAAAGGGAAGAGTCAATCCCTGTGTCTTACTTTTGGTTTTGCTTCCCTTGGAAATACAAGTGACATTAGGAAGGGTTATGAGAGTTTCTTTGTTTTCATCAGAAATGACAGAAATAAAACTGTTAGTTGAGGCTGAAAGATAGGAAAATGTAAGCTAAAGGCAAAATATAGACAGACAAATATATTGTTTTTAATGTTTGCTTTTGAATTAAAAAAGACTGCTATTAGCAACATACACGATTTGTGTTTGTTATTCTAAGAGTTGACTTTACCTTGACAGCATGCCTTTAATTTCAGAAATCATTACTGAAATTGAAAAGAACAACCTTCTTTAAGAAAGTGTGCTGTAATGCACTGCTTTTCATCATAAGTTTTTAGCTCTACAGTAAGTTTGTTTTGCACTGCACAAACCCCTGCTTGACTCTTGAAGTGTGGCAAAGGTGTTTGAGTTTACAGCACCCTGTTCCCTACCCAGAGGTTACTGCTCTCACAGGGTCATTTGCCTGAGTCGGAAAAACCATTACAGCTACTTGGTGAAATTTCTTCAGATATTTCCTTCTAATGACCATTTACAGTTTTCTTTTTCAAGGCATTGTGTCTATTTCCCTCTTCCTTTCAAAGAGACCCTCGCATCATTCTGGGGTCAACAAATGAATGTGGAACCTTTGCTTCTTTGGATGCTTGAAAATCCTGCAGGTGATTGCTTTCCTTACTCCGGAGATCTCCTAATTCAGGCTTTACACACAAGCATGCATGCACACACACACACACACACACACACATTGATCCTCTTCTTCAATGTCATAAATTTTAATGTAGTTTAACATACTGAGTTGTCACCAATTTGATTTTCTAGGTCAAAGAGTTCAACCTCCTTTAATCACTGTGTCCATAGCTCTCCATTACATTCAAAGAGCTCTTCTGTGCAATTTAAACTGCCTACCGTCAAGTTACAGTCTTTGCCTTAGCTTTCCCTCCAGTGTTTTCTTGGCTGAACTTATTGCAAGTTTCTGCTTAGGGCTTTAAGGAGCCTTCAGCCAATTTATGGTAAATCTGATGCTGTCTAAATATTGGCAATGACTATGAAGGCATCCCATGCTTCTATAAAAAAAAAAAGATGACAGCTTGCAATACGTACTGTTAAATATTCTGCTGTGTCCACAGTTGTTTGGGGTTTTTCTGTTTTGTTTTGGTTGTTGTTGTTGTTGTTGTTTTCTTTCCAGAGATCTCCTTTATGCAGCTCTGCTAATCCCCTGGATTTTTGGCTCAAAGGCTTTCTGAAGCAAAGACCACAGGAGCAGAAATAGGCTGTGCCAAAGACACTGGATATATCCATACTACAACATAGTGGTCTTCCAAGTAGTTTGAAATGGAGTAGTTTGGGCACTAAAAGAAATCTAGCTGCATTTCACTCTGGTCTGTCTGGCATATAGCCAAGACCTAGTAACACAGGCAACTTGTCAAGAGGGGCTTGGTGGGTAATAAGCTCAGATTTAGTTCATGCTGAGCATGGCGACCTTGGGCCCAGCTCTGCATCAGCATGGCTGAGCCTGAAGCACGTGTCTTCCGAGTCTTCAGTCTCCTCTGAAGAGTAATTTGACTCCCACCCTTTGAAGCTAAATGCAAAGACATGGAGGTCTTTTCTGTACATCAAGGTAAGCTTGTGTGTGCAAACACGTGGGCAGTGAGAGCTCAGGGTAGAAGGAGTGGCTTTCATCTCTTTTTATGGTTTTTATAAGAGCCAGGAACACTAGAAACCATTTAGTGAGACAGCGACAGAGACCTTTTTGATCTGATTTTACTCCATGACAGTTTTGCATGTGGAGGAGAAGGAAGGGATTCATACACATAATTCTGTATTTGTATTTCATAAGAACTAATCAGCATCACAGATATTTGTAAGTTTTATTTTTTTTTAAATCTCCCATTTAGAATGGGTAACCTTCCACTGTAACTTTCAAAAACAGAACGCCCACATCAGTTATATAAATTTCATTGGGAATCCAATAATAATCCCTAAAAATCTTAGGGTGAAGCCTGTCATGTTGTTGAAGAAAACAGCCAAACTCCCAGTGATGTTAGGTGGTCTGGAGTTCCATTTTTAATGAACAAGTCATGGAACAAAATGCATGATATGATTTTCCAGCTGTCCAGCCATATCATTCTACAATAATGTTTTCATCATTTTTAACTAGTATGATACCCTAGAATTTAGAATACAAATAAGATTTCTGTGATATGGAGTCCAAACCCCACACATAACAGCACAGTATATCTTCATTAACAAGAAACATTTCTATTGATTTCATTTTGCAATGTTTCATATTACACATAACAAATATGTATGGTCACCTAAATGAATTATTGCAATTCAATTTGGAATGATTGCATAAGGTTATTGTATTATCTCTAGGATGCCTTAGTCTCTGGGTGTCAAAACTGTTTTTATTTAATGGAATAACATGGGAAAGTTAATCAGAGTAGGTGAACCTCTGTGGGACTCAAGGTCACAAACACTCAGTCTCAGCTGTAAATGGGGAGCTCACATTATTTATTTATTTATATTTTTTAACTTGGAAAATATATTTATGCAAGTGAAAAAGACGGTGTGGGATTTCTTAGCACACTCAGTCCTGGTGAAAGTCTCATTTAGTTTTCCAGCAGGAAATCTTTTTTCCTCAGAAAGATCCTACAAGGCAATCCCTCATCGTTAAATGAGGAAAAGTTGTACTGCAATCAAGTCTCTCCCAGGAAAACTCATAATTTTGGCATCTGTCTGAGATTTTACATCACCCTTGTAGGAAATGAAACAATTCTTTTCAGAGAAGACCATTGGTGTTATGCTAAGATTGCAATATTCAGTGCTACTCTACTAATTGTTTCATGAACACTTTGCTTTTTCTTCTTTGTCCTGTTTACTTTGTCTACCCTTCTCTCACGACAGGCTAATATTTTGAATTCATTGAGTCAGGAATTGCTTTTTGTCTCCGTGTGGCTGGATTGTGCTTAGTACAGCCTGCCTTGGTGGGGTCTGCTGGACCCTACCTGCTGTTGGAACAGAAAGTTGAGTGAGCAACTCCGGAGCAAGAAGTTGAGTATGTGTGCAGCCAGAGTAAAGCATTTCCACGAAGAAAATAAATTGCCCATTCAAAGGGCCTTAAGAAATAAATCTGATCTGCAGATTTTTTGGAAGGCATGTCACTGTGCATGTCAAATACTGTGCTGCTTGGTAACAGAGGAGGGAAGAAACCAAAAGATCATCTGAAAGACAGCCTACAAACTGAAACAGATGTCTGAAAAGTGCCTTTGCTCCTAGATGATCTTCTCCCTAGTATCATTCTCTTGGCTAGACAGTGATGGGTGAAAAGGATCATGCAAAAAAGTTGCTCTCTATTCTACATAATGGTTTCTTTGAGGCCCACCTCCCTATCTCTAATCCTGACTTTGTGCCAAACAGCATCACTGCCATAGTGAGTTAGAGCAATGGTTCATCTTAGCTTGGTCTTTTGTCTTTGAGAGTGACCAGTAGCAAACACTTATGGAAGGACATCAGAGGGACTGGATAGATAGGGCAATGCTTCCTTGGCATATCCTCCCATCATCTGGGATCATCCTGGCCAGGGCTCCCCTATTCCAGACCAATCATCTGGGGTTGCCTTGTTCTGCGCAGAGTTTGTTAACAGAAACCAACAAAGTGTTTCTTGTTCAGGCCCAGGCGCTGTCTCTGCCAAATCTGCATCTGCGGTACAGCCTCCCTGCTCCAAAGCCACAGAGTTTTGGGTAACCATCAATACTGAGTCCTCAGCTGATGACAATAAATAGACACAGAATCCCTGAGCTCTCTTGCAAATAAAAAGGAGCTGCTGCATGTCACTGTCATGCAACAAATGATTTCCGTTCACCCAGAGGTTTGACTGAATTTCAATCACAGGCTTAAAGAGTCAGCCTTGGTTTACTCAGGGGAACAGGGCTGTTTTCAGTGGTCAGCAAAAGGAAGGCCTAGACTGTTCATTAATATTTTAAAAAGCCAAACACCAAAATGACATAATGAATGATATATCGTCTCCACTGCCTCTACATTAAGACAAAGCAATCAAGAGGTTTCTAGCTGAGAGTCAGTTAAAGGAAAGCTCCCTCAGATCCCAGCAGTGCTTCTGTGATCAGATTTCTTTCCCCTAGAATTGGTGGCCAGATCCTTCACTGGTTTTCTTCACTCTGGCTGCCTGGGAGTCAGTGTTTCCCTGCCTAGCCTTCGACTCTCTTGGAGATGCGTATCAGCAGTGCCTCTAGAGAACAGAAATTGTTTTCATGGGTGAAGCTGTGTTGTTTTGAATTAGAACTCCGACATGAAATAGGAAATTCTCATCCAGAAACTTGCATATGAATGGCATTGATGACAGCAACTGTGCCTGCAGACAGCACCCAGTTCGTGCCCTGTACCCTGCAAGCCCAGCCCCACTGGGTCTGAGTTGGCCCATAACTGGTGTTACTAGTGTGGAGGGTACAATCCCAGGGTTCCTGCACTGTTGCTGCATGTTAGGCAATCCTTGTATTACTCAACATCCCTTCTCTCACATGGTGACCTCTATAACCCTATACATCTGGATTCCTTCATAGATGGGACTCTGCATCCTTCTGTATCCTTAAGTAACCAGCTAAGTTCTTACAGAATCTAACTGGCTGAGAAGGAGAAAGCTCAAATTTGAATGCTCAGATCAGAGGGTTTTTCTGTATGTGTTCACCATGAAGTCTTCTATGGTGGAATATATTAGTGAGAAGAATGATTTAACATCAAATATATGTGTCTGAAGCCACAAATTTAGACATGTATTCCCAAATTTTCTTTATAAAGAATTGTCTAATAGGCAAGCAACTCTTCTGTCATAGTAATATAAGGGTTACTTTCTTATTTATAAGTCTAGACTCTGAATATAAAGCATTTTTACAGGGTGAAAATATTGGCTTTAAGTTCCTGAAGTGGTACTGACATCGTTACTGGCAGATTCAGAAACATGACACTTTTACATTTTCTTGTTTAATGAGATATAGATGGGCAGGCATTAAGATAAATGTTTCACAGAATTTGAATGATATTAATTCAATACAATAGTTGATGGCTGAAAACCATGGCATTTTTTGAGCACACATGGCTGACAGCACAGAGACATTGTGGAGAGGGATCTCCACTACCCTGGTGTCCACCAGCATGGAGGTGTGTACGGGTGTGATTCCACCTCCGTGTTGCTGCAGGATCTCCTCCGCTGACATTGCACCCCGGCTTGCCTTGCACCATATGTGGAACCTCTGCCTTGTTCAGTGTACAAAGCTATCATTTTGGTCTCACATTTAAAAAGTGATCTGTTACTCAACCTGAGATCTCTTAAAGGGTTCATCTTCTACACAGGAGTTAAAAACTTTTTGATTATCTGTTGGTACTCATCAATGTAAAAATGGATTTTTTTTTTCGTGATAAAATATATACTCATAGTCTTAATTACTCAGATTTCAGATGGTGTGTTATGGAAATAGTTATTAGGTGCCACTTAAGACTGCAAATGCATGTTTGACACTCAGACAGACCAGCTAAATTTCAGGTGCTTGGTGATCAGGACCACTGTTCTGAGGATATGTGCCGGGGAAAGAGACACTATGGAAGAAAAATGTGGCTATAATGCATATTTCATTGTCACCTTAGTTGTGGAAAGGCAATGAGCACTTCATAGCACTGAAAGTTACTTGTCAGTAAAACCACAGGCAAAGATGTGAAATAGAGTCAGAAGGAAAGGGAAGGTTTTTTTGTGAAAAGTGATACCAGGATTTTTGTATTAGGGGAAAATCAAAAGATTGTGAATGGATACAAATAAGCTGAACTGACACAGGTTGTTTTCCTAGTGAAATAATTTTTTAAAAAAGTGGCATAAATCAGCAAAGCAATAGAAATGTCAGCACTAGTTGGAGATTCAATGTGGAGAGGGAACCAATGGAGGAGGGGGTTTAGCCTTTGTCTCCCCAGAAAATCAAAGTCTAAATTTGAAATTATGGGCTCATTTATTAATTCATTCTTGTAAGATGCTTACAAAGTCTGATCCTATCTGTTGGGAAGATTTATCCTAAACCACTTTTATATCCTTACTGGAAGTGTGCATAAGTAAGGAGAATAAACTGGCATCTCACTATTATAATTAACCCCCTTTTTATAGGTATTCTCTGTGTGCATGTATAGCACACAAAAAAGAAAACTTCTTAGGGAATGTATTAGATACATGCAGATATGTATTTATCAGTGACAATGGCTTGCATTGCAGCTGATTGATAGACACAATTTCTTATCCTCTAAAATTTTTGCATAACCACTGTGAAGTTTGGAAGCAGGCTGGCTAAGAGTTTTACTTATTGGTGAGTTGCTCTTGTCTTTGACTAGAAGAAAATTCAACAGAGTTCAGAGATTTGGATCAGACTCATCTGTGGTCTGGAAATCCCTATCTACTTGGACTGCATGAATTTGTATTCATGAATTTAATCTGGACCCAGCTTCTTTCCAAAAAATGTAAACCAAAAAAGAAAACTAATTTTTGTTTGAAGGGACCAAAGAATGATGAATTTAAAATTAAAATATTGCTAGAGCCCATGAATCCTGTAGCTACCCTTATATAGGACTCACTGAGGTGCGATATTGCGTGTTGACAAACCAAACATTCTTCCTGACACTGAAAACCCCATCCAAAGTTGAAAATATCTTCCTTCATAGGAATGTAATCTATGTTGAACTTCTGCATTTTTGCAGACTGCCTTCTCTGGTTCTATTCTTTTCTCTTGTGTTTATTACCATTGTCCACCATAGATTCTTCTCACCTTCTCCTTCCCTCCCTATCTTGTCCTGCCTCTCTGTCCACAACTTCCAGATTTGGTAGAGCAAACATTACTCACAGACTGATGTGCTGACTTCCAAAAGCATCAGGACTTTTGCATCAGGGTCCAGGAGGAAGCATTCTGTTAAAATTTTATCTCTAGAAAAACAAACACAGTACCTAGTATGGTCAGAGTCAAGGGGCCTGGGAGAAGTTGCGATATGGGATTTATACTCATCCCTTCCAATGCTATATAGCTTTGCCTTGGACCATCACTTCCTAGGATCCAAAAAACTGTTTAAGGTTTTACTTTTACATGGATAGAATCTTTCATCGCAAGTGTCCCATGACTGTTGTGAGGCAGAATGGCAGAATCTAGTTTATTGTGTATTTTCCTAGGATAGAATTAATAAATTACATGGGTAAACTCTTCAATATTACTGTATTAATTGATAAAGATTAAACCCTGTCCCCATGAAAATAATCAGCAAAACTTCACTTGATCTGAGTAGGTCAGGGTCTCCCTTCCTTGAGTATTAAGCCTCAGAGACAGAGACAGGTGAATACCAACATGTTTTTCTTAGTGTGGAAACCATGAGCCATGAGCTTATTTTTTTCAATGTTTCTGTGTATTTCTGAGTTTCCAAAGGACAACCTAGTCAGGACTCCCTTCAGTCCCGCCCAGTAAGTGTCTTTGCAGTGTTTTGTATTACCATGTCTTTTCCACAGAGCAGTATTGTGACAAGTTTCACTCAAATTTCACTCACCATCTCGAAACATAAATTCTGACCTACCTCAAAAGGCAATTCCTAGCTACCTCAGCTCTGTTTCAAATGCTTGTGATTATTTCCTTGATTTTTGTTTTAATCATGGAAATGTCCGTTGTGCTCCTATTATTTCCTCTGTGGGCTAAGAAGAGAGAACAATGTGAAATTTCAGTGGATGAAAAGATGGATGTCTTAGTTCCAATGCATTTCCTGAGAAATGAATGAAAAAGCTTCATAGGGAGGATAAATTGACCAATTAGTAAACATAATGCATAGAACACTTTGTAAGATTGCAGATGCTGTAATCTGACGGGAACCTTTACATCTTCAAACAGGAACATGATGGAGTTCTAATTATTCTGCAATTGGAAGAGCTGATAAATGAAACTGTCCATCCCCAAAATATGCAGAGTATCTAACAGGCATCTGAACCTGAATTTCAAATCAATAGGGTTTAATATTTCACTAGCAATCATACATTTGAAAATCAATGCTGTCAGGGTTGGTAATGCTCTCCCATAGAAGAGATAGTTACAAGTCAAGGAGATTGAAGGCAAACATTCAGGGATGAACTAACAAAAGCTGTTCAAAAAGTCTTGTCTGTTTAAAGAAGTGAAAATTATTTTACATATTGACTTTAAAAATTTAGGTCTTTGATTTTTGAACCAGTAGAGCAAAGTAGAGCTGTTATGAAACACAAGGGAAAACACAAGAAGTGCAATTAAACATTTTCAGTAACTTGTAGTATGTAGACTTCTCTGGAAAGGAGCTGTTAAGATCCATAATGACATTTGCTGGGGGGAAAACACCCTTGCTATAGATACTCAAAACTTGTACAGACCAGCACATACTCATACAATGTAAAACTTCACTGCGAAACATTGCCATGTCTTGGAAAATGGGTGAGGTATACAAGAGTCCCTAAATCTGTACCTCTTTTCAGGCTGGCCTTCTTACAGCACCAGGTATATCTTCGATGAGACGATCTTCTCTCCACAACCCTCTCTCCTTTAATGTGTTCCTCCCATATCAACCATGCAAGAGATGAACTTCAACAATGATGGGATGTTTTAGTTTGTTTAGAAGGAGCACTGACATGGTGTGATGGGATCCCAAATACTATTCCACCAGTCCAAAGCAAAGATTTCTGTTACGTTTGCTTGACCTCTGGCACTCGCATGTTGCGAAGAGAGGAAAGGATTTGTTTCTGGGAGCAGATCATCTTATAGCTTGAGTGAGCCTGGAATTGAAGGAGTATCTTTTTCACGTGCTTTGGCTGAAGGAGGAGATTCCTGTAGGAGATCTAACATGACACTAGAAAAGAGTGCCACAGAAGTACAGAGCCTAGAAAGCAAAGAACTGTATCACAGCAGGTACTCTAGCTACTTAGATACATTTCTGAAACAGCAAATTCTGCGTTGTTGCAAGTCCTTGCACCTGTGACAGTGTTATCTTCAGATCCTGAATTTTCTGAATTCTTCCCACAGAGCAAAGACAAGTTTAAGGACTCATCCACTTCTTACTTTCAAAGACACTGAATGCCAAACTCTGATGGCAACCCAGGAGCTGTGAGAAATTATTGTTTGGCAATATGTCTTCAGTAACTGTTTTGAAGTTGCTGCAGTTCTTTGGAATTGATTTTATTTTTCTTGTTTTGATATTTTCTTTCTCTGTAATGTTCAAAAAGCCACTAAAAAGGGACAATTTACAAATTATTCACCCTTCTGCTAACTGACTTCTGAAGGACAAATAACTAGGCTTCCTTAACCTAAATAGAGAACACACATAGTGCCTTCTTGGGATAATATTGTATATTTGTCCATTCCACTACAATAGAAGCAAGGTTTTCTTAACTGCAAATTAGTCCTAGTTTGAGAAATTGCATTTTATGGGTTTCTGATTATTTTTACGTTAGAGTTCATCTAAACTTGACCCTACAACCAGACGTCACTATCAGAGATAGTATGCATGCACTTAGCCTCATTTGGGGCTATCTTGCAGTCCATACTTCTGCTGTTCCAAACAGCACAAGTACGAGAATGTCTTCCTCACATTCCCTATTTCTTAGGGACTGTAACATGAAGCAAAGCCCATGGCAAGCAGAACAATTTGAAAATCTTACTCTGTTAAGAGTTTTTCTGAACTCACACCCTTATTTCCCCAAATGAACAGCACTGTCTTTTTCCCTGCCAATCAGAAAGACAGACAGCTTACGGTTACAGGTCTAAAAGGTGCATTTCCCTCCCATGGCCTGCCAGTGGCCATGAGCACCATTCCTCGTTGTTGTCATGGCTGTGATGTTTAGAACTGTTGTGCTGATGTGCTTGTTGCAGCAATATCATTGTAAGGTTAATATCAACCCAGATCTCAGTCAAAGTAAAAAGATAAAAGACAGTAAATAAGTTTGGTTCTTTCCTTGCTTTGCTTCATTTACTGGGTTTCATTCTTCTTAGTTTCATACTCAGCTCATAACTCTTCTGTTTAGCCTGGAAACTTCAAGGCTCATCTGCAGCTAACTGACCATGACTTTGGACCGCTGGAGAACAGATAGCATAAGTATATTAATGGCCATGTGGTGCTTTGCCACTAGGAAAAGCCATTTTTAATAAGTGTACATTAATAATATGACCTGTGTGTATCCTTGTAGAAAGATATGATGGTCTTGATGATTTTTGACATTGTTACACTATGTTTTCACTTTAAGAGGCATGAGAAAATAAAATCAGCCCTTGTCTACCCCCTTATTTTGTGTTAGGCAGTGAACAAAGGAGAAGCTCAATGCTGTTGCTGAGTCTAAAGATGGGGACTGCAGAGTGCAATTCACTGAATGATGGAGAGTTGCAGGATTAAGGCAAATAAAGGAAAGGCTAGGTCAAGAAAATTTGGCCTTGCATCTCACTTGTCATGTAGTGTGTAATGACTACAGTGTTTTGGCCTCATTCACTCATGAGAAGTTAAGAGAATGCCTACACTGGTAAACTGAAGCATGCAGACACTGAAATACAATTATCCTCAACAACAAATCATGAGCCTGATTGCTATCATCATCTCAACCCGGTTAGGATTAGCTGTTTTCCAGGCAATTCCCAGCCACAGCTCAGGGGTAGCATGGGAAGGGCAATGCTCCGACCTCCTAGCAGAGACGAGGCTCTGCCTCTTCCTCACTGGCTTTCTGGTACAGTCTCCAACACCCCCCCCAACAGGCCTGTTCATCTCCTCACATCCTTCCTGCTAATGTTCTCACCTAATGCCCAATAAAATCTTTGTTCCATGGTATAGAAGGACCGCTCTTACTATGTTTTGGGCCTCAGATAAACAAAAAAAAAAAGCAAAAATTATAGTGACTGGGCGCTGGAGTGTGTCCACACAGTCCTGGTAATGGCAACTGTCTGGCCATGCCTGACGAGGTACAGGGGAGGATCACAACAACTGAACTCTGTCTGGATTTGCTTTGTTTTGCACAATGAGGTTAGCCAAGAAGGTGGCTACAAGAACATTGCCTGACATGGGTGTGTCATAAAGAAAACAGCAATGGCCTATATATATGGGACAGAAGCAGAAGTTCTTCAGACTGACTCCTCTTCCTTTAATCACCTTCAATCTCCCAGACTGAATTGAAGAGGATGGCCAGAACATGAAGGACATTGGAGGTTATAACTTAATGAAAGTCCAAAATTTTTCCACAAATGTTTTAGAACTTTCCTGGTAGTGTTTCTGCTCATACATACTTGGGTCACACCTGCCTTTCCACAGGCATATCATCTTTGTGATTTGCAGTTAATTAGCTAATATATCAGGATCTCTCACCTCTTTCTTTTCTAATTGATAAGCTCCTAATTCTTACCAGAATTTCTTGTTGTTGGTCCTTACTAATTTGCATTTTCATTTGGTTCACAAATCTGATCACTAAATTTCATCCTAACACAGTTACTCTCAAGATAATCCAGTTCTCCCTGGAGGATGTTCTAACCCTCCTACATTTACATTACTAGCACACATGCTGTATTTTACACCAGTTGTTAATGAATAGCAGAGAAGATTGCCCCAAGCTGGGTCCTTGTTGCAGCCCTAGTAACCTCCCAGCAATCCAAACATTCTTCTTTCAGCAGAGTTCATTATCGTCTCTCTTTAACTGGTTCTCTAATAATCTTTATCTGCTCCCATTACCTAATAACTTCCCATACAGCACCAAAGCAAATGTTTTACTGAAATATGAACAGATCCAGCAGAGTCCATTGACTTAAAACTGAATAAATCAGTCATCACATCATGTGAAAGATATTAGATTAGTCTAGAATGATTAACTTTTCAAATACCATGTTGATTTAATAGCATTTTCTATTTTCTTCCAAGATTTTAATTATTCTTTCCTTCAAAATTTGTTTTAAAGCTCACATACTACTCAAGTCAGACTAATAAGTCCACAGTTACCTAAGTCAGAAGGGGGAAACTCCTTAAGTCATGCATTTGTTATTCTCTGAAGATTTGCTATGATCACTGATTTGACAGGTTTATTAAAAATCCTTCCTAACAATGTCCAACTGTATGCAATTTCGCCTGCCTCTTCCTGCTGCATTCTGGGATGGACATTGCAATGTCTCCAGCTGGAGGATGTGAAAATCTTTCTATCTTGCTTTCGTCTCAGAGAGTGGCCATTTCTTTTCCTGTACGTTCATTCTCGTTAGCTATCCTTCATTTTCCGAATTTCTGTATTCAATGATCCTTACTGAATGTGAGGCAAATTATTCTTTTAATATTTTTTAGTTTATCTGCATTACTTTCAATCCTTGAGCCATCCTCAACATTGCAATTGGCTCTGCTTCTCTCCTCACCACCCTTCACTCTTCTCTTATTTATGTAACTAAAGAAGGTTTTGCTGTTCTCTTTTCCTTCACAAAGTTTAACTAAACTTGGATTTTGGCAGCTTTCTCTTCATCCCTATGCTTCCTGACCTCCAGGATGCAGCTGTCTGTGCTTCAGTCCCTTTTTCCTTTCCTTGCCCAGGGGCTGTTCTTGTGTGGTGAAATGTGTACGCCCTGAGCTGGGCTCTTCACTTACAATTTTACGTGCAATCCCCTTGCTCTCAGAAGAAGGGAGGGTGGTTGGACTTCTCCATCCTGCTATTGGTCACCCTGCTTATATGATGTTAAGTCATGTCTATCAGGTTTATAATGATGCAACAGAAACCAACTATTTTCCAAAAACAAAGCATAAACATTACAAGCATGTTCACCTCATAAATTTGTTACTCAAGTGCTGACACTGGCTTCGTTGCTTCAAATGATGAGAATATGTTATTTCAGGTGGGTGACTAAGGTAATAGTATACGTACATATAATATTGGGACAGCAAGCTGTCCAAGCCCATCTGAGTTTCAGACCTTAGAGGAAGAATTAAGGAGTCAGACTCCATTTCACTATGTGTTAACATTTTTTTTTTTTTTTTCCCGAGGGCAGTAACTTTCCTACTACTGTAGTCCAGGCTGAAGCCCAGCAGACCCATTTTTTCTTCTTGGGACAGATCAAGGACAAATCTACAGAGGTCCGTAGAGTTGGACGGACATTAAAGGATTGCCGTGAGAGCAAATCCAAGCACAGCAGAATGCAACATTTTAAAGGAACCTTTTTAAACCCTACTTTTTTTTAAAAGGACTTTTCCTAGATGTAGCATTTTAAAGCAAGTCCAAGCAAAAGAGGTAGGTTTATTGAGGCTGGGTGTGGACGTTAGAAGAATGCAAATTGTCCTTTTGCTTTCAGTTATTGTGGTTGTGGCTGGGCAGGAAGAAACAATGCCTGTGTTAATACAATTACTGTGTCGTCTGGTTTGCCTCCATTTTAGATCAGCAGCCCTTTTGACATATTCAGAAACACTCTACTTTAGAGGCATTATTGAGTAACAAAGTACTGTCTGGAATGGATTTTGTAGACTCATCAGGGGGTGAAAAGTTATCTCACATTAAATCTTCCTCAATTTAGAGATACACCCAACAGTACAAGTACCAGTGGGCATTCTCTTATTGATCCACAGATTTCCCTTTCCACAGTGGTTACCAGCCATGTCCTTTGCTGCTAACCCCATGTCATTTGTGGCTAGAAAATGAAGACACCCAAGTGTGCTATTGTCAGTCCCAGTCCTCAGCCCGACCGTAACATGGGAGCCTGGGGAAGACTAAGTCTGCAAGCCTCTGACGCCTGGCTCAAAGAGCAACCCCAGTGCCGCCAGGCAGCAAGATGACAAAATGAATTTCTATGATGCAAAAATTAGATCTGATTGATAGGAACCTACTAATAAAATGTCATATCTTATAGATGTGGAAGGACCACGGTGCCAGTGATAAAGTGAGATTGGTCAGGTCTGACAAACGTGCATCGGAGCTGTATTATTGACAGTGGGGGATAGTATTGATTGAGCTGCCAAGCTTATCATATTACACAATTATGATATTAGATTTGCATTTTTAATTCTTTTAGAAGAAATTGGCCCAAGGCAATTACAAGAGAGAAATGCTGTGATGGAGCCTGCTGGTCCAGAAAGGAGGAATCATAAGCTTTTAAGAAGAAGCAGCCACTGTCAAAGAAAAGTTTTGCCTAGCAGACCCATGACAAGAAAACAATGGAAACACAAAACCAATAAAGCTTTAAACGATTTGTTCCCAACAGTGTTGTCTCAGGGGACAATAAGGCAAAACCAGATGACCATTAAACCTGGGATAATAAAGATGAGATCTACAGGCTATTTGCTTTGTACAGATCACAGTGCCCACAGATGTGCAGCCTGTAGAGCCTTGGAGAGTTTGCACAGACAATGTCTTCTCTTTCTTACAGCACAGTATGCAAAGGAGTTTCCAAATCTTTTAATCTCAGGCCTCATCTGTTTGCAGAAGCCACCCAAGCTGGGAGCTGGACACGTAAGCTCTTTTGTAAGCCAGTGACTAGCACTCAGGAGAATGGATGAGTTGGACATAATCTCTTCTCCTCACTGGCATGCTCATTACATAAGGTGGTTGTACGAGTTAGTTCTTCTGAGATCCTCTCCTCGGAGGAAATCTCTTGAGGACAATCCACTGGTCTGACCCTCTCTTGGCCCATTGCATGTCCTCTGAACTGGATGCAAGGCTCTTGCTGCCTTCGCTGTTGTCAGGGGAAAAGACCTGAGCATAATTATTCTCTATTTTCATTATTGTTAAATGGAAAGAATAAGGTTTTTGAAGTGTCTTGGGACCTGCAGATGAAATTTTCTGAGCACTAGGTTTTTGACTAACTGTCTTCTTTTTGGAGTACTTGATTTTTGAAGAAAATTTCTGTGCTGAGGAAGATAAACAGATTCAGCAGTGTTGTATTAAATGATTCCTCCCTCTCCCCAGTCCCAGCTTATCTGAACCCAGCTAGCTCTTCTTTAACTTGTTAACAGCCAACTTTCTGATTTGGAACTACTGGATAATTTGCGTTCAGGGACTACTTTTCTTTTTTTCTGGAGCCAAGAAATATGAGAATCTTATGATCTTATAAGGACTGGAAAATTTCAAGGGTAATTTTTCCTTTCCTAGATCTACAAAAAGGAAGCAAACACTTCTTTGGAAGAACAGCCAAGCCAACGAAATCCTGAAGGCATAAGGGGAAAGGAGGAAAGAAGTATGTAACCTTGTTTCGGCTCTTGACATAATTTTTGTTAGGGACAGACCTAAGGTGAGACCCAGAAGCTTCCCACAGCAGGAAAGAAGTATGTAACCTTGTTTCGGCTCTTGGTATAATTTTTGTTAGGGACAGACTAGAGCTGCCAAGGTGAGACCCAGAAGCTTCCCACAGGTCAGGGGTACTGTCCACAGCTGGGTTATGGTTCAAGCCCGCCTTTAACATCTCAGAAAACTGGGGGGCATATATCTTTGTGTATTTAGCGAGTCACCTGCAAAGACCAGGGGTTTGAAACAGAAGCAGGAAGCCAGGTTTGGGGTGAGAAGGGGGCAGGTGCATTGGAGGGGTCCCTGACCTCTCTCCAGCCCTCTGAAACCCCTGCACTAGGCAGAGGGCCTATGGGAACCAGGTCCCAGCAAGTGGAAATGCTTCTGAGCTGCTCTGTGCTTACCACTGCTAATGTGCTTCCGAGTCATCACGCTGGCGTGATGCCGTATGCGTGATTACAGAGTTAGTGTGAGGATGGATTGTTGGTACTGATGAAATGAGCCTTTTTACAGGGTCAATGGCTTTGGTATTTAATGCCGACATATTGCCCAAGGGCTTCTGGGATGCACTGGAAACAGTTTTGTGCTGCCAATTACAGGAACAAGCATCCCAGATACATACACCAGTAGCTAGAAGGATTAAAAGAATGGTGTTACTGAAATACCTTCTAATTCTGTGCCACTGCTGTTACAGGCAACTCTTCAAGATAAGGGACAAAGTATATGTTACAGCAATACATAACAGAGGTAATTTGAAAGAGATATCATCAATTTAAAAATCAGTCCTCTACCAGATCAATTTTTATTTACTATTATGATTGACAAAAAAGGAAGAATTTTGGGGATACATACTTTTATACATCTGTTGTTTAGACTGTGTATTGGGCAGTCCGTTGTGAATAATGTGCTTCATGGACACCCTTTCATGATATCTTAGTCTGTTTCCCCTTTGGTTCCCATGAGTCTTTCACAGAGCAGCACATGTAAAACATTTCTGATTTTTAAGTGACAAGTAAAAGTCAGAGCCATCCAGGAGCAAGGGAAGTTCCTGAAACATTTCTAAATGCTTTCTTTTCTCTTACTGATTTTTTTTCCCCAGTTGATGACATCCTTTTTTTTATGAGAATGTTAACTTCCATCACTGTATTAAAATACTTCTCAGAGATGGCAACTTAAAAAATATCTGATGTCTGTGATTTATTCATTTTACAAAATGTAATATGGTCCTGGTCCAGGGCAAATATTTAAGCTTTGAATTCAGCAGAACTTGTGTAGAACAACAGGGTTTACAGGCTTTCCTAAACCATGGTAATTTCTATCCGTTCTGAGCAATGTGATTTTATTTTGCAGGTATTGCAGAGCTATTACGCATGTTGCAGAACAGTTTTACTGTTGTTGTCAAGTACAGCGTACTTTGCAAAATATGGAAGCAGTAGATCATAATGGAGAAACAGCTATGATATAGCAATATATATCATCTAATATATCAACATGTATCATCTAATGGTGAAACTTAATAAGATAAGGACATATTCTGTGCCCAGTTTGTTCTGTCTCAATTCAGCTATCATAACATTTTGAGAAAGATAATTAAAACCCCCCTGGCTCAGACAGTGATAATGTCATAAGTAGCAAAAGACTTCATATGGCCCTATTAGGAAACCCAAGCTCATGTGAAGTATTAATCGTAAGTACAGCAATAGGGAACAAGACGGGGGAGAAGTGGAAGGGGAGAAGCCTTAAGTGACCTCTCTTTCTTACCCACTCCTGGGAAAGGTATTGCTCTGGCGGTGTTCTTTCTTTCACAGCTGATCCACAGCAACAAAACCCAGCTGCCCAAACAAAAGCAAAAACAATATAAATTGGCTTCATGCACACATGCACACATACAGAAGAGCATCGACACCTATGAAATAAAGAGGTTTCATTCAGAATCAGCTCACATGAAGAGAATTTTTGCTGGAGCTGGCCAGAGAGTAAAAATTCAGTGTCACAAAACTTTTAAGGTTCCAGAAATGTTTTTCTTCCACACTGGAATGAAAAAAAAACTTTTAGAACATTTTTCTGACTTGGAATTGCGTCAAAAATTACTATTTTCAGATTGAAAAGCTCCAGGTTTTGGTACAGACCTCCCTCTGCTTCTAGTCATAAACTCCAGGCTTCAGAAATCTTTGTCAAAACCAATATGTCTCCACAGAATATTTCAGCTTTGATAAACAACATATTTTAATGAAACAACGTTTTGTTGAAAATATTCCAGCCAGCTCTAACTACAGCCTTTGTGAGATTGGGCAACTGAGAATTATCAATATTTCTAGAGCTTTCTTTTCAAAGGCCATCATGTCTCTTGATGATCACTGGATGTAAGGAATTAATTACCTCAGGGGGAAGGGGGGGGCAGGGAGATGGGGAGAGGGTGAGAGGGTTAGCAGTGTGGTTTATTGGATCCAGGCATGGGATAGTAATAAAGCTACCCACAGTCAGGTCACAAATCATACTTTTTGTTTCTGATGTATTTATTTAAAAAAAGAAAAGCGCCCCCACCTCAGCTGACTGCAAGTTCCCATCCCAGAAGAAAATTGGGGGTCCTGGGATGGGTACCTGGGCAGCAGGGCTCGGACAGGCTGCCACTGGCCATGGGCCCGATCCTGCCACCACTCTGGTGGTGGTCAACCACACAGTAGCCAACAGTGTTGCATAATTGTGAAATTCCTGCACACGAGGAGCCCAATCTCTGCTTTTGTGTCTGTGCTTTCTGGAGTTCCTGGTCATGGGATGGGGTGGGATGGGATGGGATGGGATGGGATGGCATGGATGAATGGTGGTAGAAGACATCATCTCATCTCTCAGTTGATGGATGTGTTGCTAACCCCTCTGTCCTTGCCTCCCTGCACTGCCAGCGATTTGGCAGTGGAGGGATGCTTTGCTGGATGGAGGGAGAGGGTGTTTGCTCGTAAACATGTCGTATGTACATCAGGGGCTGTCGGGCCCCTGGTCTGTGGGAAGCACCCCAAGAGCTGCTCACAGCCCTGCAGGTGCTTGTGAGGGTCATGGCTTAAGCATATGTGCAAAGCTGGACTGTGTCACAGGCTCAGGGGTCCAGCATGATACCAGCATGCTGGGTTGGGATGTGGTCCTCAGCATGATGGGGGTGGGAGATAAGAAATGTGCTGTGTTATACCTCATCGCTGGTTGGGTGCCCGAGGGAGTGCTCTGGTGACCCTGCTCAATAACCAAGTGAAAAAGCCAAAGCTGTTGAATGTGAGCATAGAGGGAGGAGGAGAGGAAAAATGTAGAGGATGCTCCTGAAGCTTGTCCATCCCCTGGAAAGGGATTGTGTACGTGGTTGTGGGGGCATGGGTGCGCTGGGAGAGGCTCACTCTCTTGGAAACACTGGAGCTTTTGGCAACACTGTGCAATGGACTTGGCTTGCTACAAGATGCTGTTGGGCATAGAAGTTAGACTACATAGACTATCGCTCCAATTTAAGTTTTTGGTCCACTGTGTAAGGGAAATAAGAGAAAAACCAAGAATTGTCTGTGACCTTCCTTTCCTTTCTCGCCCTGCAGAGCAATCAGTACTGAAAAGGCCCTACACTTCGCTCCTCTCCCAGGCTGTCACACACTGGCCCTGGTTACACCACCTCCTGTGCCAAGAAATCCTTGGGAAAAGCAGTTTGCATGTGCACAGCTTTGATCGCCCTGAGTTTACAGACCGAGTTCATTGCAAGACATTCTTATTAGGTGGCTGTAAAAAACCAGCACACTACAGGAACAGTAGGATATTTCCCTCTTCATCTTCACTATAAGTTAATTTGTAGGCAATTACTGCATCTTGAAACACTTTTATCAGCACTGCAGGAAGCAGAAGGTTTTTTAAGATTTTTTTTTAATTAATTATTAATGATTCAGATCAGGAGCCATTTATCACCTCCTTATTTTACAAAAATAACTGACCATTTTTCAGTGTAAGGGTGCGTATGGTGCTTATGAGTGCACATACACATGGGTAAACCATTTACTTGGCTAAGGAATCAGTGTGAGGGAAGCGGTTGTACCAACTACACCTTTGATTTTCAAGAGCAGGGGAAGTAGGCTCTTGTCAAGCCTCATCTGGCTCCAAATTATGTTATTCTAGTGCTCCTCTTGTCAGATGGAGCACACTTATTTCCTGTTGATAGTATATAGCTGATAGCAGATAATTGCGCTGACAGATTTAGGGAGATCAGGCAGAGTTAAGAGCCAGAGTGTTATAAAGGAAAAAGGAAGAAGAGATGGTAGTTTCACTGACAAGCAGAAGCCACAGGGAGACAGCCTTTCACTGGGCCTAGGCCGCTAACATCCATTTACGCCTTTGGAAAGCTCCTCCATGATTTCTATTAATTCACACTTCAACCACAGTGCTCAGTGAAGATCACAAGACGTAGCTTCCATGACCAAGCTATTTTGGCAATCAGCTTTATAATAGTCTGCCTACAGACCATATGAACTTCCCATGACAAAAGATGACCAACCAGAAAAATCATAGCTGTGCCAGCATGTTTTGCTCTTTATTTCTACACCTGAGTATGCATGAGCAATGGGGGAAAGGGTGTTGTGAAATGGTTGCATCTACGGCACTTGTCTCACGAGACAAGACTGGCTGAATCCACGGTTTCCTCTATTTGTACAACATTTAGGTGAAAATGGCTTTTAGTGCACATTTTATCTACTGTCTATATATGTATTTTGGCTAAAAATAGGTACAGGAAAATGTGGATGCAAAGATGAGGCAAAGAAGTTTTTGGCTAAGGAGGCAGGCTCTGTGTTGGAGTTAAGGTAAGAATTGGCCATTGTGAGCTTCTCCTGACAACACTGTAGGGTTACTTGCATTATTGCTAAACTTGGAGATTCTGATTTTCAGCTGAAAATGTACCTTACTTTGGTCTTGTCAGCATGCAGGGATGTGTGAAGATGAAATGAGCCATTCCTGTATACACAGAAGGCAACCCTATCCTGGGTTGCATCAAAAGCAGCGTGGCCAGCAGGTTGAGAGAGGGGATTCTGCCCCTCTGCTCTGCTCCGATGAGACCTCACCCAGAGCACTACATCCAGCCCTGGGGTCCTCAGCACGAGAAGGACATTGACCCATTGGAGCGGGTCCAAAGGAGGGCCACAAAAATGATCTGAGGGCTGGAACACTTCCCCTATGAGGACAGGCTGAGACAGTTGGGGTTGCTCAGCCTGGAGAAGAGAAGGCTGCGGGGAGACCTTATTGCCACCTTTCAGTATTTAAAGGGGGCCTATAGGAAAGATGGGGACAACCTTTTGAGCAAGGCCTGCTGTGACAGGACAAGGGGTAATGGTTTTAAACTAAAGGAGGGTAGATCTAGGCTGGAAGGAAGGATAAGGAAGAAAAGGAAGAAATTTTTACAATGAGGCTAGTGAAACACTGGGACAGGTTTCCCAGGGAGGTGGTAGATGCCCCATCCCTCGAAACCTTCAAGGCCAGGTTGGACGGGGCTTTGAGCAACCTGATCCAATTAAAGGTGTCCCTGCTCATTGCAGGGGGGTTGGGCTAGATGGCCTTTAAAGGTCCTTTCCAAAACAAAGCATTCTATGATTCTACAATTCTATGATTCTAAATTGGGGTGATGAGTTTTTGCCTGAAATGTTACAGGGTTTTTTGCGGTGCAAACAGAAAACAGATACAATTCAAATTCTGTTTGATTAAAATCTTTCTCTCCCAGATAAGGTGACAAGAAGACAATAAACATAATGCCTTCAGTCATTCAAGTCCTCTAAGTCCCAGTCAATAAGTTTATAGCCTTTCAATTCTTCTGCTTTTAACATAACTTAAAAGCGTTGGAGTGAAAAAATAGTCTAACAAGTGCTCCTGCTATAACAAGACTATTAGTTTCATTGATTTTTTAAGAGGAAAACCCCCAGCTAAAATTCAGGAAAGAGATTAATACAACTACCTTTTAATAATATTAACTTTCTTGAAATCAATATTTTTTCTCACATTACACTATACTTTGCTACATACCAGCCACTATACAAGTAATGATAATCGATACAGAGCCTGTGTGTTTGCAAGGACCTTTTCAAAGACTGGCATAATGGACAAGGATTAGCCAAATCTGCTCTGAAAAGTCAAAGTAACGGTTTGATCTCAAACAACAGAAAACAGCTGCTGGAATCTTCAGATCCAGAGGACTTCTGTGATACCAATGGTTAGGGCTGTTGTGGTCCTGATGATGACTAATGTGTGATGATGGAAGTGACACTCTTGGCCATGGTGGAGTCAATTGTTTCCATAACAGCACTGGGCTGCAGAGGCCAAGTTGTACACCCTTGTTAAAATCCTGCCATTGAACTGGTAGAAAGTTTGAGGTGTTTTCCAGCCTTATGTAGAGTTCACTGGTATGCTGGATACAGAATCATAGAAAGACTGAGCGTTGAAGGGATGTCTGGAGGGCATCTGGTCCAACCCCTCTGCTCAAGCAGGGACACCTACAGCAGGTTGCCCAGGGCTGTGTCCAGACGGCTTTTGACTATCTCCAAGGAGGGAGGCTCCACAACCCCCCTGGGCAGCCTTTGCCAGTCCTCAGTCACCCTCACAGTAAAAAAGTGTTTCCTGATGTTCAGAGCCTCCTGTGTTTCAGCTTGGCAAGGGCAAGTTTCACATGCTGCTTAGTTACATCTGCTAAACCCCTCAATATTTAACTTACCAACAAGTGTATGCAGCCCAGGGACCTTAATTATCATTGTAGGCTGACAGGAAACCTCAAACAGGGATCCCTCTATTAATTGCAATATGTCACCACCCCACAGGGAGGCCAGTGAATCAGGACATATCATGGCACCTGCCATGAAGAAACTCAAGGGCTGGAATATTGCTGTCTCAGACTGCGTTATATTGGATAAATCAAGAGAAGTCTCACACTTGGGTTTCGTGCTTCAGCATGTCTCACTGCTTTAAAATTTGTGACACCATCATCGGGTTTTCAATGTTCTTATCTATCTATAGCCCTTAGGATGTACAAGGAGTATGGAGGGCCTGTATTCACTGTGATGTTTTCTGAAAGTCATCCACTTATGACATTTAGTTGAAAAATTAAAAGATTTAGGTAATCTGCCTAGGTAAGTTTTGAGAAACCATGTTGGGATAGGTATGGAATATTTTTTTTCTAGTCAGACATTCTAGCATTTGTGGTCAAATGCAGATCCAGAATTAGGCAAGGGAGGATGCCTGCTATTACAGGGCAAAGCAAATCAGTGACCAAGGCTCCATGATGGAAAGCTCAGGGACCATGAGGCACCCATGAAGTGCTGGGGGCAGCACTGGGGCTGGGGGAACTCCTTCCCCACCTGGTCCAAATTGTCAGTAAAATGTGCAACTCTCACTTCAGTGCTTAACCAGGGTGTAGGTGAGGTGGACCTGGAAGCAGGGCCACAGGCCATGTCTCAACAGTAATCATCTGAATTTGGTGTCCATCTGCAATTCTACCTCCAACATCCACCTGGTTTTGCTGGAAACTGAGCTTTGGCAAAAATGGCTGGGAAACTTCAGATTCAGTAAGCTGTGTCTTTTGCCTCTTCTGCCAACATAGTCCCTCAATGGCCAAAAAACCCGCTTTGTAATACCCATTGTGGGCTACGATGGGGGCTCCATATACCCTGGCAGTGGGCACTACTCACACGTGATTGTGAATATAGGTGTATATGATATAAATAAAAGTTGCAGCCTGCCACTGAATCTCATATTGAGTGTTTCTATCACCTTTCACTCTTAGTCTGAGCTAAATTCAGCTAACTACTTGGTCACGGTAAAATATTCCTACGCTGAAACTTAGAGAAGTCCCAGGAATACAGTGAGAATTGACTGTAGGAGTAATAATAAAGAAACTCCTTATTCTCCGCACTGTTTTCCTTTCCAATTATTGATGTGTGCAAAATATTGATATGAAAGTTTTGCCAAAACAGATTTTCTTCAGAAAATAATGCTTTAAAGTAGGTGAGATTTTCATAATTACAAAAATTATTATGTCAAGATTGTGAGAAATTACCTTGTACTTAAAAGTACTGTATTGTAAACTTTCATTTTTCTGAGAAAAGAATATTTCTGTCTTCAAATATTTCTGGTTTGGATGAAAGTCTTCTTTCAAACAAAATTTCTGACTTTTAATCAATTCTGCTATGAAATTTTGTTAGCTACAGCAGCTAGGACAGAGACCTAAATGTCAAGGCATAGAGAATATGAAATGAAAAATACTCCTCCTCATTTGCAGGCACGAATTATATGCCTGGAGATAAACAGTTATTTTGGATATTGTTAGGATATGTCATATGTTCCCTCGCTTTCTACATAAAATTTGCTTTTTGTAATCCTACCTGTTGGAAGAGTGGTATTAGACACATTATATGGCAAATTTCTGTGCATAGCAGAGTAAGTCTCATGTGAAGAGCACTGCCTGCATCATCAAGAGCTATCATCCAAATAGGTGGAGGTGATCTTTAAAAGAATGAATTTGTGGTTTTGGTAACCTTTTTGCATTTTGCTGTACCTCTGAGTGAATCTTGAGAAGGGAGAGTTCAACAGCGGAACTAGGCAGGGAGCTGAAAGGGCGGGGGGCGCGTAGCTGCTACCACTCCGTCTGTGGTGCGTAACAGATAATGTTGTTTTCATGCATGAGCGAAAGGTGAAGAGAGAACAGCAGAGAGGGGATTCATGGCAGGGTTAGGAAAACTTTCTCCTGATCTTTACTCATAGTAGCTTGCCCTTTCCTGCTTTTTTTTCCTGCTCTCTGAGCACTTCTTCCTTCCTTAGTATGACATTGGTACTGCAAATGTTTTTTGGGGGCAGGGTCGGTGTGTGAGGAAATTAGTTAAGAAGAAGAAAAACCAATTTGTTTCCCATAGGATTCTGATATACACACCATGAAAAAGACCCTGCTGGTGTTTTCTGTAAGAACATGTTGCGCTGCTTTCACACCTTGTCAAGAAAAATAATCCGAAGAAAAAGAAGACAAAGGTAAGTAGAGACTGTTCAAACAGCAGTCCGAGAGACAGACTCAGTAGTGACAAATCCCAAAGGCTTTTTTTTTGTTGTTGTTCGCATCAGCATTTTTTGTTTGTTTGTTTTTCTTAGTTTATCATCAGCATTCCTGTGCCCATCCCTGCACTGTCCCTTCCTCAGCAGCAGAAATCAGATCCCGGACTGTGAAACCACAGGGACATGCCGGTCCCTTTAGGCTTCCTTATTTATTAACCTCTTCGAAACCTATCAAAGCATTTTGCATTTACTGCTCCTCGCTGTACAGAAGGCACGTGCCGCAAGAGCCGACCAGCCTGCAGGGGCTGGGGCAGCGGGCACCGGGGAAGCCCGGCTGGGGGGCTGAGCAGTGCTGTGCCGGGATGTGCCGCAGGCATCTCCCAGTGCTGGTGGGGAAGGCACAGGTCCCACCAGCCCAGCCCATCAGCACAGCTGCCTCTCCCACACTTGCTACGGGGAATGGTGGGAGGGTTAAAGCTCTGCTGGGCCTCCTTCGCTGCCCGAAATCCCGACTCCGCTGCACTTGGGGTAGTTCTGCGTGCAGCAACGCAGCAGTGGATGGCAGGAATTAGTGACAGGCTGTGTTTGATGGGACTGGCGGCTGCGGCTAAACAATTTGCAGTGCCTATAAGCACCCCCCGCTACACCACCAGCCCCCCCCGAAAGTGAAGCGCTCTCTCTGTCCAGCTTAGAAAGACACCGTTCCCCAAATGAACGATTAATGCTTGAAAAAAGTCTGAAAAATGGATATCCCTTTGACCTTTCTAAGGTTTGTCATTTAGTTGACATACCCATTACCTCAAAAATCAAATGTGTTTGTCTAAACATTATTCTGATGTTTGGTTTGGGCACCAAAGGTCAGACAGCTGACCACTAACTCGCTGACAGTGATCAATTCAGTCTGAAATCTTGTCACTTTCCCTGTTTATTCTGCTATCCATCTCTGCTTTGCCAGCCACCACCGCCACTTTCTGCTGTTGAGGCGCTTTTAAACCTAACAATAATCCAATTTAGAATTGATCAATGGGAACGTGTGGTCAGTAAGCAAAATGACAAAGTCTGCATACAACCGCTGACCACAACCTGGTGGTATTTTACATAGGGCTGATTGCAAACTTAGTATATGTAAACGGCTCCCAACCACAACCCTTCCAGCAAAGAGGAGGTGGTAGGGACCGAGGTTTCGCATGCTCAGGGCCAACACTTGTCTTGTGCAGCAAACCCATGCGGCCCTCTGGTTCCTTACATGGCTGCCTACGCTGCCTCTGATGCAAAAGCATTTCCCACAGGCAATGACAGTGTCCCAGGCTTTGCTGTGGAGCTTTTCCAATTGAATTCTGCTGTGAAATCCAGCCTTGCTAGTGAGAAAAGCTTGTGGCAATTAATGGGTTTATCTCAGAAGAAAAAAACCCCCACACCCCACAGTGAGCTGTAAGCACAAAGTAATGAGGAGAGAGAAAGAGGACTTCTAATTCTCAGTGTTTATATGCTTTTTATTTAAAGGAAAGGAAGATGAAGTACCTTGGGGTTATTCCCTTCATTCTAGTTACATAACACAGACGGATAGAATAGCAAGAAGAAGGAACACCAATTTAAAAACTCCTTCTTGGGCTTTCATGGGGTACAACATAATGACCAAATAAATGCATCCCAGATAGATAAAAATGGTATTTAGGTAAATTTCTGGGATGCCTCCCTGCCTCCAGCTTTCTAGGCACTTTTCAAACATTTTTTTCATCCCTTCTGCTTGCTTTGAGAGACCCCTCAGTCTTCAGATTGTAGCTCACCGGCCAGAATGGTGCATGACAAATGATCAAAAAGTGAAACACTATTGTATATTGTATGTGACAACAGTTTTCATTAGCTGCTAAACCTAGCCCTAAATCTACTTTGCTTGACTGCCTGTATGACTATGTGCAGGACAGAAGGCTCCAGTCTTGGAAGCACTACACGAAAGCCTTGACTGATTCACAGAATGTGCTCACAGTGGCTTTTCAAAGCATGTTTTGAGGTGCTGCTAGGAAGGAGAAAAGGAGTCTACTCCTAGTATTTGTTTTCGCACACGTTCACATTGTGAACATACCCATGTCCAAGCGCTTAACACAGAGATGTGTTTTATCTCATCAATGTGTGCAAAGTTTATGGCAAAGCTTTGCATGGCCTGTGTTACACGGCGCAGCACATGCCCCGTACACTCATTTTCTCTACTGAGAGTAACTTTCTTTTTCTGCTGAGATTGACTTTTTCTGCCTCCTAAATGCCAATTTTCATATTTCTGCTCTGATCTGCTCACTGACCCTGCTAGATAGGGCTTATTTTTGATGGAATTTGTTATTCAACTATGTCAATCCTTTCACTTGTCTTGCAGGTTTCAAGAATCACCTCCCTTGTGAGGATTGGTTTATGAGGTGCACGTGCACTGGCTGTGCTCCTTGTGTGCAGGTCACCCGTCCAAGCGTTGAACTGCAGCTGTCATACCCCTGCTATCGTTGTGGATATGTGGCAACCCATCAAGGTGAAGAATCTGTCCATGGCATTTTCAGCCATCAGCATGTCTCTTGGGAAATGCTGGTTGATGTTGCTGGGACGATACCATCTATTCAGCAAAGGAGTGTAGCAGAGACAGCACCAGACCAGACAGCTTATCTTTGCTTTGATTTGGAAGTGGGACAGGCCAAGCAATGGTCTGAGCCTTGGCTGCTGTTTCCACCCTCAGGCCCCCAGGATGCAGGAGATCTGGAGCTGGATGCCATGATGTGCCCCCTCCTTGTAAATAAGGAGGGAAAACACAATTCAGATTCAGACAATATAGGAGAGCTTCTTTTCTTGCAGCTCTCCAAGGAACAGGTGAAGACATGAGCTCTTGGCAGAGCCACAGGCCCAAACAGGTCTTGCAGTTCTGCTCCAATAGGCATGGCACCATCAATGGTAGGTGAGGATGGAGACCTTGGTGCCACTTTTCTCTGCTGCAGTTGGCTTTTGGTGTGCTAGCTCCTGCTTGGGCTGCACCTCTCTCCACTGTGCTCACTGGCTCTGCAAGAGACCTCAGGCTATCTCACTGACTCCAGACTTGTGACATGGATGTCATTCACACCTTCAGCATCCTTGTGACTTGACGACACCAGTCTTTTGTTGGCAGACTCAGAGATTTTAGATGTCTTGCATCCTACCGTGGATGATTTTGATAGGACATTTTCTGAAGGATGGTGGGAACAGTTTGGACTCCTCTTGAGAAGGGCATTCAAATTCTCCAGGGTGTCGTGGACCCTTGACTCATTCCTTTCTTCTGAAACTGCCTTTTTATTGTCTGTCTGCTTAATCCTGCAAAATTTATGAGGCAGACTGTAGTCTCAGTGCTGCAGCCAAGATGAGGGACAGAGTTTCAGGCCTGGCAGATTTTCTCTTTTTCTATTGTTTCTCCATCCTCCTTTGTCATGGTGAGGAGCAAAGGGAAAATTGCCCTTTCAACAGGCATGGAAGACTAACTTCAAATAAATAGGTCCTTGAGGTAATCTTTTAAATATCTTGTATTCAGTTCTTCTTTTTGCTGAACTCAGCTATCGTCCTTACTCTCATTCCACTTGGGGTAACCTTTCCATGACATCCTGCTTTGACAGGAGGATGAACACTTTTAACTTTGATAGGATAAAGTAAAATTAATTTCTTATTTGAGCTTCCTCCTAAGATTTCAACTGCAGATACTCTGGCTGAGTATGCTGGAAAGCAAATCAGCTGGATGTCATCTGGCTTGAGTATGGATATGTGACTTCAGTATTTGGGGATGGCAGTTGTCTTTTACTGTGGAATCAGTGTACTTCTGAAGAATGTCCAGTTACATTCACATGCTTTAAAAATAGCCTCTGAGAGGTGTACGTAGCAGCAAAGAACTTAGCCGGGGAATGTTACAAAATATTTCTAACAAATATTTCAATGAATTTTTAAGTTATCTGAATTTGTGTGTGTATTCACGTGTGCGGACACTTAAGTAAGCAGCTTTGCTTACGTTCACAGAAACTTTCTTGCTTGTTTGTCAGAACCACTGAAAATTGAGTTTGCAGCCCGATCCATTGGAGGGAAATGAAGCTGTCTATTGTTAGTACCATAAATGCTATGGAAATCACCACTTATGTAGTCCTAGCATCTTTCATACACCAAGACAACTGTTTACGGGTAAAGCTGGCCAGACCACAGCACAGGTAAGTGGTCAGCCAGTAAAAGGAGGTCTCCTTGGACAGTAGTGGAAGAACTACTAAATCTCCAAATTTTCAGAGGATTATTAAAAATTAGAAGGAAACAAATCATGGGACGTGATTAACAGTTCTTATATAGAAATGATTCAATACGTGTTGTTTCATGCAGATTCTTGATGTGCAAGATCCATTGCTAGTATAAATTTATGTAGGTTCATGGAACACAGGGCTGTTATGCTAACAGAAAATAATGCTGTGACTTCAAGCCCATGCATTTTAACTGGCTACCAGTTTCTTCCCCCTATACCCCCTTTTCTGTCTTCAAAAGATACTTTAAAATTTAATGTTTATTCATCAGGAAAGAACTCATGATTAATTGACAGCATTGCTATGCCTATTACTAATGTTGCCAGAGATCCAGAGATGGACTATGTGGAAACAATGGCTTCCCAGGTATGATTTATTTTGTTCTTCATTTCTGAGCACATTTCTCTGATTGGAAAGTTCAGATAATGCTGCAGTATAGCAGATTTAGATTCATATCAGCTGTGCTCATTTAAAACTATGCTCAGATCATATTTTCATGCATTCCTCCTACTCAACAGGCATTGGTTTGTTGTTAAAATAATAACACATCTCAGCAATATAATCCTCCTTTGATAGCCTGTTCAATATATTTTTAGAATGTAATTAAGCCATATCAGTACAGAGACAGCAAATTGATGACCTTTTAATTATTTCAGGATAGCTGAGCGCATAATCATTTCTCATATACCTTGAGAAAACAGAGAATGCTTTGTGAGTGAATTATAAATTTAAATATGGCAAGCTCTTTTTGTTTTTAACTTTTGAACATATTATTTAGTTCTTGCTGTGCACCAGGGGGATGTGAATAGATGTATACTCTGTCCCAGCACTTGCTTTACTAGGAAGGCTGTGTAGCTGAATCCTTCAAATCCTGAAAACAGTGTGAGCAGTATAAGTCAGACAATTAAAATGTGCGTGACCCATGTGGACATAGTTTTTGGCCGGTTTTGGGCTTGTACTGTGGGCTGTGAACCCTGGGAGTACGTGGTCCTGTATGACTGACCTCCCTGAGCCATCACCGACAAGGTTGTCACCTCCAGCACAGCTGCAGCACAGCGCGGCCAGGGCCAGAGCAAGCCGCTCCCCCTCTATGCCCTGCAAGGGCATACTTCTCATGGCAGGACTTTGGCCACGGTACTTGCGCTTTGAATCCAAGGTGACTGTGCAATGCAGACAGCAGCTGTGTCTCCTGGGAAGCTTTTCCCTTTTTTCTTTTTTGGGGGGGAAGCCCAGCTAACAGTGGATGCCCAGGAAGCTCAGTTCAAATAAAGGTCCAAAACCAAAGCAACAGAGGCCTGAGAGCTTGGTCTTTGTCACATGCACGGATAAGGATGTGGGGACATGTGGAGCTTTTAGACTGTGGCCATTGACACTGATTTGCACAGCTGAGTCCCAAAACTCTTGGGAAGTCAGCGGGCTCTGTACTGACGTGGGAACTACTCCAGTAAGAGTAATAGACCAAGTCTTTTAAACACTTTGGGGAATAGCATCCCCTGATACAGAAGTACTTCTAAAGACTTTGCCTCATCAGCCTCTGACCCAATAACCAACTACAGAGTGCGGGCTTGTACAAAGCTGAAAAAAGACTGGATGTGTGAGATGATGCCTTTTTTCCCTTAATGAAATTAAAGTCAGCTATTTAATCTTTAGCAGGATTTTTAAAGTCATTAATTCAAGAAATAAGCAGGACTGCTTTATAACAAAGCACCTCAAGTAAGTGATCTTGATTTATTATTGTGTACAGGGAACATATACTGTGTCTCAAGTAGCTTTTTGCTGGATACACTTTATAACTGAATCAAGCTTATGATTCACTGTCATATAGTACACTTAGGTTTTGTTCTTGCTGAGTTTTTTGGGTTTTCTTTGTCTCTTGGCTATTTCCAGCAGTTTGAGTGTTTCCACTGCACTGTTCATGTCAAAGATTTCCATTAAGGGCATGCCTTTATGATGATACAGACTTTCAGCTTTCTTTTAAGTGGTGGGAAAGGGACAATAGGGCTTATATGAAGAATGATACCCATGCACTTTTACACATCCAAAAACCAGCCATAGAGCAGACCCAGAGAAGAGCAAGATCAGGGGCTTCCCATATGACTGCAAAGAGCACGACAAGGAATAGGTGGCCATCTTCCTCCATTTATCCTCAATGAAAAAGCATAGATTAAAACTTTCTCGGCTGCAAAATGAGGGATTTTTGACATGAACAACCTAGGCTGTGCCATTTCAGACTGGTTATCTAATTCATAAAGTTTCTGCTGCGAGTTAGACCATGAGACACGCTTTTGGCCAATGCAAAGCTGTTAGCTAAAATGGCTATACAAGGAAAAACATTCTCTCCTTTGTTCCAGCAACTTAGCACTTATTTTCCACCAAAGGCAGCAAGCTGCTCACCACAGCTCCTTGCCCAAACCAGAGGACCTCTACTTCAAACATTATCAGCTGTGCCCTACAGAGTTGCCACAATTCCTAACAGATGGTGGAATGTCTATACACTGTATTGTTCGGATTAAACTGCATGAGGACTGAATGTGAGTAATATTCCACTATGACTTGGAACAAGCCAATCTGGGAAAATTCAGTGATAGCACTGAAATCCACGGTTCACACTACGTATTGCAGCCTATAGAGTGTGGTACACAATGTGATATACTTGCCTGAACACCCCTGACCAGGGAAAATGACATTAAAGTATCATAACATTTTTTCCAAACTTCTGAATTTCCTTGCTTTTATTAATGCTTTTTGACCCTGAGCTTCTGTGGTTTAATTTCCTGTAGGTATCAAGTAACAGTGAATCAAGCAAAGACCTTAACCTTTAGTCCCTTTTGCATTTAAAGCTGCCTCATCTTGACAGTGTTTAAACTGGTGTTAATTCCCCTCCCTTTCTTCCCCCTCCTCAACTTCATGCTTGCTCTTTAGTATTGTAGAATATCATCCTCCTCCCCGTACCAATCCGAGCTCCCTTAATTAATTGGGTTGCTTTTGACCACCACCAACTGCTGCAGACAAAGCAGGCAGTTTTCTAGTTCCAGTTAAATACAGTTTGTTTTGCCCAAGTGCTCCGGAACGGCTCCGGGCAAAAGCTTGCACCACGCAGAGCAGCGCCTGCACTGTCTGAGGCAGAGGAGCCATGGCACTGCTCTTTCGAGCTGTTTCACAGCGGTCCCAGGAGAGAAACCAGGCACAACATCGGGGCCCTGCCTTTGCAGCAGGTTTGCTCTCCTCTGATACAGCTACGCTCCAGCTGAGATACCTCACGCTTACAGCAGCACCCTGGGGTAATCAAAGATGTCGCTTTGGGGAGTTGAGGAACCGAGAAACTACCGACTTCAGAAATCACTAAAAGATGAAGGATTTAACTTACGCTGCAGGAATGAAAAGAACAGACAGTGTAGTTGCTTCTTGCTTAATTTTCTACTGTTTTCCACACCTTGCCTTTCCTTACTTTTCTATGAAAAGCATCTTTGTGGGGCTGACTGCCTAACCTGTCATCTATGCCATACCCTGCTGACTTTTTATGTTCCCTTCTTTCTAAAAAGAACCTCTAAGTATCATAATCGATATTACACCAGTAACAAATTTTTGCTTGCTTGCTTGCATCTAAGGCAACACCTCAGGAAAACACTTGCTAAAGGCAGGGCTCAGGCAAGAGAGCAGCCCTTTAAAGCGACTGAGCTGCCACGTGCCAACATCTGTGCTAACAAACAGCACTTACTCCCTTTCACATTCTTTGATTTAAGGGCTTCACATGTCTCAGGAAAATTTAGCATGAGTGATTAGAGACAAGGCTCTGAGGAGAATTTGTGCCCTGTAATAGGAAAAAGTATTAAGGTGTTAGGTTCAACACGGGTTTTAACTTGAAGCTGAAAAGGTCTTGGTGAAACCTCCGTGCTCTAGGTTAAAAACAGGTTGCTTTAAATGAGGTGATAGAAACTGTCAGGGTTAACAGGTACAGGTACCCTCTGTGCAGTAGCTTGTAGACATGCAGGAAGCCTCGTGACAAGTCTTGTTGAGTGGGTTAGCCTATCTTAGCATTTTGTTAGCAGAATCCCAAATGCTCTGTCGGACTTGTGCCCTGGGGCTGGGTAGCTCGCTTCTGGGATGCTTTCCTGGTGAGTGAGAGGAGCTAATGGAGGGGACCCTGTGGGTGGCTGGGCCTTCCTTGCTCATCCCTGATGCTGTGCTGCACTTCAATGCCCCAGTGGTGAAACACCTCCAGAGTAGATTGGCTCAGTCTGGTCACAGACACCTCCACCTTAAAACTCCTTTCTCTGGATCTGTGGCGCCTGCAAGGGCCCAAACCCAGCCCAAACACCTCAGGGCAGGAGCTGCCAGGATTGGTTTCCTGGGATGAGTGGGTTTTGAGGAATTTGAGGCTTTTTCAGGCTATGGAGTGTGACATAGCTTGGCATCTTCAGGCTACTGGCTTTTGTTTGTGGAGCCTACAAACTATTTTGGTGGTCGTTTTCTACCAACTATGTGTGTTTTTACATTTTTTTCCTCTATAAATGTGTGGAGGTTTTTTTTTAATAGTATGTTGAAAAAGAGATTTGAGGAGTTGTTCTGGTTTTCTGAAGGGGAGCTTATTCCTCCCACAATATTTTGTCTCTCTCCTCCTCTGCTGCTGTCACACCCGTTTTCACTTTGCTGAGCCAGCTCTGTTTTGATTCTGTTCTACAGGCTTATGCAGCTGAAAATGCTTACACTAGAAATTCTCTGAAACTCGGGGTGCTTTGACTCAACCTTTAAGATGTGGCTGAGGAAGGCTTCCCCATCCTCACCCCTGCACAAGGACCTGTGCATTTTCCTTGGCTGCGGAGGGCAGAGCGGAGTAGGCGATGTGTGCTGAGGTAGCGGAGCCATACCAAATCTGGTCTCCTGTGGCTGGATGCTGGCCTTTCCAAAGGAGCTTAGCACACATTCCCTGCCTGCATTTCTTCTCTTGGCCTTTTGGTGTCATTCTGTGATTAACAAGGAGAGCAAAGAGCCTCGTAATTGCTTCTCCCCTCTTCCTTTCAAAGCAAGCAGAATTGGTAGCGAACGATGATACCTGCTGAAAGGGCATTGGGCAGGACAAATGTCATAAAAATTAAGGACAGGGTTAAGCCTATATATTGGGCCCGGTTCCTAGTGAGGTCACTGTGTGTGCCCATCACTTTCAGTCAGTCAGGTGGCTTCATATTTATGTCAGTGATGCTCAGTTGTAAATGAGATGGGGTAAAAGGTTCAAGAGACCCTGCCCTTCCTTGGCTCAGCCCATGGCCTGGGAAGCATCTCTGAAGATCATGTTGGCCAGACGTGGTGGCACAGAGGGCCCCTTGGTGCAGCCTGGGTGAGGGAAGGAGGACACAAATGCTGCCTGGAAGAGCAGGGCTGGGCTGCAGTGGGATGGTCAAAACCTTGACAGGGAAAAAAAAAAAAAAGTACAAGAGTGCCTGTTCAACGTACTACCTTTGAAGAGGAGAATTCTAAACCTGAAGTCTAAGAGATGAGCTGGGCATGCGAAGGCACCGTGTGATCAGCTGCTGTGGGGCTCCATCGTAATACAAATCTGCAAGCAGGAAAACGTTGTTCTCTGTGTCCCCAGGACCCCAGAAAAGCTGCGCCCTGGTAACACTCCTGCATCTTGTGGAGAGACGATGCACACTGACAGTGCCGAGCACATAGGGGAACGAAAAAACGTGATAGAGCTGTACAATGACAGATCTTTTTTTAGTTTGCTGATTGGTCTGGGGGGGAAAGAAATGAATTGATAGGAAGTTTTCCTAGCAATTAAAAATAAAAAAAAAAAGGTCAAATGGACCATTTCCTTTGATCTAAGAGAAAATATTCCAGCACTCAGAGGTATGGGGGTGTGTTGGGGGGGGTAGTTCAGGTTTAAAGGAGAGCTGCATCTGATCTATCACAGGCAAAATCTATATTAATTTAGTAAATACTTCAGGATGTTTGCTAGTATGGATGGCAGCATGTTTCCATAGCTGCTGTAAACAGTAGAGATTGCAGGTTCTGGATACTCTCTGTAAAATGGTTCCTGTCTGATCGGAAAACTGAGCCCTGTCTCCTTTCATGCAGGGTGGCTGCTCGTGCTGTTTTACAGGAGGAACTTCACCGCCCCTCTGCTTGCCCAGGGAGGCAACAGGGAGTTGCTGGCAGTCAGAAGTGGTTAAAGAAATGTGTCTGCTGCGGTGCATTCCCCTGTGTCTGGGGGTAATTGTGGCTTGGCCATACAAGGCTTCCTCAGTTTCTTTATGGCATTACTGACGCAGGCTGCGACGCCGTTCCTGCTTCAAACTAAAGTTTTGTAGGATTTTGACTGAAGGATTTTTTTTTGTTTTTAAGATTCCTTTAAGTAGTGTAAACGAATGAAGAGCATATAGTGAATGTGCTGGAGAAGGCGTGTCATGGTTGCATGGACAGACCTGGCTGACCAGCCTCTAGAAACTTGGACCGAAGTCCACTTTGTGCCTGAAGAGAAATTACCCAGCACTTTAAGTCTGTTAGCCTGAAACATCTAATAGCTGTTTCAGGATCTACAAAATTGGGAGGCACTTGAGAAATGATAATGCAATCCCTCCAGCCACTTTGAAAGGAATAATTTCTTTTCTGTGGAGCTGTCCTGCAGAAGACAATTTAGTCTGCCATCTTCCTGAAACCTGCTCTACCAGATAAAGGCATGGAGGAAAGCATTGCATTTGTGGTAGAGCATAAAAAAGTGTTTTTTCTTTTTCTAATTACCTCTCTTCGGAAAGAAGTTTTGTTTTCTTTGAGTACAAGCAGATATTTATAGCCATTGGTAAGGGCTCTGCTTGAATGTCTTAAATAACACCAGAAAGAACTTCATTTTCCTTCAGACTTTCATTAAATGTTTCTAGAAAATTTGGAATTATTATAAAAATTATTCCTTTCTTCCTTTTTTTTCCCTCCTCCTTTTGTGAATAAGTCTGTCTCTAGGAATAAGAAGTAAACTGATACAGTTGGATCCCAAGCACTACATTCTGCAACATATCAGAATAATAATACTGAAAAAATTAAAAAAAAAAAACCAAACCAAACTTTAAGAAACTTGGACAAATTTGCATTTTTGCTGCCTTTATTTCACAACCCTGCTGGATTAATGTTCTCCTTGTCTTCAAACTCCTACCATGGTGGAAAATAGTTAGTTATGAAATTCTTTATAGAAAAAAGGATTTAGCCTTCATTGAATCATCTAGGGAGAATTTTCCAGTGCACTGGAAAGATTTGATACCAATGCTTCCTCTGCAATAACCAAGATGCTGAAGAACAAGAGTGTTGATTCTGCCTGCACAGCATTTCTGATCCAAATGCAGAGCTTGAGCAGAGGGACCACCGATACAAGAACATACTTGAAGCTATTTCCAGACGTGAGTGTCGGCCAGTCTTTCCTTACTTCATAATAATGGCAGCAAGGTTTGAAAACCACTGGGTTTTAGCACATACAGAAAGCTGAGCAAGCCTGATCTCCCTGGCCCATTTAAGGCAACGGCAAAGCTCCCAGTGACTTCCACAGGCTTTGAATCGGTTTTGGTCGTCTTGGCTGGTATCTTCACCCTGCACAAGGGTTGTCAGGGGCTGGGTCTGTAGACCCTTCTCCATGGCTACGCCAGTCCTGCAGAGGTTGCTGGTCTTTGCTGAGGCCCTGTGACATGCTGCAGTGGGTGGCTCTGCCGCTGTTGCCTGGACAAGCTGCTGGACGTCCTTCGGGAAGACCTTGTGTGGCGTGGCCTCGTGCTGCCCAGGTCCTTTTGCCTCTCTAGCTCTAGAAATTGCAGGTAATTCAGGACAGAGAGCTTGACAGCTCTCCTTAGGTAAAACTTTTTGGATGCACTCATCTTTAGATTTTTGAGGCCTTTCCTCCAGCCCTTCAGGCCCCTCCATGTCGTTAACATGCTGACAACTGGTGTCTTCTAGAAGAGTGGGGGTTTTGTTTCTTTTTCAGTCGGCTTCTGAGCGATGTTCTGTCAGACTGCAGGAAGAAAAAAACCATATTTTTTTAAATCCTGTACCAATGTGCTGGCCTCCTTCCATAAACCCTATTCTCTACAGAGATAGAAGACAGAAGTACTTTTCTGAACCAATTCTAATCTTAAAGTATAGAGTTTGGTTTGAGGTTTCGTGCTGAGGTTTGGAGTGACTCATATTTTGCAAACAGGTTTACTCAGTCTCTCAGAGTTACACCACCTATTTAAGGTAGAAATATGCAAGCTAGTACATAATGCATACTGCCTGCATGCTCCAAACCACAAGTTGCTCAAAAAAGCCAGAGAAGTGAATCCTGCTGGGAAAGTTCAAAATAATGAAAGAACAGCCACTTCTTGCTCTATTGCTGTCTATGACAGCTATATTTGTGATGCCAAGTCACATGGGGAATATAAAACTAAAATATAGTTAATAAGAGCCTTCAATCAGTGCTGGCTACTCAAATGTTCTGTCAGTACCTTCTACTGTGATTTCAGTGCTGATGATCTTATAGAAAATACGAAGCCAAACAGGCTTTCTTTTCTCTTTTCTGTAGAAAGAGAGTAGGCATTTTGTATTCTTTTTGCTCAGAATATTGCTTTAAGTCTTACAATTCAGGACTTTCTTATTCTGCCGGAAACTTGCTTTGTTCAAACGTGAATGAATACATTGCTAGCTTTTAGAGCATGGAAAAGGTTATTTTACCTTTCAAGAGATTTGTGCTGCATGGGTCTAGATTTTGCAGAATGACAACAATAAAGCATCTGAAGAACCAACAGAGGAAAGTGTAGTGCTAATGGAAACAGACGTGTTTTTCCACGCTCCTTAAGAAAAACAAAAGCAGCTGCCACTTTTTGTTGAATGGTATCTCTGATTGGACTGAATCTGTTCTGCGCTATTCTTTTGCTCTAATGGGGGCAAATAAAATGTTCTTCTGTAGAACCCAGGGGAGTAGTTATCCATCTCCTCTTAATTTGAGTGATCTTTAGATTTCTTATATGAGGTTCTGAATCAGACAAAGTGCTCAGAGTCAGCTCTTATCTCTACATAGTAAATAAGGTTGAAATTTAAAAAAGGCCATTAGCAATCAATACAGCTGGGAGATTTAATTTCCAGCACATGCTTGTTTTGTTTTATTGTTACATACCCTAAGAGTTCCAAGGGATTTTTTCCTTATTGTTACATTTGCAACATTTTTCTACATAACCTGCCCTTCCCTGCTCCCACCGCTTGCTGTTTGACCGACCTGCTCTTGCGGCGTGGCTACCATGTTGAAGGGCGAGGGGACAGTGGTCTTACTGGAGCAGCGACAGGCTGTGCCGTCTTGTGGCTAGGGTGCCAAGGGAACGATGAAAAAGAAGAGTGGCCAGACCCCTCCCTTGAGATGGGAAGTACTCCTCTTCTGGGAGTTAGAGCCAATTCACTGCGCTGAGCTTTCCACCCATGGTAGAAAAGCAGCAGCCGTTCCAAACACAGCTCCCTCCGAACTGTTCTTCAGGATAAAATGCAGCCGTTCAGTATAATGGTTTAATAACATACTGTGTTTTCTGTAACTTAACAGACCAAACGCTGTTGGGGCAGACATTGAAACTGCTCATCCCCACCATTCTCTTTAGGGATAAGAGCATCTTGGCTCTAAAACAGAGGAAATAAGTCAGAATTTTTTTTTTTTTAAAAAAAAAAGGAGGATACAACAGCAAAATGGGTGGTGAATTTGTGATGCCAGGGTAGAGGTGCAGCTTGCCTGATAGCTGTGAGTAGTCTGTATCTTGCAATGAGAATGTGGGTTTGCCATCCCCAGACTAAAAAGCAGAGAAATAAACTGAACGAGCCAAGGAGTGAAAGCTGATTTTTTTTCCCCAGAAGTACTCAAAATTGCTTGTGATATGTCTTATAGCATCTCCTGTTAAGCAAGATATCAATTTCACCCAGAAAATTCTGAAAGTGATCCCTTGTACAGTCATTTTGGCTTTATGCTGGTGGTCTCAGTGAGATTAATAAACAGGATTTGGCTTTATGTCAACTAGCCAACGTTAAAACATTGATTTGAGGACTGTGTATAAAAGTAAAGAGTCACAAAAATGTAGTGCTTTACTTATTCTGTGTTCTGCAAGAGAATATTATGAAAGGCAAACAGAATTACCCAAAGTAAGATCCAGTTCATATGAAGTGTCTCTGTAAACGTGTATGTGGGATATTTCATATACTCAAATATTTTTTCTGTACATTGTACACTGTTGTACACTAGAATTTTGATGTAATATATGAAACACTTCTAGAAGTAGTCTTCTTTTAATCAACACAATTTTGAAAGCAAATCATGTCATGCAGTCCCTAGGAAGAGGTTTAGCTCTGTGCCTTCCTAATACAAGAGTACAAATTTTTTTCATTTAGATTCCACACCACCTTTGAAGCATAAAATTGATGCAACCTAATGTATGAAGCCTCTGTTCTGGTCTATTTCATTAGACCTGTTACATGTATATAAGAATAGTTTAAATTTGCTTTTTATTACAAAAAAAAAAAAAACATCAACTAGTTCCTTATCACGTTCATTTCTGATACTTTGTCAAGACCTGATAATTTAAAAAGCCAGCTAAGACTGCGGCCATGCTCTGGTGTAAGCTGGATCTAGGTACTTGCTACCAGTTATTAACGCAGTGATACATACTCTGCCATAGATTTAGTTGGCAGGTAGGCAGCATGTCTTCTCAGGAATGACCCTTCAGTGTGTAAACACAAAAAATCAAGTTGTAAAACACCTGCTCTGGAAAACGTTTTTTTTTAATTGATGTCACCTATTCTGACCTCCAAAAGGCTTTTTTTTTCTATTTGTAAGCCACACAGACTGCCAGAGGAGTCCCAGAGCTTTGAAGGAAAGACCTGAGCCTATCATCGTCAAGAACAGATGGAAAGGGCAGGTTTTCTGGATGCTGCTTTTTGAAGTGATGATAGTGCTGTACATATCAAACATTTAAAGGACAATGAATGTTTTAGTTGTGGGTTAAAGTGAGTATTAATAGCTTATCAATATGGTCAGGACTTTTTTCTAAAAGCCTCCTCAGCTAGGAATCCCATGGATTGCTCTTGTTCATTGTGATGGAGAATTTCATTTTAAGCTTCCCCCATCTCCTCGCCCCCCTTTTTGTATTTAGGCACTTAATTACATTAAAATTTGTTCTATTTATGCATGTGTTATTATATGCATTCTGCCATAATAATGTTTGAAAATCCATTTCAAAAACCCTGTGGATTATCAAAAAACTGTTTTATCTTTTTTTGGTCTTCATTTCTGAACCAGAAAAGATGTAACAGTGAAAAAAACCCAAAAGGGTTCTTAACCTAATTAAAGTTAATGGACCCTAAACAGGCATGAGTATGTAATCATCCCTAACAGGGATTAAATTTGCAGTTGATAAGCTGGAAGAGGCTGCAAGCACACTTAGAAGTCAGGATTAAAACTGAACATGATCTTGATAAATGCTACTATAAATAATCTGAAGGAAAAAAATAGGATTTTTTTTGCTGAGGACAGAGGCAAATACAATTAAATAAGAGCGATCGCTTGCACAAGCACAAGGCTGGGCAGCACTATGGCCAAACAGCACCTGGGCACCTGGTGGCAACCACAAAATGAATACAAGTGTGACTTAGCTCCAGCCGAGCCTTGCGCCCAGCAGGACAGTGCTGAGGTTGGTTCCCACATGTCCGTCATGGGAGCTGTCAAGCTCCCACAAAACCACCCTGGATTTTGTCTGCTTTCCCAAGGACATGCAGGAAACCTGCGGCAGTGCGTGGGCTGCAAGCTGCTTCTCAGGTCTGAGACGCCTCCTCAGCAGAGAGCCATCTTCAGAGAGCAGACAAATCACCGCTTTGGCATTTTGGGATATGGATGCTGATATTGTAACAGTGATGAAATACAGCTGCTTCGTTCTTTTAAATGAAACAAGCTGCTGAGCTGGAAGCAGCATTAGCTTCAGTTGGGCCCTTTTCTGACTACAAAAGCGATGCAATTCCTGGGTTAAAACACTTGCTTATATTCCCATTTCTCAGCCTCTTCCACGATAAAGTAAATCTTCATGTCCAATCTGCACCTCCTCAGACTTAGGGGTACAATGAAGGGCAGACGGCAGCAACATCTCAACTGGTGACCGCCTTGATGCAAGCATGGTGTTTGAAACAGAGAAGGCAGAAGGATCTACCGATATAATTAAATTCACAATTCTGTATCCTCTCCAGTCTCTGATATTTTATAATACAGCATTGTTAATGCTGCTATTATTCTATTGCAATTTCTTGCAAAACCAAGTATTATCTTCCAAAATTGCTAAATGTTTGTCTTGAAAGTTTGACAGGTGTCAAGAATTTTGATTAATATTTCGCGGCTTTCTCAATTTCACTTTATTGCAAAAGTACTTTTAACATAGGCAGCAGAGCTGATACCTGACTTCAGCAAAGCATTTTGAAAGGAATACGGTGACAACAACAATGATAATGTGATACATTTCTGTTCTAAGACAAAATACATTTTTAGGCAGAATTTTCATTCACAGAAGGACCTTCAGGGTGGGACTCCACTGTAGGATAAATGGTAAGAATAAGGCTTTCAAATGTGGTTATAATAATCATACCTTTCAGATTAATGCTATTTTTCAGCGGTTTGAAGGGTGTTGAAAGAGGTGTACAACTTTTTAGAAGGACGAAGATGCAACTTCATCCTGGAAACTTAGAGATATTCCCCCAAAGCTTTTGTTTGCCCTAATATTCCATAATGTTAGGCTTTTAGAGTCAATACCCATTAGTAATCAAGAGATGTATAATTTATTAATTATGCACCATATTAATATTTAATCTTTTGGGTTGCCGAGCATATTTCTAAATCTACTTTTTAATTACATTAAAAAAAATAAATCTTCAAGGCAACCATTAGAAAAGTCATTTTTCTGCACATTATGACTTCAATTACTTTGAAACAGCTGTCTGTGAACTCTTTGTGATGGTACAGTACTTGGTAAAATGGCCATCTCAGCTCATCCAGGCTCTTCACTCGTTTGAAAGCTAATTGAATATTAGAGCAAAGGGAATGTTACAAAGAATTTCCTATGAGCACTAAAGTACTCTGGAATTAGACCTGGAAATGTGGTGCCAACTACCTGCCACCGCCCGCTTGGCAGGAGAATGCCGGCTGGTGATAAACAACCATCTGCCTCTAGCTCGAGCCCAGACTTCTGGCTCGGTACACACGGTGAAGCAGGGGTATTAAAGAGCCTTTTTCCCCCTGGGGCCAGGATGCGCATTGCCCAGACCTGGGTTCCTTGGCTGGGAGGAGCCGGGGGAGTCAGGCAGTGGGGTCAGCTCCTTGGAGGTGCCCAGATGCAGGACCCACCTCAGCCCCACCACAGGCGGGGTGGGATTGCTCGGGGGGAGCCCGCTTGGTGGGGCTGACCAGCCCCTGTAGCTCTCCCAGGTGGGTGCAGAGAGTGGCGTAAAAACCAGGGTCCCGAGACCTGTGCAACCTGCTTGGGAAGGCAGAGCTTTCCTACCCAGCTTTGCATGGATGTATTATTAATAATGATAACAACATTACCGTAGGCTGGTGACCCATCAAACTAAGCATGCACAGAGACAAAACATAAAGTACTTTGTTTCCCAAAAGATGAAGGCTGATACACTGTCCCACTTAAGTGCCATTTTTCCTCGGCACTCCTTGACCTGTCAGTGGGAAGTGTCAGCACTAACTGCTCACCAGAAGGTCTCTTACGGTTTCCTTTGTCAAAATCTGAGTTTCAGAATGTAATAGAAGAAATATGTCCCCTCCACTCTTTTACCTCACCTCCTCTAGCTGCCTATGTGATAACCAGACTCTGATTATTTGGGTACCAATAAAGGAGAGAGTTTGTTTGAAAGATGTGGATTTTGGAAGGAAATTTTCGATCCTCATGCAACAATTTCAGAAACAGCCTCTAGAAATAAATCCCTCAATCACAGAAGAATAAGTTATCTACGAAGGAAGCGGTGTAATTATTCTGAACACTGTGTTTACCGGAGTATCCAGCTGAATTAGGAAGGACAGCCGGGGATGTTAAGATGAATTACCTGCAGGGTTGAAGTCAGTCTATGTAAGGGGCATATTCTTACTGGGAGCATAATGGCCTTAATTCAGTGAAACTTTTTCTGCTTTATAGTCCAAACCAAGAAAGAGAAGTTCTGAATGCTTTTAGATTAGGCAAACATGCTCCTGAAATAAAAAGGTGTCTGGAGTCTGACTCCGGGTGAAGCCCTGGATATTGCATATGACCCAGCCAGCATTTAATAACAAATTCAAAACCAAACTGAAATTACAGCAAAGTCATCTAGTGCCTAATTCTCTGAAAATTTTTACATTCAGATCCAGAGCTGATAATTTTTTCCTCTACTTTAAAACTTGATTTTATCTTTTTTTCAAATAAAGTATTATTAGTAGAAAAAAGTCTCTATAAAGATATTTGAAGTGGATGTCATCTGTGTCACCGAAAGAAAAATATTCTCCTTTCACAAACAGATTCTTGTGTCAATCTTCATAAATCAAATTCAGAAATTAGAAGGAACTGTTGTATTCCTATTGCTAGCATATTATTAAAACACCTGTTTTTAAAACTATATGTGTATGTATATATTTGGCTTAGAGTAGACTGAACCTCTCGGAAGCTATCACTCGTCAAAGGTGGATCATGCTGCAACCCCTGAAAAGGGACGATATTTGCGGACGCCGGGCCTCTTGGGTTCAATTCTCTTCTCCCAACTGTTGATGCTCTTTATTGCTCTCAACAACTTCTTTTTCCCTCCATTTTCCCATGTGGGCCTATTAATTTATGAAGTGATGGTGAGTCACTTAATGATGCTGATGACGAGAAGAGTGCCATGGAAGTAGCCAAGCATGATTTCCCCAGGGAGGAGGCCAAAATGGGGCACAGGGAATGTTTCTCCTCAGGATTGTTAACTTGCCTCCTGACCAGTCCTCTTTTGTCTCCGTGTTAATGCTGTGCATACCTGAGAGAGGAAAAAAATATTGATACTGATCCTCCATTACGTACCTGATAAAAATGAAAGTTGATTTTTCCATTAAGCTATGCAATAGCCAGTTCCTTGAGTTTTCACAAGACATTAAAGGAATGAAGCATTATCAAAAAGACATTCTGTTACAAAAGAACACTAATCAATGCTGAGAACATTGGTTATAAATTATTCAGATTTCATTATAAACTACTCAGATCTTAAAAAGACCCAAGCCCTCGCGGTGTGCAGCCCTGGCAGCTGGATATGACAGTGTGACTGCCTCACCTGGGAAGTTCCAGCATGATACGCTGCATCTTGCAGCATCCGAATAGATGCAGCACAGAAATGCCTGTTTCAGTGGATTATAGGGAATAAATCACTGAGTGGCCTTGCCCCCAATAGAACCTGATCACTGTAACTTGTTGTGCATTCTTCCTTCACCACACATTAATTTTTAATGAAACCATTTCAAAATAAAGTCATAATGTGAGTCATAAATCACAAAACGGTGGTAATAAACCACTTTGGTTTATATTAGCTCTGTGCAGACGATACTTAAGCATTTCCACCATTAGCAGGGAATATGTGAGCATTCTCCACACAACATTTCCTCTATTATTTCCATCTTAAACTGTGGAAATGTGGGAAGCAAAGCCAGTTCCAATCAACCTCTGGGTCACTATTTATTCTCCTAATTGAATGATTGTATGCTAACGAGTGAAGATTTTTAGCACTTTTCTGACAGCTGCAAAGTATTTTTCTGTGACTTACAGTTATAAAACCAATGCTGCCAGGTACAGCTGAGACGGAAAATGGAAAGAGAAGGGAAAGGCATGGTTAACTGATACATGGACTAGGTGAGGGGGAATATTACTGTTTTATTACCATGTAGTGCACAGGCAGACCAAATGACCCTAAAGGGCCACCTCTTGTTAAAAGGAGGAGCCATCTTGTAGATCTGTAATACAAAATGTGAATTTTTTAATTGTTTTTTTTGTATTCCTCTAACTACTTTTGCAGGGTATGCTGAGGTCTTCTTCTTGCTGGTCTCTTCCCTTAACAGGACCTATACTACATAGTAATCAGGAGTAATTCAAAAGAAGACCTAGACTCCACAAGCCAATGCCTCACACAGTGCAAGTGTTTGGGGTCCCAGGTGTCTGGAGACCTGCACAGAACAGCCTTTCATTGCTGGACTGGCTTTCTGGACACAGATCTGTTTGCAGGACATGTAACAGTCTGGATGTGTCCAGTGATGTAAGGCTGTCCTGACCAGAGGAGGGAATTATAAAAGACTAGCATAGACTATTTCCACTCGCCAGAAACCTCCTCTCTTAAACGTGGTAAGGTACCAAAGCTAAGAGAACATACCTTATGCTTTTGTCTAGCAGAAATCAAGGATCAGCATTGGAATAAATAAGATAACTTGTAGCCATCATCTAGCACTTTATTAATTCTCAGGTTTCAAGAATTTAGATAGTAATTCCCTTGGTGACTTTCACAAGTGTTTTCTTCTCTACTTCCAAGCATGCAAGAACCCTGGGACCCATAACCCATGATGATCTCTTAATTGGGCAAAATGTAATTTCCAGTTAGAGTTATCCTTGTGTGCTTCATGACCCTGAGTAATACAAAAGTTGCATTCACACCTGCATTCACAAGCTTCTGAGGGACTTTGGGAATGCTGGAGTATAAATTAACATTAACAATAAGCAAATATAAAATTTCTGGTTTTGGAGAGGGAGTCATAGCAGAGCAGTATCTAGAGGAAAGTACATCTAATATAAATTTGAATACTGTCTGAGACACTATGAAGATTTTCCATGGAAGTTTCGGTTATATGCATTAATTGTGGAAATAGCTGAATCTTGGTAAAACAATGTTGTGATACCTTAAGAATGTGTCTAAAATCAGTCTAGAAAACACCTTGTAAGTTGAGTCAAATGCAGGAGCAGCTGAGGAGTCATAGGTGTTTAAGACATTTAAATAGCCTGTCTGCTCTAGTCTGGTGGAGCAGAGCTCGTTTTTGCACGTGGAGAGCTCAGCCCAGAGGAGTTGGCCATGCCAACCTGCTGACTGCCCCTCTGCCTCCCCGGGGTCACCTTTTATGCCACCAGGTCCGTCCCCACCAGGCATTGGCTCCACTGAGGCCATGCCCTCTCCAGCAAGTGAAAGCTCTTGGACAGCAGCCCCTCTCAGACGTATGTCTCCAGTCAGCTACAGGGTGTGGGCTTGTTAACTAATCACTTAGACGAAACAATTGAAATAGTTATAGTGATTTTATGACAAGCACTAAATGCAAAGATAGACAGAAAACCGGCTGCTTGGTAGAGGAGTTTGGCCATCCCTTTCATGATAGGGAGACAGGAAGATGAGGTTGGAAGGGCTCTTAGGAAGCCTCCTAACACACCCTCCAGGCTGGAGGAGGAGCAACTGTGCCAAGGTAATTTCCTGAGGGATGGTTTCAACTTGTCAAGCTTTCCCAGCTTCTCCTGGCAGCCTGATCTCTTGCTTCTATCTAATAGTGTCTACCAGGCATCTTTCCTTCTGTGCTTATTTTTTGGTGTGCTGTGACAAAAACCATAAGAGAGTATTGGCTTTTTTGCAACAGCCTTGTTATGGACATAAAGACAATTATTGTGTCTTCCAACAGTTTGTTTCCTCTAGGGTAAACAGTTCACTTTCTTATTTTTTCCACATGATTTTGAGATGATGATTCTCAACATGAGATCTCCTCTCAATTACTCTTCTTTGAACTCTGCTCTAGGTACTTTTGTGTGCTGTGTCCCAGCCTGGCTCTTCCATTTCAGCTGTGACTGAGCTGAAAATCTACTTCATTTTCTTGCAGACTCCACTGTATGTTCCGATATAAGTTTACCATTTTTGCAGCAGAACAATGCTAACGCAGAGAGTCTGCCACATGCTGTATTTCTTCATTCATATATGAACTAAACACACCGTGCCTACCTGTGGGGACTAGACATATAGGGTACTTTCATGGTATCACCCTTGGGTTGCTGAGGTTTTGTCACTCACAACTTAAAATAAGAAGTTGGTTTCAAGAGTCACAGGTGCTTGGACCCAAATCAGTTGCTGTGCAAATCTTGGATCTTCAGATCCACAAGTGCCCCCCTAGCTTGTGCTAAGTCTAGTGTCCTTACCCTTCCTCATATAAAGTCTTCTTTAAGTCTGCATAAAGGGTAGGGATTGAAGGAGTGACTTTCCAAGGCACAGAGAGTAGGTCTGTTTGTGATTTTGGGAGCACTCAGTTGGCAGGTGCAGGTCCAAATAGCCCACTTCAGCCCAGCCAGGCCTTTCCTCAATGGCACGGGACCAGGTTGCTCTGTGAAGAGGTGGCTCTGGCTCCAAGCTGGCCCCATGGAGCAGCTCTTCCTGCCAGGCACATCCCCAGCAATGTGGATTTTCTCTGCACTGTGCAACAGGGGCAAATCCCATTTACAGGGTTCCTGTAGCAGTAAGTAGGAATGAAACAGGCTCAACAGTGAAAAGAAGGATAGAGCAGGAGTTCAAAATGGATTATTTTTACTTTAGGACGCCGAAGTAGAAGGATGAGACCATTGAAGTTCTTGACTAAAAATAGAGAACTTGGTGCTTCCTCCAAGTGCTTGCCAGCACTGGGCTAGAAAAGGAAGAGCTGTGCTTGAATTTGCTATTTCTTCTCATTCACCATACTTGAGAAGAGGGGCCAATGACAAATCCATAGTGGGTACTGGCGGGGACCAAATGTGGAAATCCTCTTTGCCCTCTTGACTTGGATTTCTTGTTGCAACAGAAACTTAGTCCGAAGACTACTGTGAAGTGAACCTGTGAGCTCTGTTTGGCTTTGAATCAGGCATGCATAGTGGTATTTTAAGTGTCTGTTATAAAGTAATCAAACAAATAAAAATCACTTATTTTTTTAGATGGTGGTCTGAAACCATTAACAAAGTTGTCATTTTCTTCATTGTAAACATTAAATCACTAATTTAAATGCTAAAGGGTGTATACATATTTCACAAAACTCCAAAACTTCTTATAATCTAGATGAACACAGTCAGATTTCTTTCAATGTATTTTACCTGTCTCTTCTGTTAAAACTGTTTTAAGCAATACCTAATATGTAGCAGAAAACAATTTCAGCGAATATGTCCCAGCACTGCTACAATTTTGAAGGAGGTTCTTTAAAAATATATATTTTCTCAAGATAACAATTTTGAAAATGATTGCAGGACGGAAATATATTAGCAATTAAATTAGTGTGTTTTAGCACAACAAGCAATAAACTGCTTAACACTGAGCTCCTGTGAATTAAAAGCCGGAACAGCATTGGACAAAAGTCAAGGTTATGCTGACACATTTATTTCTCAGTAAATGAAGACTGTTTAGTTTTAATGCATTTGTGGTTAGCAATAGTTTCAAAAGATCAATGTAAATTCATTTTGAACTAGTAAATAATGTCTTAATGAGACTTCTGACAGCATGCTTTCACACCTTATGGTTCCTTACCTTTAAAAATGCCCAAAGGTGAACCTATTTTTCCTGGCATTTTACAATAAACAAATAACATCATGCAGTATTTTATGACTTCTGTCTGAAGTGTATTCGGGGGAATTGCAGTTTGGTTTTAACAACTGCAGAACTGCGGTCGTTCAGTCCACAGTGTGTTACTGTTCTTCTCCTACAAGGGCTTAACTCCGACTCAGGGTAAAAAAGAAGTTAAATGATCCCTTCTTTTTTTCTTCTCTCACATGAAGTAGCTTATATGAAACGAAGTGCAGGATTTTGCCATAAACCTCTGATGGTATCATGATGTAAACCATCTGCCATGCAGAAACATGCTGGTGTTTATGAAAGCACGCTAGTTTTCTAACTAGAAACCCATCTTGGTTGCCATGCAGGCCTGTCTGAGTCCTTCTGCTGGTATTTAATAGGTATTGAATCAGACACACGGTGAATCCATCATAGTGGGCGTAAGGATTTTACAACATGAGCCTGAGATGGCATCATCGCTCACAGGGGTAAGGCCGAAAGGATGTGGTGCAGGCTGTCCCGAAAGAGTCGTCAGACCGCTCTTTCTCACACACTGTTGCTGGATATGCAGAATCCAAGTCTTGCAGGAGGGCACGTGTTTTTCAAAAGCATGGCTTCACACCAATCTGTTTGTGAAACCAGACGATTTAGGCTGTAACCCAGCAGCCCGTCCAGTGGTACCAGTGACTTCCTCAGGGTGGTTCACGCGACTGACAGTATTGCAGCTGCTCTCTGACCCCAGGCACTAATTTGAGCCAACACTACAGGTCTGAAGGAAAAACAGGAAAACATAAATCTTGCACAAATTTTAAGAAAGTTCTAAAAATAACTTCTGGACTTTCATATAATAGATTTTCAAAGTCTGACACCTTGCAACTTGCCAGGTCTATAAGGGAGTACTCTGGCAGTCAGATATATAGGAATACTCCCCTTACTAATGATATACAGGTCCCTTATTTTAGCTCTAATAAAGTAGCAAGAATAATAAATTGGATCTTAAAACTGTCATGTCCTTGTGACTGCTATCCATCCCTGACCTCGAACTAACATAATTCAGAGGAAGGGACTGCTAAATCTGGCAGGAAATAAGTATTTCTTTGGCTCTCATCTTCTGGTGAAGCAAGCTGCTCTTTTGTGAACCATTCCTCAGGAAAAGTACACATGGCCTCAAACCTACTTCACTCTTGGTTCCTCTGCTGGTTCCTCCTACTGGGGAGGCAGGATGGTGGGGTGAAATGGAGCTCTTCTCAAAGCACCTGCTCCCATTGGGTTACAGATGTACTCTGACAGCTTTATAAAGCTTGTGCTTTCATGAACAGGGAAAAGGTGTTATTACTGATATTTTGATAAGATTCTTCATTGGCTTTAACAGATTTGTGATTGGACCTTTGTCTCTTTGGGTGATCCATCCCACTGAAGACTGATGCTTATTGGCAGAGTGACCCAGAGGTAAGGTAGCTGAGGATCCAAACTCTGCGCCTTAAACTGTGAATCTCCTGTGATTGCTCATGTCTGATATTTAATTTACTCTCTTGTTTTCTAAATGTAATCACCTAGAATGACTTCCAATATAGTCATTCAGTAGCTGTATTTTAGCAGGCATCTTGAACAACCTTGATAAAGGCTGCAAAAGTGCCTGAAGATCTTCAGTGTAAAATAGATGGGTCTCAGTGGAGCTCCCCTGACTCCACAAGTCTTCTAGCTGTACTCACTTTTGGGATGATGGCTTGAAGCATGAGCTACCCCTTGTAGAAGAGAATGAACTGGGAAGAAGTTAATAATGAATATGTAAGTTTAGCTGAGTGGAAAAACAAGTAGAAAGATTGTATAGGTGCAACTGTGTGAAATACACGGTTTTGAGAATCAAAGCCTGAGACCAATCCTCCAAGCACACCACCATCCAAAAAAAAAAAAAAACCAAACCAACCTTCCAAAACTGGAAAGAAATGAATCAATTCAATCAACCTAGCAGGGTGAATTAAAATAGAGTCTATAAAACTTTATGAGGAACTTCTCCAAAAGTGTAAAGAGAAGAAAGTCTTGAAAAGTGATCAAATATAACCTGTGCCAGTAATTATACTTAAAGAAAACAATTATCTTTCTTGAAGTGAAAAAGTCAAACTACCACCAGGGTGTTACAATAATAATAATGCACAGCAACTCCAGCAGTCTTGCAAGACATGAAAAGTAAAACAGGGGAAGTGATGTGGAAATGCTGGGGTTTTTACCCAGATTCATTTAGTTTGAGGGATTTTCTCCATTTGACCCTTAGCAACCTTTGCATGAAGAGAAGAATTAAGCTGTGTTTAAATTCCTTTTCACAAACCCTTTTTAATTTTTTTTTTCCAGTGAAAAATTCACTTCTTCAGAAAACCATTCTTGAGAAAGTATGCAAATATGCCTCTTGTGGTCTAAGAAAATTTTTTGTTCATTAACCTAATTTTGCATCTTAGATGAGATTGTCTAAACATGTGACCAAAACTACACAGTGACCTAAGTGGCATAACAACAGCATAAAACACTAAAAGAGATATCAAGCTATCAGCTGGTTTAAATAAGTACATAAAGCAGTCCAAGAAATGGCCACGCAGAAATGTGCTAAGCAGATCTGGCAGTACGCAATAGCAAGCTGTGGGGTTCAAAAGGAAGATGAGCTGCTAAAAGGTCCAAACCAGCTTCATTATTTCCTTTCTGTTTTTGTTTTTTTTTGTTTTTTTTTTTTTGTAGTGTGACTGACTGCATTCAGTTTGATGTTATGATGATGAGCTCTGTCTCTTTCCCCAGCTTGGCATACTGAAGCCCTTACATAGATTGGTTTCTATTAGCAGGGATGTAGGCAGGTGCTTGGATGCTCGGCTCAACAGGCAGGGGTGCAGGCAGGCACTTTGAGAGGAAAATGTTCATGGGGCAGCAAAAGGGCAGAGGGTTTTTTGGGTGCTCTTTGGGGGTTCTGCTGTGTTTTCTGCCTTGCCTGCATGCAAAACAAAGCACCTGAATTAGACAGTGATCCAAAGGTTCCTAAGACAAGCCATACTTTCTGTGCGCTTTGGTAGGCTTTGGACCAGGGTCTTTTTCCCCCTTAATTCTCCAGACCAGCTTTTGGTTTTGGTTGGTTCAGTATGTTTTACCTCTCCGGAGGCGTGCACTTGATCCAAGAGGTCATGTGTTTTTAACAGCTTTATGACACTCCACCTCTAACCTTGACTTGTAGGGCTGTAGGATTGTGAACCTGCCCCTGACTGTATAACTGGACCGTAGAATTAACAAGACACCAGTGAATTTGCTAATGAACTTGCCCAGAAAATACAGGAAAGGGTCAGTTCTGCACTTTCCCTGAGACAAATTGAACCATAAATTTTACAAGTTTTTGTTGACATTAATTGAGTTACACTTGTGTAAGAAATTCTTCTTTCTTGCTCATTTGTCTTGCGAGTTGTTTGAAGTGCCAAATATTTCTGCCATGCCAGTCACTCAGCCATGTGATTTCCAGGCTTAACAATTTCTCTGAGACACCACAGACTCAAACCTCACTGCAGTTTATTGCTCAATAAAAAACAAAAACTTCAGATATTTCACCAGACTGCCGTTCTCGGAGGGTCAAAGCAAAACTCCCATTTAAAGAAAATTTTCTCCCAGCCTCCTCCTTATTTATTAGTCCTTTATTCACATCTCAGAACCACTGGCCCTTGAACAAAAGGCTCTTTTCAGAACAGTCACGTCTGTTCAAGATTAAGTGAAGTGATTTATTACATTTATGTAGTGTTAGGTAGTGATCATTCAGATGTTAAATTAATGGACGTTTCCTCACCAGTTCCTTGCTGGTTCCTGTGGTACTGTTAATGTACCATTTGATCCAGAATACATGAACTAGTCCCCTCGCTGGCTCTGGAGAAAGAGTTGTCCTTTGTCACTGTTCTTAATCCCCACTAGGGTGAGTTGCCATGTCCAGACGTCGAGTGTCCTGAGGGAGTTTTGCATTCAAAAGCAGAGGTGCTTGTGCTGTGCCTGCGCTCTGGGGAAATTTTGTCACTCCTAGGAGTGACTTTAGTGCAGAGATACACAAATTGGTCAGACACCCTAGGAAACTGGGGATAGAAAGACTGAAAGTACAGACTTTGGGCTTGAGTATCCCACTGCTGCGCCTTGGTGCATCACTGTTCCAGCTAATGCCCCTTGGGATCTGCAGAATCATTCTTCAAGGCACTGGAAAGACGCAGGAAAGGAGACACTGGAGGAGAGGATGGCTACCTCACTCACTGGAGAGGCTGAGACATTTTCAGGAATGAATGTCTGCTGGGAAGAATACAGAAGGAACAGTAAATGTAATTTTAGCTGCAGTTCTTGTGAGTGAATCCAGCATCAAGTAGAGCCACAAACAGAAGGTTTCCTCAGCCTGTGTAAGCACAGCACAATGGGATTTCTCCAGCGTACCAAAAGCATGGGAACCCTTGAAGGAGTGTACTGCAAGTAACTGGTTCCTACGTGTAGGAGGAAAGTAGCACAACAGAGGGGTTACTTTTTGTTTTGTTGTTTTATTTGTTTTGGTATAAGCTTCTTTGTTAAAGTCAAATTCTCCAGTCTGATGTGCCAGACTCGTAAATGTGTTTGCTCTTAACTGGAAAAGCATTGATATTCTGCCATCCTTAAAAAATGTGGGTTTCCAAATCTCTGTGATGTCTGTGCTTGTCAGGGCAGTGATCCAAGCAGAACAGTTTGGTCTGAGAAAAGATGACTGAGCGGTTTACCGTCATGTAGAATCTCTCGGTATAAGATTTCAGCTCAAAAGGGTATGTTTAACAGTAAGTAGCCGTGACACATGAGGTGCCTTGGAGAGATGTCCAGAGTAGTCCTAAACTAGCTGGCTATGGTTCTGGAGGGTGTATATTTAGGCTGTTTCTGCCTGGGCTGATGTAGGCTTGTAGCTGTGGTACCTCTGTGTGGCATGGGGCTGTGTCATCAGGGCTCTGACCCTGCTGACCGGCTCATGGTCTTGCAGGTTTTTTGACCCCTTCATTCCTCAAAGCCATTAAATAGAAATCGACTTTCAGGCATTACCTCAGTCTCTTCTTACGGAGCAAATTCACTTCTGCTGCACGGAGCACGTGCGTTTGCGAGGCAGCTGAAGCGCAGGAGCTGTCATCCAGCGATAAGTCACATGGACAGAAATACATGCTTAAATATCTGAATTAAGTCGGTTTCCTGACTAGCATGGCAATGCAGTTGGGTGTGTGCTCAGATTTAAATATGTACTTAAGTCCTATTCATGCCAATGAAATCTAAACATGTGCTTAAAGTTGAGCAGTTTATTGAATTGTGGCAAAACTGAGTGGCCTTTGTAGAATTAATTAACCTATCTGAGCTACTTTTTATGTATGTGACCCAAAGAGAACTGTACGGCTTCTGTGTGATGTTTAAACATATCTTTCAGTTAAATCAAGGATCCAGTCACAAATGGTAGTACACATTCTATGGATTTATGACATTCCCTGGAGGATTCGGGGTCAATAAAGCAGTGAATGGATTACAAAGAGGCCTCTAAAGTGTTTGCTGGAATTTGCAAGGAATGAATGACTGACTGTTTGTTTTATGACTGCAAAACATCTTTCTATGGATGCTGCAGATCACACTGACTGACAGACATAACGTGCTTTTGCTGTGTTTTGAACAACTGTATTTATTTTGTTCAGGCCAGGAGTCAAAAAATAAAAGGGAAGCAGAATGTCATAGTAGTATACTGTTAAAATAGACTGAGAAATAACATAGGTTCAATGCAAATTATTATTTATTACTCAGCACGGTTACTCTTCCTGCTGTAACTCACAGGCCTCCACCAGGACCAGTGCTCCATTGTTATGCAGACACGTTGTGCATGATGCAAGAAGCTTGTACCACATGTAAAACATATCTAAATGCCTGGTTTACATAGATCTAATGCAAAAGCAAGCTTGAGTTTTCTAAACAGCTAGAAGAATTACTGCTGAGCCTTATGCTAAGCAGGATGTTTCACCTCCAGCTGGCGTAGAAATGTGTGTAGATACAACCAAAGGCAAGACATATTACATGCAAAGTTAAAAAAGTGAAAAGCAAAGCTGTTGTGAAGGATGAGAGGCCAAAGAAAGAAACCTCAGGTCTGCCCAACACTTTCAACAATGATGAAGTCCAACTTCCTTGCTGCATATGTGGGCTCCAGAGCATTTGGTGGTCAGATGCCCTCTTTGTCCTAGCCATGCTGGTCAGGTAGGCAGAAGAAATCTGGCATTTCTTGCCTAAAAGGCCAGTAAGTTTTTCTGGGCTATTTTGATTTCAGGATGGGGGGGCTCAAGTAGCAGGAGGGCCAAGCAGTCCCCTCATTCCTTGCCAGGCTGGTGGTGAGGAGTCTGCTGTCACCCCCAAGTCCTCTTCTCCCCTCTTTTGCCAGAGGCAATGGCAATGCTCTTTGCTGTTGCCTCACTTGGCGGAGAGGTTAGTCCTCTGGGGAGATTTTTGCTTTTCTGTGGTATGGCTCATGTCACCAACAAAGAAAGAGCATCTAGATTTTGGTTCCTGCCTTGTATCCAGTTCCTGGTCCTGGCAGCAAACAGAGACTCCTTGCTGTGATTTGACTGCTTGGCTTTTCCTCCACTTTAAATTCTAAATTCCGTATCAAATTTATGTAGGATGGATTTCAGTGGTGCATGGTGCTTGCTAAATACTGACAACAGTGTTAGTTACCTTGCAGCTGTCAAAAAGCAGCAGTCTGTTGAGCAGTGATCGCATTCAGCAACCACAAGATGTATTCAGGGAATTGGTACTGTCAGCGCTTGATATTAGCACTCAATGGCATAACTATAATAATTAATACGTAATGATAATGCAAGGGCTAATGAAATTAGTAATGCAATTACTATTAATACTCTGCAAGCCTACATAATCACTTGCACAGCACCCACTGTGTTGTGTTGGGGGATTTTAAAGCACGTGTGTCCCTGTTCTACAGGGAGACAAAACTTTTGTTGACTTTGAAGAATTAAGGATGGGATTGTCAGAGGAGGGAAAAAGGTAGCTGAGAATAACAACAACAACGAATATAAGGAAAGAATTGGAGGAACTATGTTTCTGATTTTATCAACTTATTATTATCAGCAATGCCATCAAATACGTGTTCTAGGTCACTTAACTGAATGGAAAACATCCAACAAGACAGCCGAATTAAATGAAAATAGAGGCTCTCTACCTTGAGTTCAAATAAAGCACAGACAGTAGGCGGCAATGGAAAGTCCATTAAATTTTAATTTGCTAGTCATTAATGTATGCCATTCATTTGTAATATTACATGGCAAGGAAGCCCAAGTACAGAAGCATACAGCTTGCTGTTCTTAATGGTCTTCTTATAAATTTCTGTCTGTGATTATGATCAGTTCTTTCTTATCGTCCATGAAATTTATGAACCAATTTATTACATCAGCTGAGTGGAAATATCAGATAATGCAATGCAATAAAAAGTAGATACTGATTTTAAGAAATCAGTGTGTCCTCCATGGTCTCCTGTGAGAAGAGCTAGAAGAGAGCACCTAATTACTTCAGCAACATTAAAAACAACTGCAGCATAATGGTGTATGGAACCATTTAATCAAAATGGACACACAACACTCTTGTAATTATATGAAAAGGTCATGGAAATCATCAATTTAGACGAATATGATGTGAAGAATATGACTTAAAACTTCCAGTAAAGCTATCTCCTGGAGATTATTTGAACCACAAAAAAGTGGTTTGTATTTCCAGTTTAATAGCTGAGGGCACAATGCCATACTGTGTGTTTTGGCTTGTGAGATCTCAAAGCAGAACTTTCTTAATTGGAACTGCTCAGATACACAGCATGGAGGTTCATTTCAAGTAACATACCTGCTGCTGGAAAATATAACTGCCTACAATTTAATTATATAGAAGCTATACCCTGGCTTTTTGATTGGGCCTGTGAATTTCTCCACAGAGCTGAAACGCCAATTCATATGTTTTAACAGAAGCAAAGGAAAAGTGAACTGCTTTCAATTTCCTTTTTAGTATGCAGTAATGGATAATTTCCAGCTCTGGAGAAAAAAAACGTCCCAGCCTATACCTGGGGGTAACCTAGTTCTACCAGGTAATATAATCTGTTTTCCTTGCTGCAGCTGAACAATGATTGACCTCGACATCTCGATTTTGGGCAAGACAATGGAGCAGGAAGAAAATCTGCTCCTGGAAAGTGGTAGATGCTTTGAAGTGAAAGGGAAATACGCATTTATGTGACTATCAGGGTAGGGCCAATTAAAGTGTAGACACGGGGGATACTTTCACAAGGCACAAGAAGTACTGTGCTCGTACCAAAGCCTGACATTGCCTGGGCACCAGAGAAAGAAAATAACAGTATTATAATTTGCCCATGCTATTACTGCGTTTCTCTGTTGAGCTGAGGATCCCATGAGGATGGCCTCATTAATGCAGCTGTTTTGCTTCTGGTAGCTGTTTGGAACTAGTGCTGGTATCTTTGTGCTGGCTTTTCTTGTGCTCCGCTTGAGCACGTGTGCACTTAATTGACATGTCCCTGAGAGCTGAGAAAGATGTGGTTACTTTATAACCTGATCTTTTTAAGCAAAGTCTCCAGCCCACCGGGACTGCCAAGGAACATTTATAAACCTGGTGGAGAATGACCAGCTCCCACTCTGCTTTTCACATGTGCGCATCGGTCCATTGGCTCCTGTCCATGCCATAGGAGTTGCTGAGCGGGTTCTGAGCGATGTCTCTGCTTCTAACCCTACACTCAGTGTGGAGAAAAGGGCCCCTGGTGCCATTTCATAGAATCATAGAACCGTTTGGGTTGGAAAAGACCTTTAAGATCCTCAAGTCCAACCGTTAACCTAACCGTGCCATCCCACCACTAGATCTAGAGATCTGTGTCATTGCCCCACAGTACATGGGTGGGAAAAGAAACCCCATGGCCACTCATGTGCTTAGCCTGCAGGCAGGTCTGTAGGCTCAGGCCTGGTGCCTTGCTGTGCTGCGCCAGGGAGCTTGGCTCTTGGTGTGCAGTCCCTGAAGCTGGGAATGTGGGGCTAATTTACAATCAAAATGAAAAGAAATGGCATAAGTGTGAGAGAACTGCTCCTTTCATATCACAGAACCATAGAATCATTTGGTTGGAAAAGACCTTTAAGATTATTGAGTCCAAACATACCTGTCCACTACTAAACCATGTCCCTAAGCACCTTGTCTACCCGTCTTTTAACTGGCTACAGCCTCCTGTCAGGCAGTTGTAGAGGGCAATAAGGTCTCCCCTCAGCCTCCTCTTCTCCAGGCTGAACAACCCCAGTTCCCTCAGCCACTCCTCATCAGACCTGTGCTCCAGACCCCTCACCAGCTTCGTTGCCCTTCTCTGGACATGCTCCAGCACCTCAATGTCCTTCTTGGAGTGAGGGGCCCAAAATTGAACACGGTATTCAAAGCGCGGCCTCACCAGTGCCAAGTACAGGAGAAGGATGACTTCCCTGGTCCTGCTGGCCACACTATTCCTGATACAAGCCAGGATGCCATTGGCCTTCTTGGCCACCTGTGCACACTGCTGGCTCATAGTCAGCCGGCTGTTGACCAGCACCCCCAGATCCCTCTCTGACAGGCAGCCTTCCTGCCACTCTTCCCTACGCCTGTAGCATTGCATGGGGTTGTTGCGACCCAAGTGCAGGATCCGGCACGTGAGCTTGTTGAACCTCATACAATTGGCCTCGGCCCATCGATCCAGCCTGTCCAGATCCCTCTGCAGAGCCTTCCTGCCCTTGAACAGATCAACACTCCCACCCATCTTGGTGTCATCTGCAAACTTGCCGAAGATGCACTCAATCCCCTATTCCAGGTGGTTGATAAAGACATTAAACAGAACCGGCCCCAACACTGAGCCCTGGGGAGCACCACTTGTGACCGGCCACAAACTGGATTGAGCTCCATTCACCACTACCCTCTGGGCCTGGCCATCCTGACAGTTTTTTACCCAGCAAAGAGCATGCCTGTCCTATACCTGTGTAGAGAGGATACTTTATCTGTGTCTAGCTATGCAAGAGTTGTTTTAAAGCATGGTTTTTGCTGTGACCCATGTTGCTGAAACCAAAATAACTGAAGGAGTTTGGTGCACCTCTGGCTCTAGAAGGGGACAGTGTGGTACACAGATTGGCTCTTCTTTGGGGAGAAAGAGACGGGATTTGGAACATACTGAGCAGACCAGTTTTGCTGGAAGAAATAATTTTAATAATCTACAATTCTAATTATGAAGTGAAAGGGGGGAAGTTAAATTCAAATATGAAAAGGAGCTGAAAAATCCTACAGATGTAGTTTCATTTTATAGATTAATAACAAAACCATTTTTTGCCCTTTATTACAGTGACTTGAATTTGTTATATGGAGTACACAGTCAAATCTGGCTCTATCTCTGCTAAGAGCTTTGATAAGTGTGAGAACTCTGAGTCAGTTACATCTTTTGAAAGAACAATTTTTTAAAATATGAAATAAATAGGAAGAGAAGATATTTGCCAGTATATCAGATTTCAGCTATTTTTTATTATTAGGCATTTCTTTTTTTCAAAGTACATGGTGTAAGCAAGTGAACCTATTTGGCCAGGCATGTAAGAGAGAAGAGAAGCAAGCTTATATTTCTCATTTTAAGAGGCAATTGTCAGTGCATTTATGAAAACTCTGAATTAGGTAAAACAAATCCACAGCAGTACAAAGGAAACTTGACCGGGTCATGTAAAACAATGATCTAAAGTGACAATTTGTTATAGAGGAGGTGATTAGGTCATTTCAGAAAATGAGAAAATGTAACAATTGTCCAGCCGTCAAATGGCTAACCCTAACATGAAATAACATTCACCCTCATTCTTATTAACAGACCAAAACTGAAAGCTCCCAAATCCATAATAAGGCAACTAAAGGAACTGCCCTAGCTACCCAGCAGCTTCTTCCCTACTACCTTTTAGGATAAATCATTGTGGCAGGCTATTTGGTGCCTATGAAGGCTTCAGAACGTTTTCTATCTTGCAGCCGCCTGGCTCACACTCACACTTGTGCTTAGGGCTGTGCCTGCACTGCTATATCCAACAGCAACAGGGAGCAATCCATGTCCACAAGGGCTACTGGCAGAGCTTGGCTAATGTGCAGCCTGAGATATTTTGGGAGCCTGTATTGCTACCAGACACCTCTGACCCTTACAGCTTGCTGGGACACCAGCTCAGGACCCTCAGATCAGCACCAGGCATGAGCATGGTGGAAGACTGCAAAACTGCCAGCTGCAATTTTTGCACTGGTGTGTGTTGAATCGTACTTGAATCGTGTGGCTTTTGCCCAGCATGGAGGTCAGCCAGACGAATTCATGCTGTGCCTCATCTTTGCAGGGGTCAGAGACTGCAGGAAGGAAAGGCATGGCCAGCTGTTATGAATTGGGAGCAGGAGCCATGGCCAGAGCAGGGAAGGGGTGCCTGTCCCGGCCCAGGGGGGGCACTGGGACTCCAGGTAGGTTGATGTGCCCAGGCACACTTGCTGACACCGCTACCGGGTGCCATGGCTGTGGCTGGTGCTCCTGAACGGCGGGATGGGAGGAACAGCAGTGCTGCCAGGGCTGTGTGCCTCATGCTACCACCATCCTCTCCTGCGTGGTATGAGGTTGCTGGGCCTTTGCAGCTGGATCTGGGCTCCCTGACCATGGAGCAAGGCAAGTCCCCAGCCTCAGCCTGGGGACCTGAGGCCAGCAAGGATGGACGATGGTGAGGATTCATCTGTGCCTCTCTGGAAGAAGATAACAGCATCTCAGCCATCACGTACCACATTGCAGCATCAGCTCCGCCAAGGTCTCTAGTCCTGTTGCAATAGCTGTAAAAAAAAATACAGGGTTACTTCTTCCTACATGTATGTAGCTTTTGCTTTTTCTTCCTCAGCCTTTCCTCTCTCCTTCTTTCCTTCCTGTAAGCAAGAAATTTCTGCTTATGTTCACATGTCCAGTCATGCAAAATACATTTACTGTCTCCCTCTCACCATCTGTGTGAGTCTAGTCACTCACTGGAACTCAGCCCCATTGCTATCTGGTTTACCGGCACTGCAGTCCTTCTGCAAACTTCTCAGCTGGGGCTCTCAGGGCTCTGAGGGCTACCTGCCCTCCGAGCCAACATCTGCTGCCATGTTTTGAGGGGCCGTGATCCTGGGAGCAGCCTTTGGGGAAGAGATCCAGGCAGCTCTATAACATTGAGAAAGGTAAATAAACATTGTAATGTTGGCTGGGCTTGCGCACCCCCAGTGTGCCTGGGAAGCACAAGACGCTCTCGCCTGTCTGGGCTGGGCAGGAGCATTTCTGGATGTGGTGCAGCACCCTTGGCCCCATCCCGGGGGTGTGCCAGGAGGAGGGTGCCCGCCCGCCTGCCCACCCATGTACCTGACAAGTCCATGAGCTCTGTGCGCTGCGGCGTATCTGCTGCCATCCCACGCTGCGCTGCAGCAGGCGGGGACAGGAGCGGAGGTGTTGATATGGCTGATAAAGAAATAATCTCTTGCTGCTGTGGCTTTATCTGTTGTGTTTATCACATCAGGCTGCCAGTTTGAGAGGCTCCTGCTGCCTGCTTCCTGTGGCTGTGCAAGTTGTCGAGCACCACGGGTTAGCTCTCCCCCAGATTCGGTCCCTGTTCCCTCAGCACCGGTAAGGATATGTGATGGAGTGGTGCACCCATGCTATTGCTGTGTGCCTGTGCTGTTGCCCCTGACTCTGCACCCAGACACAAGTGCAGAGGAGGCAGATACCCAGAGGACAGTCCCTCTCCCCATCCCCTCCCCACATGTCCAGGCCACTGGCGCTCCCCTTGGAGCATGGGGTTGTGGGGTCCTTCTAGCTGCCGGGTAGCTCGCAGGCCTAGAGTGTTAGGTTGTGGGTTCCCAAAGCACAGCTTTTTCACCAGAGCCAAACATCTGGTGGAGCTTGTTACAGTACTGTCCGGTGTGCCAAGCCACACTAGCATGCCTCTTGGTGTCCCGTGCCTCTCTATAATCAGATTTCAGTTTCTGAAATTTGCCTTGGCACCACTGCTTGCTGTAGGTGCGCTCTCAGCGGCAGCCTTCCAGGCTGGGACAAGCTGCCACTGGCAACTTCTGTCTTCTTCTTCTTGCCCCCCCAGCCTCCTCCCCTGAATGGCCACAGGGGATCTGTCTGTGTCCCCTTGCAGACCTCTGGTGTGCTTCAGCCATCTCCCTCTGCATTTTTCTTTCTTCTACAGCTGGGGAGGGCTGTTTGCAGCCCCTGGGAGGGGTGTTTAAGTAACAAAACTGTGAGGGTGTGCACTGTTCCCCAGTGCATGGGGTAAGGATATGGGGTGCAGGGGATACAGAGCCTGCCAGGACAGTGCCAGAGTCGTGCACAGGGCAGAGCGAGTCAGTCTTGACAACCTGGTCCCTACCACCTATACAAAATAGCTTCTGGAAATAGCTGTAACCATGCTCAGGAGTTATTTCTAGGAGTTAGCAGGGTGGCTCCAGCACAGAGCCCAGGATTATACTAATACTTGTGCAGGGTGGAAAGTCAGAAGGCTACTGCTTTAGCTGGGGATGTGGCCCTAACCTTATTTAACAGCATAAACATATACTCTAGTTGTATATAGACTAGCAAACAAGACAGACCCAGGGCACAGGTTCAAATGCTAGCCTGTGATTTGTTTCTATTTATTAACTACTATCAAACTCCCTGCTCAGGTTTGGGCCTGTGCCAGCTAGCACTTTCCCAGAGCAAGGTTTGGAGATGGTACATGCTACAGTCTCTTCCCAGTCCAGAAGTAACCGCTCTTGTTGGTTGGAGGGAACATGGGGAAGGAAGACTTTTAACCATATGGAGGTAGCGTGTGGTTCTACCTAGCCTCCGGGCCAGACAGCAGTCCTTGTCTCTGTTTTATTTATTAGTATGAACCTAGCCAGAGGGGATCAGCCCCTTCTTTTAAATGTACCCAGCAAAGAATTAGTTGGTAATCTGCTTGCATGACTGAAAGCAATTGTCCTCCTCAAACAAACAAACACAAAACTCTTAAGTTAAAAGAACATTGTTAAGGTTGCAAAGTCAAGCCCTCCAAAATTAGCCGTTGCCTGAGATGGGGATGCTTGTGCAATCTTTATTTATAGCCTTTATGTACTCGCCTTATGACAGTCTTCACTCACCGTCTGCATGCTATGTTTTCCACCAAGCTTCTGTTTCCTTCAGTGCACAGGATGGGCTACACACAAATAATGACAAGTCCTCTGCCTAATGTGTGATTCCAGGCTTTACTTGTTGCACAATGTTCAAAGCCTGCTCTGAAGATATGGCTATCAGTTTCCTCATTGCTTTTCCTGTGGTAGACACCAGTAGCCTGTGCATGGACTTCACGAACAAGAGTGATTTTTAACTCCTACTGCCCTGTTGAGGGGAGAGGGTATAATGCCTTTGTTTTACAGCTGCAGAACATCTAGTAGTTTGGATGTTTCATTTCTAAGAACCAGAGAATTTTATTTTTCAGTCTATTTAACACTAACACCAACATCCAAGAACAGACGACATTTGTCTTTGATTGAAGTTATGGGTTTCAACATTTTGGCAAATCAGACCATAAAGCCATAGGTTTGGCATGCAGCAAATGAGGAATGCATGACTGCTGTGATAAATCCTCAGACCTGACATCATGCAGGCACACTGTGGCAGAGGCAAGAGCAGAATTCAGCGCCCCCAAGACAGCAGTCGGACTTTTCTGTTCCTCCAGTCCCCTGACTCATTGGCTTCATACTTTCCAACCTCTGCGGCAAATAAAGCAGATGTACTTCAGATTTTATGCTGCTTTTGATTCATGCCCAGAGCAGGTCTCCTCCGTTCATTCAGCAAAGCACAGTTGCTGCGGAAAAGATGGCCAAATGAACATGCCAGGTCTGCCTGGACCCTAACCTAAACCCAAACCTGAGTCTTCCTTTTTAGACCTATAGGTGAGGAACTGGGTTGGGAGTCATCCTCCCCACCTATTGGTATTGAGCAACCTGGACTTCTACTCCAATTTCAAACTCAGACTCTCTTGCTCAGACCTAGACATTTCTTACATAATCAAAGATAACGAGTCTTAATTACAGCAGCCCCTAGTTTCAGAATGTTTGGATTTGCATTATTAATGTTATTCCTGGAAGGGGAGAGAATAAAAATGGGTAATTCTTAGTCTTTGGGGGTAGAGGGGGGCAGAAGGAAGATGTCTGTGGACTGGGACCTTACTGCTGCCTTTGTGGTTTGAGAGCAGAACTGAAGTGTGTGGAGCTGATGCAGAGAGCTCCTCCTCTGGGGCTCACACAGGGGCTGTTATCAACACCAGGTAAGAATCCCTGGCAGGACCAGCAGCCAGGAAGGATGAGAAGAAACATGCTTCACCAAGGCACTCATAGATGTTCATGAACAGCAGGGAAATGTCTGAGGCTCTTTCAGGCCCTTGAGGGAAGTGGAATCTAGTGAGCCCTGAACTTGGTCCTCCCAACCACCTCTCCTGCCTTGCCCCCTCCACCCTGGGATTCTCAAAGCTGCTGCTTATCTGCCCCAGATAATGTCAAAGCTAGTACAGCCACCCGTGGGAACATGACTGGGCAAACCTGGGGACTTTTGAAAATACTGTCCTCAGAATACAAGGAACAAGCACGGGGACGTCCTGGGAGTCACTTTTCCTCCCAGTTCTTGGTCAACATTTTTCACTCGTTCTAAAAATAAAAATGCTTTGGACAGCTACCTAAACAATCCAGACTCAACAAATATCTTTATTATATGAAAATAAAGAAAACTTCTTGCATGTGGTTTGCTTTCAGCTACTGTTATCTGTTTCATAGACACTGAGATAAGCAAGAAAAGCATAATAAAAAAAAAAGCAGATTTATGTTAGACTTCTTGCATAACACAGGACAGGCATTTTCTCTTCTCCAGAGACCTTAGAAGTCCCTACGCTCTGTTAATTGCTGGTTTGTTGTATGCATTCACTAAGGGGCAAGCGCATGGTTGAAAATAAGTTTTCTGCATTATATATTTGCCACGTACAAAAGGAAAATAGATTTAAACTTCAGATTCAAATAGATTTAAGCTTCAGATTTAAACCAGGTAGTTAGTACAGGCTGACTGGTGACACTAGCGCTCCCACAATTAGGCATGAGAAGATGCGCCTGATATCTCATTTGCAGGTCAAATCAGACTTCACAAGGTCAGCTGCTGCTTCCAAACGCTGCCTGCCTGACTCCGACTCTGCCTGGTGGCAACCGCTCACCACTGGAATTTGTGTCTGAGCATTACAGAGCTCTTGGACTGCCTGCCCTAAAGCAACCGTGGCCAGACAAAGGCAATCTCTTTTCACATAGAGCAGAATCCCAAGCCCTGTGAACTTAGCTCCCTCTGTTTGGCGTTACTGATCCGTTAGTCTAAATATGGTACATGGCAGTTTGATGGAAATCATTTCCAGTAAGAGAGGATGTTTCCTCAGCAGTTTTCAAGCTGGCTCTGACTCAGGCATTCTCATGGGAGCCCATTTAACTGGTCATTAGGGAGACAGCAAAAAGGCATTGAGGAATTTCGTAACAAAGATGTGCATCCTGTATGAAAGACCTCCTGAGAATCCTCCTGGCCATTGGCTCTGTGCATGCTTGAGAGATTTTATTAATGCTGCTGAAAAAAGTATTGCTGAAACTAATCTATTATTTGTGCATAATTTTAAAGATGCTGTATTGTACTTGTTCCAGCAATGTGATGAACCACGGTGCTTGTAAAATGCTGTGCTCAAACAAACCATAATTAAATGTTTAAAGTCGATTAACACCCTATATTGCAACACACTAATCGATGGTGGAAGAGTTGCAGTTACTAAATGAATAAAGGGAAGAAATATCCAGAATTTGCTAAGCAAAGTCTTCTCATAAACTAGGATCAGAGTAAATATGTCAAGCAAAGAGTCTATGTGAGAAAGTAAAGGTTGTGAATCGCCCTTACAAAAGCCATAAGAGACAAAATTAGTATTCCTTCATGACACACAGTCTCTGATTTACGTCTTTTTGTGCATATGTGTTTCAAGGCAAATCTTTTCCTAGCTAGCAGTGATGGAGAGTTATTAAGGCTTTAATCCTGTAAAGTCCCTGAACACGCCGATATCTTCAGGTGTCATGGCTGGGCCCGCTGACTTTACTAGGATTACCAACACGTTTAAAACCATCTCACATCCTAAGAATTTAATTGGACTGAATCTAGCAGCTGGCAGAAGGGTGGGTGTCACAGGGGGCTGGAGTTTTGGTTTCCACTCAAGTCATCCAGACTGTGGCTGCTCCTGACCCCAAAATGCCCCAGCATGGAGGCAGCAGGCTAAGCAACAGACCCCCCAGCGAGGTGCTTCTGTGGGCTTGGGTTGCCCCAAAGCCAGTTGTCCTCTCTACAAGTCTCAGGCAATCCAGAGAGACGAGGGCCTGTTGGGTGAACAACCTATAAGGGGATCTTCTCATCCAGACCCTGACACTCATGTAGAGAAAATGTAAAAGGTCTCCCCTACTGACCCCTCTTTGTAAGGCTCAGGCTTTAGGCAGGAGTTTTCCTCCCTTTCATTTGGAGGCACACTGATTCTTATCATTAATAGTAAAACTGTTTGTTGAATGTTTACTGCCAAGCCAGACTGAATCACAACCATTTTCTGCTTGCCTGAATAAACAAGAGCTATCACAAGTGAAATCATGTTGCCTAAGTGTTGGATCAAATGTCTACGGGACTGCAAGTTTGGTAACTGGGCTTGTTGGTCTGATGCTACATGCAGGGGTAGTGACACTGAGGGAAAAAGGCTTAGAAAAGGAGCAGAAAGGCACAGGGAGAAAACACACATGGGACAGAGGAAGAAGTAAGTTTGGGCAGATGTGCAATAAATGTTGTTAAAAAGTTGTAGGGTTCAGGTCCACTGAAAAGTGGGACATACCATAGCTAATCAGCTCCTTAGGCTTGCTAGTCGAGGGCCTCTGAGACAGGGAGGCACTGATCTTACAGGTGACATTCCAGAAAATTTTACATCAGGCAAACATAACAGGGTTTTCTCCACCCTCAAAATGTCCTTTCCTTGGATAGTCGGATGCTCCTTACGGATCCCTACTCCAATACCTTATCTCTCTGATGATGCTCTCTGTAGTTAGTGCTGTTGTATCTCAGCATGCTCTTGTTATTCATCTGAACCTCTCTGATGTCTTTCTCCTTCATGCTAAGCTCTTGACCTCAACAACTTCTTGTGGCCAGGAGATCTTTACCCTAACAACATGCACGAAAAAAAGGTTTTTTTTAAAGCTGATCTAACTAGCTAAGCCTCTATTTTAAGCTATTAAGCCTAGTCCAGCCTTACTGATGCGTAGCTTTTTAGGCAATCTTATCCAGTGTACCTTAGCCAAGGTATTCCTATAGCTGAATTTAATATGTAAAGAATTAGCAAAACAAACTTGCTGGTACTTGTTTTGAAAAAAATTCCTGCAATGAGAGGCATGAATTACACATAATTATTGACCCTGCAGTGTAAATACTGATGATAGGAAGCTTTTAAAATGTACATTATTAAACTGGTAGAGTGTTTATAGCTATAGAGACATCAGTGGTTTAGCAATTAAATGCATATTCATGAACTCTCCTAAATAGATATTATTAATCCAAAATTTCAGTTTTAAGATAATTTAAAAAAACCCCCACATTTCAGATCCAGGACACTAAATTGTCTACAAGCTGTTATAATCTTTAATTTAAAACTATATAAATATCCCCCATGTAACAGCATCTTTCAGGGCCTCTTCCAAGGACCTTAAGTGAATATAAAGTCTTTCCACTGACTTCAATCAGCTTTGAAAAGACACTTAATCTCCTGCCGGCATTACCTGCTCACCATTAACTGCTCTGGCATGTCTGTGCTACTCTTCTGGCTCTTCCAGAGGAAGGAAGAAGATAAGGAGTGTGATGCCAAGAAGGATCGTGTACTTTATTTAACAGTGTTATCCTGATGGCACTCAGTTCCTTTCTCATCCAATTTTTGCTGTTGGTCATCGATGATGTGTTGTGTGAGTGATGGAGAAAAGCCAGCTGTTTTCAAGTACTCAGCTGAAGCTGGCTCTAAGCAGAAACGGGACCTGGTCCACGCTGTTCACGCTCTAGGTTCTGGCGTGGGGTAGGTCATGGCCCCGTGCTGCAGTAGGAGCTAGTCTAGGGAGGGCCTGCAGAGTACAAGCCTTGATGAGATATAGGTCCGATGGGTGAGCTGGACCACTGGGTAATAAAGATTCAAGGGAGAGAGACTGAGTTGTATTGGCAGGTAGGAAGAGTATATGGGATGAAGGTGAAGGGAAAGGCGTTCATCCCCGTCTGATATTGTGTAATGTTAATCTCACTCAAATCTGTGTCTTAAAACTGATGGTCCATCATGAGTATGAAACCAAATACAATGATGGAGTCCCCAGTAGGCATTTCATCTGCAGCCATAGGGAGTAACATGATTGCCCAAATCATCCTTGCAGAAGGGGCTATACTCTGCTATACTAACAGGTCAAAAAGAGTTATGACATTGGTTTTGAATTTGAGACAGAAGCCAACAGGCTGGAATTCAGGTTAATTAAAAAAAAAAAAAAGCACTTAAAAGTCCCCTTCCTTACACCTCAGCTCTCATGCTTGTACTGCTACAGCTATTTAGACACGTTGGATGTGTCAGGAGGAGATGGAGAAGAACATATGTGCAGAGAAATCAGGAGATGCCAATCACCTGAATTGTGAAAGTAACTGGTTTGAGCTAAAATAAGAGCTGCTGTTCTGTTTGGGTTCAGGATTCGAGTAATCTTTTCTGAAACCATAGTGTTTAAGTAACCTCTCTATGTTCCCTTTCCCCCTCACTCCCTCACCTGCCTCTGAGTTTCCATGCAGTGGTGCAGCCCAATAATGACTATCAGGTCTGATTTTCAACCAGGTAAGTTCAGCTGAAAGTCAGAAGGGTAGTGCTTACCCCAGCCACCAGTCCATTGTGGGACTTGCCCGGCCACCTGCAATTCATTGACTGCTCTTTTGCTGCTATGCAAGAAGACAGCCCGGACAAAAAGTCCAACTATTTATTTACCTTTGAACAGATGGTGGGACCTGACTTCTGATGAGCTCCTGTCACCTATGGTAGAGCCTGAGCGGCTCCAGGTGCTGGGCCTCAGCTCAGCTGCCTCTGGCACAGGAGGAGGATGTTTTAGTGCCCAAGATGGAGGGAAGGAGGAGAGAAAAGCCTTGAAATCGTTGTAATCTTTAGCTCCAAGCCAAGGAAGTTTAGTTACCTCTGGAAGAGGGGAAATTTGAATAAATTATCCAAGTTATTGTGGAGATTATCACTCCCTCTGGGTCTTCTCTGGGGAAGGTGATGATGGGAAGGCACGGGAAAGGAAGCTGGTTAACTCTGATAGTGTGGAGGCTTGCAGTCAGTGTTGGGCCAACCTGACAAAACCATCCCATAAGAAGGGTGTGCGGTGGAGGCACCCAGTGGAATTTGTTTTTGTCGACTCTGCATCTGTGGTCCTTAAATATGGCAGGAGACAGTGCCAGGGAACAGAAGAAGGGAGCTGAAGTTTCCTGAGGCTTTCTGACAGCTTTTTACCCTGTTGCCAATAAGGGTCTTTCTGGTGACAGGGTCAGAGCAGCTCTGAAGGGTCAGAGAAAAGGGACAAGCTCAAGGTCTAGTTCTAACTCTGGCACTTCTCGCAAGCTGCTCTCAACTATATTGGATTAGAAAAGGTCTGCAATCCTATATATTGTTGCGCAAAACTTCTGTGCAGAACCTGGAAAATCAGTTCCTTGACATGCAAGCAGTCCCTTCCGTCTTACTGAGAATCTAACTCGGATATTTGATGCGGCTGGTGTTTTAAACACCCCAATTGCCAACTCTTCCATTGCTCGTGTGGGAAAAAGAGTGGCATGGCTGCCGAGTGGTCTCTCTGAATTTCCCCTTGGTTCTGAGAGGGGATGCCAGGTGCCTGCTTCCCACCCCCTGGGGAGATGGGCCTGGCTGGGGAAGCCATGGTGCTGGGGAACAGGCTGCCCTCGGCTAGACGTGTGTGGAGACTGCTGTGTGCAGCTTCTCGTCTGGGTGACTCGCAGGAGCGGGGCTGGCTGTATGGGCATAGCTTTGGCTGTATATTGTTACTCCCCTGGCCCTGGCCCTGGGTGGGTTCTGCATGGAGAGCCCAGACGGTGGAATTTCTTTCTTTACACGGTGGGTGTTAATCAACATTTTGGGAAATGCAATTACAGGTTCACAAGCTGTGGAAACCTCTGGGTTTCCCACACTTGGTCAGTATGGTCATCGTTCATGGCTCAGCTCTTTCATTAGCTGCCAAGGACACTTAACCTCTCACAGCGCCTGCGTGAGACTGGGAATGTTTTCTCAATGACTAAGGTGCCAGCCCTGGAGGCATACGTGTACGTTTTGCAACAGCCAGCACTAGGATTTTCCTAAGAGAATTAGGAATGCTGTTTTTCTGGGAGCCAAACTCTATTAGGTTTGTTTTTTTTTTTTTTTTGAAAATCCCTGCCTTTTTGTTACTAGCTTTCCAGCTGAGCATGTTAGACTCCTGGCACCACTGCATACTCTGCTGCATTACTCAGCTTTTGTGCTGCCAGACTGAAATGTCAATGGAAGTAACTGCCAGCCTCCCAGGAGGAGAAATGTAGAGCACCATTCCCCCCTCCCTAGGTAAGCGGTTTCAGGATACAGCTCGGTCAGTTACGAGAAAGGTTATAGAATATGTTGCCTGAGGTAGCAAGGGGCTGAACTTGCCAATACACAATGCCCTTCCCAGTCCTCGGCTCCCGAAAACATCCTGAATGATGTGGAAAAATAAGGTTTTCCCATTATGTGCACTTTCCTGAGTCATTCTGTTAAATTGTATTCCCGTTGCCATTTTTCCGCATTCCTACTTGGCTATGCCCTGACTGCTATGTCCAGTGAAAACCTTCATTATCAGAAACCATAACTTACCTACGAGCTCTCAGAGGTCACCCCTTATTGGACATTGATGTCCTGACCTTAAGGCCTCGCCTATATTGAAAGGCTGTATTGCTCCAGCCTTATTGGTATAATTAAAGTAAAACAATCTCTACCTTTCCCCCACCTCTCTTCGGTGTAGGTGCAATCACACAGCTACAAAGATGTTTATACAAATCTGGGTTATTCTTACAGAGAAAGGAGAGTGTGTTTTACCACAACAAGGCATTTTTATTTTGGTATAACTGCATCCCCACCAAGCCTTATGCTGATCTAATTAGGGCTAATTTTGTACAGAAGTGGGTGCCAGGAGCACACTGCCATGCTGATGCCTGGGGGCAGATGCGTACACAGGGCTACTGTATCTGACTATGTCTCACGTACGTTCTGATGTGGCACTCCCACCTGTGGCGGCACAGACCTTGCCCTGTGCGAAAAGGAGGTCGAAATGATTTTATGCATACAGAAACTGTGTTTAGACAAGGCGTATAGAGAAACACAACATATTTTCTTCATTTCCTACCCTTTGGAGGCTGGACTGCCCTGCTGTAAGGCAATCTGGACAACAGCCAGAAATGTAAGGTCCACGAGATGACATGTAAGGTTTGGTGTAAGAGATGAAATACCAAAATTACTCACCATTTAAATAGACAGTTCAAGAGAACAAGCTCCTATGAATCAATGCTTCATGCTCTGAAGTGCTTTTAGTGTTTCAATTCATTTTGAAGGATTTGGGAGAAAATGGCCCCTGTGTCTGGAAAGGAACCTCACACTGACCTCACCCAAGAATTCTTCCTCACCCATGCCTTCTTCCTCTTTTAACGGAGCAAATAAGGATGAAGTGGCCAGCAAAACTTCAAGCCAAGCCAGTTACAACATATCTGCAACCACAAGCCAATTAGGCCTGCCCTGGGGGTTTAATACAGTGTGCTAGACAATGCCAGTTTCTGAAAGTCTGTAGTACTTTCTAGTCCATGCAAAAAACCAATTAACTGAAGACAAGGTAAATAACAAACATGTTATGTAATATATTTCTGAACATGTAATATTCCTGCCATTTCTCCAGGGCACCTCAATTCCAGGATGAGATGAGACTTTATTCAAACCCCGCTGACAGTAAAGCCCTTTTTAAAGGAACGAGGATGTTTGGTGGAGCTTCAGTACTGAGAAGCTCCTTGGCCGTGTGCAGCCGTACCCTGCCTCACCGACGAAGGTGCTGATCCTGAGGTCTGAACCAGCTGCCCCTACAAGTTTCAGCAGCCATAGGCCGGCTCTGCCAGCTTGTTTATCAGCTGGGAAAGTCCCACATGGCCCATTACGTACAGGCTGGCAAGGCCTAGCATCGTCAGGGTGCACTTTGCTTTGTCTTCACCTTCTTGGTCATGATGGGTTCTTACATGGGGAAGATGGGCTGAGTAAATTTGGCTTCAGCCAAGTATTACAGGTGGCTGCTAATAACTGGTATAAGGAGCTTCAGTTCTACTCTGGTTCTACAAAGGGATTTCAGTGGGGACTGACAATCTGCCAGTAACGGTAACTTTTAGAAAATGTTTAGGTTTTCCAATAGCAGTATCAAAATGCAGGTCGTGGTAATACTCATCACTTCTTCCCAATTGTCCTTAAATGTGTTGTGAATGTGCATCCAGGAAGCAAAGACAGACTCGTGTCATGTGTCCTCAGTTCCTCAAGCTCTGCAGTGAGGTTGGTCAATGCAATTTTTAGACAATGTAAACTGAAGTTATGATCCATTTTTCTTGTACAATCTACAGTCAGGGATAAGAATTTGCTTTCTCTTCCCCCATACCTTCCCAACCTGTGGGCAACACTCTGCTTTCAGTACAGTCAATGCACTTCTGCCATTGCCTTCAGTGGAACCCAGAATTCACCAACATGTTTGGAAGTTCTCATGTTTTACAGGTAATACATCAGCCCTGAGGTAAAACAAAGAGCTGACATGAAAAGTTATAGTTTCAGGCACATCATCTCCACATTGGTCAACCTTCATTACTGTAAAAATGCTCTGCAAAAAGCACTCCCCAGATAGCCTGTACTCTCCTAGAGCCTGCACAGGACCAGAAGTGGGACAATGAAGGCTGCAGGCAGCAGTGCCAATCATTAGGGGAAGGGGAGCAGATCTGGGGAGGCTAGGGTCGGAGGGCCGCGCACATTCATTCCTGTTACCTGCGTAAGCGTACAACCTGCTCTGTTTCTACATGGTGGGATTCTGCTTTTCACAGCTAACCTCTGGTTATACAAGTGATTTCTTACACAGCGCACTGAGCAACACCTAATCATTTTCCCTCATACAGGGAAGTTAATGACTGTTTAATGTGTCTGGAGCAATGATGTCCTGTGTTTGGCTTACAGGTCTCTAAGGCTATCCAGGAAGTTTAACTGTGCGGTATTCAACAGCTGAGCTTTCCATTTAATTAATTTTGGCATTCTTTTTGTATTCCCATCTCTTTTCATTTCCAAGAGTTCTCTGGAAAATAAACAGCATCTGATTTTGCAGATTAAAGCAAAAACCCGCATTCATTATTTCACATCAAGCATTTTCTCATGGATGAGTGAGGAGGGGAAATGTCCTTGGGCCTCTGATAAAGAGAAGAGAGGTCCCATGGCTTCCACCCTGTGGAGAAGGAACTTGCCCTACAGAATTGCAGGTTTCTGCACCAAAAACCACTCAGAGCAGCAGCTCACTCCTTCCTGGGTGGCAGAAAAGGCCCAGCAGCTCTCTGTTTTACTCTGCCAGGAGAAAAAAGGGAGAGAAACTGATGCTAACGTAGTATCAGTGGTGGCCCTGTGGTTTCCCTTACAGATCTCCTCAGCTGGAGCACAGAGCTGTTGGTGGTGTCAGTCTCTCCACAGTGATCCCTCTCAGTCACAAGATATACCGAGACGATTTAGGGGGCACTTCTACTGTCTTACTTCAACTGCAATTTGGACATCATATTCTTTTTGTTGTTATTTGTATTTCATCCAAAACAAGTGAAAACAGTTAACTGATCTCTGAGGAACCAGAAGGTCTCAGGTACCTGAAATCTCAGGTAGTTATGTTGAGGGATGAAAAAGTCTTAATCAAGCTTCTGTTTTCTATTTGTTTTGGGTTTTTTTCTGAAGCTTGGAGCCTGGAAGCTACCTTGTCATTCCAGCTGGACTTGATTCCAGCTAGGGGCAGCTGTAGGCCCAGGCAAGGTAGGGCTGCTTTGGGATGCTTTGACTTTTCTACAAGCAAGTCCATTAGTCAAACTTGTTATTGGTGGCATTTGTTACCCTCATTTTGAAATTTCACATTGAGTTTCAAAAATAAAATAATGCAGAAAAATGCTTTTAATGATCAATCTACAAGGGAGGGCAAACTGCTGTTCAGGAGATCAGAGTGGATAATGCAAATGCTCTCAGTGCCTGGGGATGTGGACAAATTAGGGAGAGGCCAGGGGAGAGCTACAAGAACAATAAGAAATTTAAAAAACACAGTCTGTTAGGAAAGATTAACAGAAGTAGGGGACTTAGTCAAGGGCAAAGGTTGGTGAAGGATATGTAAAGTCTTTGAATATTTAAAGGCTGTTACAGGATGGCAATCAATTTTCTTCAAGTCCACCTAGAGAAGTACAAAAAGAAATCTACTCAGTCTGTGGCACATATAATACACCTTGCTTATTCACAAAATCTCATGTTGTTGTTGTTTGTTCCTCTTTTAAAAAGAGCATGTTAGTGAAATGATAGAGCAGGTTATCTAGGAGAATTGTGGAGTTCCCTCCCAAAATATTTCCAAGAATCAGCTAAACAATCTTCTGCCAGAGATGCCTGGTTACACTTAATCTTGCCTCAGTACAGGGGTTTGTACTAGATGAACTTAAGCTGCATAAATATTGATGAGAAATAAGTCATCATCTCTCCATGATGTTTTAATAACCTGCTCTGTGCAGCATGACCCAGGAACCCTACATAGCTGAAAATAGACCCTTGTCTGTGGACAGTTGGACCAAAAAAACTGTTCTGATGGAGGTTTTAGGGAATTAGCAGTCTACACTAATGCCTTTCTGCAACTCGGGCAGCCACAGAGACCCTTGCTGATGGAGTTACTGAGCAAGTCACAGTCTGCAGACAGGTCCAAAGACATCTCAGGTGCTCTGTTCTCGGGTTTTTCCCTGTTCTGGGGAAAACAAGTGATTTTTTTCCTCCTCCTCACTGATAGCCAGGTGAGCCTCCTTCTCTCCAGGCTTGATATTCTTTATCAGGCTGTCTGGTTTGAATCCTTGTGCATCATCAAAGCAACACTCACATCCTCCTTGTTGAATCAGGGCAGCTGGAGAGAATCTAGGGAAAGGATGACATGCCTAAGTAGTGATTTAGCAAACATGAGGCAAGTTTTAAAGACCTAGACTGTTCAGTGGGGTGGAGAAATAACAAGTTCCCAGTATAAAAGCTGTCCCTAGGGAGCATGTCATGGTAAGCCATTCTCCCTGACCCCTAGGCGGAGGGCCAGGTGAGGAGCAATGCATCCTTTTCTCCACCCTGGCAGCCTCTCTGTGGATGCTACCCCTTCCCTCCTCCCACACAGTTCTCCAGGCCTCGCTGCAGAAGGAAGTCACTCTTGCTCTGAGCCTGCAAGAACCCACGTTGTCATGTGTGTCTCCAGCGCTGGCCACACTTGGCCCAGTATAGGGGCTGAGGAAGCCCTCCCCCATGACCACCAGAGCATGCTAGCAAGGGCCTGTGGGAGCTGCCGGGGGACATGATATGAGGGAAGCTCACTCCACTTTGTTGGCAATGAAACATCTTTTCTCTAAATAAAAATGTCCTTGAGAAAGAGAGTCTAATTTATGGTTAAGAGCTGGAAGGGTTTGTGAGAACTTAGCAAGGGCAGCAAGCTCTGGAGTCTTATGGTCTGGGATATAATAGAGGAGGATGGTTTCCATGAATACTCAGGGGTATTATTCTGTGCTGCACATGGGTTTTTTTTCTGAGCCTGGTCTCCTCCTATGATACACAGCATGTGCTGTAGAAAAGCAAGACAAGACAAAGCTAACCACGTAGGTCATGACTCTAAGCATGTGGGAAGCCGCTCTCCAAATATAAAAGTTAAGGTAAGTATCTAGTGTTGATAAACACATTGTGCATACTTAAGACCACTGCTGTTCCTTGGGTGCCCTTTGTTAGTGTAAATAAGCTTCATCTTGGTTTGTGGCAAACCTCAAATATTTGACTTCAGTCTCAGTATGGTTGAGCAGACAGTATACAGAGTTATTCATCTGTTCCTCTCCATGGTTTTTAACACTGTAACTTATCATATTAAATCATTCTTGACAATGAAACACCAAGCTTTTCCAAAGAAAACAATAATAAAGGGTTAGAGGATCCTCCTCTTTCCCAGTCTAAAGTTGCTCTCCTAAACATCCAGGTGCCGACCATTCTCCAAAGAAAATGCTGATGCTTTCTCTCCATTGCAACAGTTTTATTAGTTTCAAGAACGGTGGCGGGCTGCAACCTTACTGATGCCATGTGTGTACCTTTGCCCAGGCTAAGGCAGGAAGGAGGGGGCTGTGTGTGGAGGAAGGTGCCTGGGGCACCCTGCTGGGGGGGGTGGGGTATGCAGCTTGAGTCCACATCTCTGCAAAACCCTGCACAGCCTCCCAAAGCGAGTGTGTGTGTTTTGACCACCATCATTTGACTTTTGGGAATCCAGGGAACAGTCAGAGCATGTGAGGAACTACACCTTTGGAAAGCTCTGACCAGAGCCAGATGGATCCCAGATTCATTGGCACTGAACACCCTGGATTGTGCAAAGCGGGTGGCTACATTGCTGGAAAAGTACTAAATAGCTCAGCACAGGGGGTTCTTTGTCTCCTTCATTCATAGCTATTAGCATGAAGAAAGCAGAAGTTGCAGCACAGTTTCACCCTGGTCACTCCAGCTTTGTAGCGCTGTTTGGACAACTCTGGGTCAGTGTGCCTGCTTCACAGCAGTGTGACTACCTAGCAGGACAGTCATACAGAGTTGACTATGTTTGAATGGAAAAGTAGTCTAGAAAAATGTTTAGTGCATGTAGCAGCCATATCTGTGCTCCAGGGGTCATGAGTGGCTTCATTCCCAAAGAGACTTTGGGGCTTAACTGACATTGTGCCTGTGTAAGCCCCAAATTTAGATCATCCACCTCTTCCTTTTCTGCCACCTGAATTTGGAAGCAAGTGAGGTTTGCCAGCATGTTCCCGAGGTGTCGAAGGTCTTGCACACAACTGAAGGATGTGCATGCAGCCGCCCTAGTTGCAATGGCTCCAGCAGCCTTTAGCTTGGAGCCATCACAAGTAGGGTGGCTGCATGCACACCCTTGTAAACAAAGCATGTGGTTCTCTGCCGCGCTTCTTCCCATCAGTACTCTCACAAAACCCAGGCACGTGGCAATTGCTTCCTACTCAAGAGCCCCATGAGTAGTGCCTTGCATGGAGACTTGGGTCTTGGTCCTTCTTCTGCCTGGTTGGGGCCAGGCTTTGTCTCTTGGGCCTCAGTTGTAGGGTACATTGAGGTGAAAGCTTCCTCTGTGGAAGCTCTTCCATTTGGCAGAGAATGCTTAAACATGTGTTTCAGAAAAGTGAGAGTGACCGTGTACCCTGGTGATTTCCAGCAGAATGTCTCAAATTAAATCTTCATTCCAGTGAGCACGGTGACTCAGAGGACACTGTTTTAAAAGGGGCAGCAGTTGTCCCAGTAACACAAAACTACACCCTTCAGCTGGACAGGGAGTTGCCAGTTTTGCTGATCCCCCATCGCGTATTTAAGTTAATGTTTTTGGCAACATGCTCATAACAAAGCTGAACTGTCTTATTCTCTGTGCAAAAATTCTGTTTGCTCCTTGTTCAAAGCCACGTCGACATACCTTTCTGCCAGTCTGGTTTATGCTTCATTTTTAATTCCCTATTTTTCTCTTCCCCGGCCGCTTTCAGCTGTCTTTTCCCTAGAGAGGGGTGAGACACCGCTCACTAGCAGTGATCCAGGTGGAATTCCGAGCTCCAGTTTCTTCCCACCCACGCGGACAGGACATGCAAGGCAGGCTGGATTTCTCAGAATGAGCCTGGCCAGGAAAATGCAGAAGCCTTGGCTCCAGCTCTGGGTTTTAGCAAAGTCCTCTCCCAGGAGCAGGGCCGATAATGGCAGCATGGTGTGGCAGGGAGGCTGGCTGCAGACCCAAGTGGAGCAGCTGGTACCAGGAAAGCATCTGTATTTTTTTTTAGAGAGAGAAAAAGACAAACAAGCTTCTCTTTCTGCTGGCCTAATTTAAAATGCCAGGTCCAGCTCCTTCTCAGCTCTTCGAGACCTTTATTGGGAATTATGTCCTCAGCCATGCCGCAGACACCTCAGCTCCCCATTTCCCCATGGGAGGGACGAACAGCTGTACCTCATTGGGAAGTGCTCTCCTCCCTTCCTTCCTGGCACATAGATGCAGTTCTTGAGCCTCCTGAGGCATCAGTTGCATCAGCGATGACAGCCAAATAGTTATCAGGGATGACAATTTTTGGCCACACTGTGTGGTTTGTTGAGGAAACCATGAAGGTTGCAAACTTCTCGGTGTATGACCCGCTCACTCATTATTCAGGAAGGTGACCTGAAGCTTTGCTTCTTTGTATGGAGCAGACGAGACCTATCTTGCTGTCACCATTAAATTTGATGGACCTGTGCTGACCTACAGCAGCTTGGAGACTGAGCCAGAGCACAAAGCAGCCCTTAATTTTAAGAAAAAAAGTTTGGAGCACCACAGAAGGCACAGAAACTGGAGGAGTTCCTGGATATGCTGCAACTGTGCTGGCCCTGCCCAGCCTGAGGGGTGGTTTACTCCTCCGACATACACTGAACTACCTATACTAACTAACAGCACAGATCCTCAGCACAGGCATGACTTATCAGACAAGGCAAAATCCTAGAACAGGCAAGACAGAAATAAACCTGCAGGTGGACCTGGAATAGGTGTTTTGCCAGGCTGGCACTGAGTTATAGGCACACGCACATCTATGTCTTCGTGGACATCAGAAACCAAGACCTGTAGGAAAAAAAGTATGATTGAAAAGCAGGGGAAAGCAATCAAACTGTTTCTAAATTTCAGAAAATTGTAGTTAATTTGGAGAAAATGTAAAACTTCTGTTAATAAAATCTGAGACACTATGAGTAAGACCAAAAGTCCACGTTGCCTGGCCCTTGGCAGTGTCTACCAGCAGACACTGAAGAAAACAAGCATTCATTGTTGCCTCCACCAAGTGTGTGTCCTTCCAGCTTTCAGCAATGTGTGACTTCTGAAATTTTTGAGCCAGAAGGTGTATCTGCATCTTGGTGTGAAATACTGTTTGATGAAGTTTTTATCTTCCTAATTTTTCTGACTTGCATTTCTAGTATCCGTGACGCTCTATGGCAGTGAGTTCTACATCTGCACTGGGAGGAAGGCTTAGGTTGTCTCTTTTTCAAGTTAACGTGATACATGCAGAGGTGAACATGACCATAAATTGTGAAGATCATGCGTGAGTCATTCAAATTAGTAATCCATTCCAAATGGTGCTGTTCAATTTCTCTTGCTGCCCTCCTTTGAGACCTGGTATTAGCACATGAAGAACTTGGAGAATTGAAAGAGACTTAATATACCAACCCCACATTCCTTCCTATTTTCTTCTATAAACTCTTGTTGATTTAGTCAGCATTAACTTTTGAACTTTTAAAGAGATGCTGCTTTGAAATTCAGTTTGAAGAGTATTATTGCAATGCTGTAATTAACTTGGCCTTAAGATGGGAATGGAGCAAACAAGCAAGCTTTCACAACGTTTTAGCTCAGAAAAAATGGCATCATGAAGACATGTTTTCCTTACTGCATCTTCCTGTATCTTGTCTATCCTATCAGATACAAGTATGATGATAGGCCTCTTCTTTATTTGATTGCCTCACCCTAGATAAAGGCAATATAACACAATTTATGTTGCAAATAGCATTATCTGTCTAATTAGCTGTGTAGATGTATATCATTATGTTTTACACAGTGAATGGAGAAAATCGGAAGGCCCACAGAATGACAGACCATTTTCAAGGACTATATGATGCTAAAAGACAACTTATGAAGCAGAAGGAAGTTGGATATTAGGTGTGCCGCTCTGCCAGGCTGTTACCTGATAAACGCTTTGGCAGTGTGCAAGTACAGTCGTACACTGCTCAGGTTAAAACACCTTGAGAACCTGCTTTAGCAGGAGGGTTGGACTAGATGATCTCCCGAGGTCCCTTCCAACCCTTGCTGTTCTGTGATTCTGTGATTCTGTGGGAGCTGTCATTGCCTTACAGAAAAAGGCTACACCAGAACTGACGTATGGCCATACGGAAGCTGGAGGACGCAGGTGTTCTGCTTCCAGCAGTGTCTGGTAGCACGAGCTGAGGGAAGAGATGTGAGGAACAGGATGTGTGCAGTACCTCTGCCTATGAGTACCCTCTCAGTGCAGCAGCCAAGTTATAACTTTCAGAGGTGGAAGACATCCTGCACATTTTATTTCAATAGTCAAGGATGTGTCTAGATGCTATTTCTCATCAAACGCCTGTTTAAAATGTGAAGAACTGCATATTTTAATTGTTCTGAGGACATCTGCATTTCCCCTTGTTTATAAACCATTCTGGGTCACCTCTTCTATTTGGCCAGGGGTTGCCATGGGTCAGACAAATTGACCTGACAAGCACTCCAGTTTTGTGCACCTCAAATCAGGGCTGTGTCGGGGATTTTGTGAGCCTCCATAGCAACTCTTCATCTCTGGTTTGATGGCAGCAGTGGGACCAGCATGCTGTACTCCTCTTGAGGAACTGGGCAAAGAGAGTTTAAAAACGCAACCACTAAGATGTATCAAATTTCAGTGGTTAGACCTCAGGTACCCTCCACTTCACCCACTACAGTGAGGCACCTCTGTGCCTGTCATCCTGCACATGTAACCACTTCACAGGGCGAGCCCGGCGAGGGAAACCACAAGCTGAATGAAGACAAACTGTCATTTCAGGATTCACACGGGAATATAACTTATCCTCTGTTATACAAACTCAGTAATTATGTCTGTCAGTGGGTTGATATTTTACGTAGATAATGTGCACGTTACCAGCTGACTCAAGCAACTCTGGAGAGCACCTCTTCAGTGTGAAATATGTTTATAAACTAAGCTTTCTCTTAAGTTTGGATTATGATTACTGTGGCACCAACAGAATATTTTTCTGATAAAGATGCCCATGATTAGGAGATCAGTTAAGCTGATGCTTTTAAATCCTCCTGTGGCAGTCCTAAGGGTGCCATCACACTGATGCTGCTGGGTTGGTTATACGGACAGGGTGGTGCAAGCAAACATTTCCTTCTTGGGTTCAGCCTTTGGGGAGCAAGGTTTCCTGAATGACCAACTGAGGAATGATAATTCCTCGATTCAGGTATGTGGTTCAGGTCCTCCTGTCTCCAGGACATAGATGGAACTTGACTTGCACACAGCTCCCATGCAGTGTTTGGCAGGACAGGGAAGGGGGCAGAGGAGTAGGAGTAGGACCTAATTGTTCCCTACTCTGCTAAGAGGGTGTGAATTGGGGTAAGACCAATTGAGAGCCACAGGATCCAGACTGCTGCACCTCTTCATCACAGACTGAGCGTGTATTTTTTTTTTCTTCCCAGGTAGAAAAGAGGCTGAGAGAAACAATGTGGGTACCCCTCCAAACCATTCAACAGCTCTGTGTTTCTTTCACAGCAGGGATATACAATAGCAGGGACATTTCGTAAAGGTTAGCAACATGCAGCAAGGAGATGATGGATCACTAAACATGCCAGTCTATGATCAAGATACTCCTTTCACAAAAGTGGTAGTTCTTTTTTATTAAGTGAATATGAAACAGTGTTGCTTCTGCTCAGGTAAGAAAAAGGGCAGAGCCTGGACATAATGCAAAGCTGAGCGCTGGTGGGCCAGCTTACTCCTGCGGAAGCTGTCACCCTATGCACCCGAGGCAGAAGCCAGAGAGATTCCCAGGGACATTGGGAGAGGAAATGCAGGCAGCGGGGATGCTCTGCTGCCCACAGTGGTATGCATGCCTCGGCGGTGGCATGGCTTGCCCCAGTATGGTTTTAGCAATATCTCTAGATATCCTAGGTGGAGTGCATCTCATCTGACCTCAGATGTTGGGCAACCTATGTCTGAGTTTGTTGTCTGGACTGTCTTTACGGTGAGTGGGGAGAAAGAGGCCCTGTAGCAAACAGTCCACCTCATTCAAAGATCTATTGCAAGAAGAAGACTTGTGTCCTAGAAGAGAAGTTTCTCTCAGGGCTCTAATGCGAGTCTGTGCAAACTGCACTGACATGGACACCAGCACTGTAGACATTTCCACTGAACCACTCTTTGAGTTAATGACCCCTAGTGAACATATCTAAACAAAAAATTCTGGTTTGTGAAGGGCTATGTTAACCCTTCTCTGTCTAAGGGCTCCTTCATTGAGGCTACCTCTGTGGAGAGTCATTGGCATATAATAAATTATAAATGCTCTTAGACATGCATGTTAGTTCCCAGTTGCATTTATCTGAAGTGTTTGTGTCAGATGGCACTGGAATTTATCAGCTCTTAACTTCTTGTCAACAGTACAGCATAATTTGGTGGACACCGCATCACTATGATGGCTTTCAAGTCTTACCACCTTACTGAAATGGTTTAAACCTTGTTCCAAAATTGTATTTTCTTTAAAAAAAAAAAGGGAATGAAGTTAAAGAAATCCCTGCCCTTAGGATTGTGATGCTATTTTAGTTTACAAAATCGAAAGCACCAAGTTCAGTAACCTCCACAATTCATATCTTCAACAACATGAAGTTGCTGCACCAGGTGCAGTATGAACGGCCCTTGTTTTTCTTGCTAACAGATGGATTGTGTCATCAAAGAACTGCCCTGACTTAATGACACATTAAGTTACATCACCTCTGGGAAGCATTGCACTACTGGGCTTCCCAACCCTTTCCAGAAAACCAGAGGAAGCTATTCCATGTCCTTACAGAAAACACACTGTCTCTTTTCCTGGCTTTTACACAAAGTAAGTGGACTTTGAGTAGCCCAGATGCTAGAGGAATTTACTTGCAAAACCAGACAATGATGTCATTCTTTTTATTATGTTAAAGCTACTGTTCTACCCAACCACCCCTTCTGAGTCCACATCATGTCATTACAGACTCCCCTACAATGACAGCGAAGAGACGTCTTTCCTGGGGGTCACCTTCCCCTTAGAACCCAGAAGTGTCTATCGGTCTGGCAGTGCCTTACCCATGAGTAGCAGGTAGGAAAAGCCCATGACTCAGAAGGAGTCATCTTCTGGTTTATGCACTCACACCTCTGAAAAGGAACGCCTTTCCTGAATATGTAGAAGTCTGTCTGGACTCAGACATAAGAAAATAGATAGTCCAATTCTGTTGCTGTATTCAAGATCAATAATAAGTGGAAGAAACTGAAGAATGCGATTTCTGAAAGGTTCACTCTTTTAGAGTGAACCACTCTGATTAGACTACGTTGACACTGACTCTATCCCTCCTCCCAAAGCTGTCCTGCAAACATGCCTCTGCCTCATCTGCCACGAGTTATAACAAACCACATTAGCATCCTCCCTGTCTCACAGACACCCCATGACAGGAATATGATTAATCTACATAAAGAGAAGTCTCAGGCTCAGAATCCCAGTTCTTGCTGGGTTTTTTTGGCAAGCTAGCACAGATAGATAGTTTTCCACATATGACAGAAATTTTGTCATCTTTGAGTGCATTGATGTCCAAAATTCAAGCTGCTCTAGGCCTTGTGGTAGCTGCCTAGAAGGAAATTAACTTCCACCAAAAGAAAAAAAAAGAAGCCCAAGGTGCAGTCTGTTGCGTCAAAACACCCCACCTGAAATCAGGCAATTAACCCACTTTTTACTCAGTCAGAACTAGCTGGAATATGCCCAGGTGGGCTGGGTGCCTGGGCTTGACACAAACATCCTCTGCTGAAGTACAGTATGCAGGATTTCCCACTGACAGAATTACTTCATGTTAGAGCTGTAGGTGACAGACACATACACCTTTCTGCAGCAGAACCGAAGGGTGGCTAGTCACATACTCGTTCTGGATTTCCCCAGCTGCACCATCAACACATTATTCTTTTCTCAAAAATCGTCAGAGTAGTAGCTTTGTACTAGATCTGGGGTTTCTTTGCAGAGCACTTCCCATTCTTTGAAATATGCCCCTTGTATCTGGTGGCGGTTTTGTCAGGAGAATGGAGGAGAACTTTCCTCTAAAAAGTGCAACTTCCAACCCAATGGTGCTCATCAGCCTTTTATATTTCAGTGTACCAGGCACAAACTAATTGCACCAAATGCTTACGTGCTGCTTCATCCCTTCATCTTGCAGCAAGTTGCAAAATGAGGCTGTCAGGGTGTGAGGCTCTAGCACATACAGAGAAAATGTTTGTCTGCCCAGCCTTTCAAGGACTGCTTTCATTCTCACAGCACCTGTGGTTTCTGCGGGGCCTGGTCTCTTTGGTTTTTGTTCTGATATTACATAAGAACATAATCCATTCTCATGCTTTTCACTTGTGTACTGCCCATATGCAAGTGGCAGTGACGGGAAGGGGGAAATACATGGGGACAGAAATCACAGATACAGTCACAACCTGGAATGAATTTGAGACCAAAAGGAAACACCCATAGGGCGCCCTAGGCAGAGACTGCTCTTCCAGTGCAGGCAGTCCTCACAGGGGAAGTGCTTCACATTTATTTTCTTTTCAGCCTTTCTCTCTACAGATTTTATTCAGATAGTGACTTGGCTTTTTCTGAATGAGAACCTGTAACCAGAGCCCTTTCAGTCAAGGAAAAGAGCTGTCAGTTTTCTTCCTGTTTTTAATAAAGCTAGGCTAATAAACTATTAATATTCCCTACTCTAATTAATTGCCTGGAATTTATGGGACACACGATATTTACAGCATATCACTTATTTTGTTGCCATGTTAATGGTATACTGCAAAATCTAACAAAAAAAAAAAAAGCGGCAGAAGTATTTTACAGGTGGTAGCACAAGAATGAAAGCAAGCTCTTGCCACATAGTGGAATGTCAGTGTTTGCTGGGGACTATCCAAGATCAGTTTCAGGCCACATTTTTTCTATTCTTGTTAAAAAAGTGTGGCGTGATTGCAGCAGCACAGTTGCAACTGCTTATACGCAGAGGAAACTATAAACTCCAGCCTATGACTAACCTGATGAAATTTAGGAATAATGTGGTTTAGAAAATAAGTTTTCTTAAAACATTCTGGTTCAATATAGTTTCTTTCTCTCTTCCAGTCTTGACACAGTTCAGTAATATGCCTGTTGTGAGATATTCAAGAAAGAATTACAAAGAAGGGAAAGAAGGCAATCAATGAAGACGATCTATATCTCATTCACATTGTTGAATAAATAATAGCTGAGGAGGTCTAAAATTAGATTTGAGAAGAAATCTGAACTAGTCCAACCATGGGCTGATGTACATCTCCAGTCTAACTGGCATACTGGAGAGTCAGATTCTCAGCTGGGGCAGGTTGACTGAAATCAGTGGTACCCTCCCGCTGCTTGCCTGGCTCCTCCTGGCTGGGACAGGGATGCTTACAGGTAGGGGGAGGGAGAGTTGATCTTACCAACAACTAATTTCTTGAGAGACTGACCAGTTTTAGGTGATGTCTATTTGCAAGAGCTGCTCCGCTTTGCCAGCCCTTTACTGAACCACGATGAGGGAAGCCAGCTCCTCAGGTTTGCCATGCCAAGCCTGCCCTCTGCACACTGCATCCTGATACAGAATGAGATGGGATTGATAGCTGACCACAGATATTCCCCAGTCCCAGGAGAAGGAGGAGGATAAGGAAGACACCAGTTAAGCTTGGATCTTGCAAATTCAAAACGAAGGTATGTGGTGATCAAAGATGAGAACCAGCCTAGCATGTCTCTCCTCAATTAAGAAGTAATGAATGCTGGTGTGAGCTATTTAAGCAGTGCTAGTTTGAGGTCTACCCCACTGAATCTGAAGATTAGGTAGCATTAAGGCATGCTACCAAAAATGCAGCCTTCCTGACTGCTCACATCTGCTTCAGCACCTGCTTAGGAAGTGCTAGACATAGCTCCCCCTTTAGATGCAACCTGCTCATTTGTTACAAAAGCCCAAACCACACAATGTGAACACTGTGCATCACCCCTCCCGAATCACTTAACAGCTACCCCCTAAACAGCCATTTCATCTGCCTGTTTAGTGAGGGTTTTGTGTTCCTCATCTCTCTGAGGGGGAGCGGGTTACAGCCCTGCCCTTATCTCGTTTATCCATCTGGCTCAAACCATGGAGCTTAACTGTGCAGGGCACCTGAAAGAGAATTCCTTCCAGGTGGCTGTGACCGCTGATTGATGTGACTCAGAAGAACTTTCCAAAACCAGTGCATTCACCCACCCAAAGACACACTCATGAAGAGGAAACAGTTTAAAACAACAGAAGTTCACGCATGTCTGATCTTACCTAAACTTTGTATGTTCCTTGCAAATTCAGAAACCAGATGTATCCCCCACTTCTAGGTTGGGAGGTGCGAGTTGCCCTCCTAATCCCTTTGCTCATTGCTCAGTCTCCCCAGAAGCGGCTGACACTCCTCTCCTTCCCTTGACCACCACAGGTTGGAGGTTTTGGCACTTGGGTCTGCTTGTTGTCTTTAGGACTGGAATAATGAGTCTGCTAGACCTGGCTCAGATCTCACAGTCAAGGGCTGACTGATCCTTTCCTATTGTTAGCTTGAGGACTCAGTACTTTCCCTGGATATATCCTATCACTACCCATCATTTCTTTTCCTGATTTTGTAATTCTTAAAAGCAACTTTGATGGATTTCATGCAGGGAACGGGACATTTCTAGAATTAAGACTATACAAATAATTGCTTAATTTTTTTATTTAGTTCCTGAGCTAGAGAAAACCAAGAAGATTACAGTTTGGGGCCACATGTTGATATAACTCCTAAAAATCAGTACCTCCCTTAAACAGAAAAAGGCTTTTGGTTATGACACTGAAGCGAGGTGCAGTAAACTAGAGCTGATATCCCTTCTCCTTATTCATAGCAGGGCATGAAATTTGGTTCCCTTCACCATGTATCCATTAAGAAGTGACTGATGTCTAAAATGTTTGCGAATGCTGTCTTCAAAGTCTCCAAAATACCAAAGTTCACATTTGCAACAGTTTTTCCTTCATTTTCATTTGTTTATCATGATTTGCTGAGTTTGACTCCCAACTTGCAAACAAATTCAGATCAAGTGAGAATCCATTTTTTTATGAAAATGCCATCAGGTCTACATATAATATTGAAGCATGAAGATATACATGTCCCACATGTCCAACAAAGAGAGCTTTTCAAAGGCACAGATGGTGTCTGGGCACCTAACTCACATTTGTGCTTTTACAAATCCTCTTATTGATGGGCTAATCAATAACAACAAAACTTTCTGAGAAAGAGCAGTAAATAAACCCATTAATCCCTCTTCAGTATAATTGCACAGAAGGTCAGATCACTTTAGCTATGTCTGAGCGAAGAGGAAGAAAGAAATAGCTCAGATGGGGAAGGGAGCCCTGGAAAGGATGGACGGAGGGGTAGGCATCCATTGCTCTACCTCTTCCCAACTGCCTGAGAGTGGTAACCTTAAGGGCCGCTGCTCCTTTTGTCAGACCAGTCATGTTTAAAGGAATTGTTAATTTCTGAGTTTCCCATAATTTGGAAATGCCAATCCACTTCTATCTCCTTTTCTTTTGGAGTGGGAAAACCCTCGTACTGCTGGCCGTGGAGTCAGCAGTTGGACAGAGCTCGCCAGAGGGATGGCTCCCCGGGCTCCGAGGAAATATTATCGGAAACAACACATTCTGGGCCAGCGGCCTGGGAGGAGGACTGGGAGACGTCAAGGAAAAAGGTTGTGGTTGAGAAGGGCTGAAAAAAAAGGAAATGAGAAATGAAGGAGACCTCAATATTTTTATCAGTTTGTGTACAAACCCTGAAGTTTAGGAGCCATACTTAACTTCTTGATTGAAAAAGATGGAAATGATTCGTAAGACTGAAAAAATAAAACCCTTTAAAAAGAAGAAGTGCCCCAAAGGAATGATTAGATTCGGTGTCTGACTAGAAATAGGAATTATGTAAAGAATCAGCAGAGCAGTGCCACTGACACAGAGCCAGAGAGAGTTGATTTCTAACCAGGTATCTGCTTCCTCTGGCCGAAGGACTTTGCATTGATTATAATGGATTACTAAAATGTGTGGCAAGTTCATTACTGTCAAAGGGAGTGGATAACTCTCGAACAGAGCAGATATTTTATTTATGAGTGAATAAAAGAATTTTATAGCTGCTTATCACTAATCTCCACTGCTGGAATGGAGTAAAATCAATTCAAAGTTAAAGCAAAGAGAAAGATTTGAGGGAGAGGGGAGGATTTTCCTAGCCTTGTTTTGCTTCGTTTGTTATTGTTTTTGTCCTTTGCTTTGTTTCTGCCGACTTAGATTTCCCCGGTTTTATTTGTGATCTAAAGGCAAACTGAAGTGTAACAAACAGACAGGCTTTAATAGAGAGATGTGCAGTGTCTCTGATGTATTTGAGGGAACCTTTGCTGCTTGTGGTTTTGTATATGGTTATGGTAAATAACTATCATGCTGATTTTTGTGGTCTGGCCTTTGCCGTCTGTATTTGACCACTGGAGACTCATTTAATCTAAATAACCCAAACCTGTGCCCAGCCTGAAACTAACACCGCCACAAAAGCCAGAAAACCCCAACCAGCCCCCAGCCATGGTGGAACAGAGCACCCCAGGAGCTACTCCCAGCGAGGAGGTGCCTGGTCTCGGGGCTGGAGCCCTTGCCTTCAGCCCGCGCCGGGGAGGGCGGCCCTGATGAGGCCCAGCGGCCGAGAGCCTCGTTATGCCTCGGGTTTGTCATTGCGAGATCCCCCTTTCCCCATGGCTGGTTCCTGCCGCCTTTCTTAATAAATGAGCCCAAATGGGAGGCAGGATGACAGGGCTGAGGCCCTGAGCACAGCTCGCTGTACCTCACAGGGGGATAGCCTTGACAGGGGGCACTCAACCCGAACTGACACGGCGGGCGAGACTGAGTGTCCCTGCCTCGGTAGGCGCCTCAAAAGCACCAGCCTCTGGACCTTGGGGGGCGGGGGGGGGTGCCTTTGCTGAGCGTGATTTCACTCTTCTTGGAGAAATTAGTGCTGAGCTTGCTGCCCTGGCACAACCAAATTCATAACGGGACACAAACTGGATGGTGACTTCCACTCAGAAGATACCATTTATGGTGCAAAATGTTTGTGCCTTCTGCCGATTGCTACCAGGTAAACACCCTGCCTGATAGTTTTGTCCTGTTGGCCTGTAAAAGTGCTCCATGATACATGTGCACCTATATAGAGATATATACAAACATATATACACACACGTCTCTCTCTCTCCCTGCATATATATGCATGTACCTACACGCATACACGCACACACGCACTCACGCACTTCTATTTCAGCCCAGTACAATAACTGGGGCAATGCGTTTTTCTTTGCGAAAGGTGAAAAACCCAGCTGGAAGTGTAATAAAACAGAAATGACATGCACAGGGTGGGGGGAAATTTCTCTGAAATTTCACTGAACTTTCTAGGGGGATGTCAGTCAGGGACATATGCAAGCAGTGAACCACAAAGTCAGAAGCACGACATTAGCAGGAAAAGGAACTCTCTGGGCAGAGTTCCTTCAGAGCGTGACATTTATGATTCATCTGACTATAAATTTGTGTCCATCTGAAGACAAGATTTTTTTTTTTTTCTTTTCCTGTGGAAATTTCTCACATAACATAAACCTTGCTGGCTCTCAGCAAACAAAGAGTAAGTTTTTGACTTACACTTGAGGGAGACTGGTTTCCTGATAAACACAGATGTTTTCCAGGAGGGCAGCTGACTTCTAAAATAAATTCAGTGCAGTTAAGTTGTTTGCTGAAAAACAACAACAAACAATGTTCTGAACTGCATTTAATGCAAATGAGTGCTGTCAGGGCTCTAGAAACAACAGGTAATGAAAAAGGCCATCTTCTGACACTGCTCTCCTCTTTTGTCTTCATTCTTTGTCTTACCTTAAGGTCATCAGGCAAGTTGCAGCATCTTTCTAAGAGGTTTGGTTGATAGCTAGAGAAGATGTGCAGAGAATGACGGTTAACACTGTACTGACTGTAGAAAGATAAATCAGGGTGCGAGATCATGCCAAGTCTGATTTCCTCCACTCGTCCTGCAACCTTATGTGTAGCTGAAGCTTGATTCAAGGATCTATTTTTTCTCCTGTGGTGGTGTTTTTCCTCTCTTTCTCTTTCCTATTGTCTTTCCCTTTCATCAGGTTTAGTGGAAAGAGATGGAGATAGGGTTCCCCAAGACAGGGGGTGGCAGGTAAGAGAAACAGTGGAAAGTGCTGTGAGCCAATTGATCAAAGTAAAAGAGACTGACTGACTGTTGAGAGAAGCAAGGAGCAAACACCTAGTGAGACCTCAAAAAGACCAAAAGAAGATTTCCCAGGGACCAGAAACAGCTGTACAATGGTTGCTGCAATTCAAAAAGTCATCAAGTTGACAGCAGGACTCTCACACCAAAACCCCATCTGCAAAGAGACAGTGGGAAGGTGGAGATATGGGTATAAACACTTCTAATTTCCTGCTTGGTCGCTTTGTTTTCTCTATTTACAAATCTATATAACCTTGCTTATAACCTCCCTTCTTAGTAGTTTTGTAGTTTCGTGCTTCTTTGAGGAGCTCCGTGTAAGGAGAAGATAGCCATCCCAGAGCTCTGGCTGGCTCAGATCCTGTCACACCACTTTCCTTCTCCGCTTCCAGAGAGAAAAAACAGAACATGGTTTACCCTAACTCTTCTGGTCTCCTCTGCAGAGTGCAGGTCTGCTCCTGAGACCAGCTGTTCCTCTCCCATGTTCACCTGTTTTCCTCATCCCACTCTGTGCACAGCCCCTTCCATTCTTTCTCTTCCAGCTGTTATAAGTGAGACTGGGAATGTGTATGAGCAATTGGCCCACAGAGAACCCTGTTGAACTGAGGCTAAAATTTCCCTTCAGGGAGCCAGGGGAAGGTTGGGTTGGGTTTGGGTTTTTTTCGCTTACAAGAAAGGAGAGACTGAAGCCAGCGAAGGAAGCCAGTAGCTGGCAAAGGAGGAATTAGTCTGCTGGAAAATATACTTTCTTCCCCACCTCAGTTTTATAAAACTGACCAAAAGGCCAAGCCAGGAGATGAAAATTGAGAAACTCAGACTGTACTAAATATATATTTTCTTCTCAGTTCTTCTCCATGGTTGAGCTAAGTTGCAGAGCTGGTGGCAGTCGTACTGAAACAGAGGTGCAGACGATCAACAGCATAGCACAAGCAAACCACATTCTTCCTCTGTCGTTGCTGAGGGGCACACAGAGAGATGAGAGGTGCAGAGTGATGATGATTTCTTCCTGTTGGGAAAGAAATGATGAACAGAGAGCTTGGTACTTGTTTTATGCCATTTGTTTATCTTACATTACATACATCTGTGCCTTTGAGCAGAAGTAGCTGCAAATAGCCCCAGACACCAATGCGTGGTTCTCAGGAAACAGCAGCATGAGGAACTGACTTCTGTGAAATAGTGAGAGGGAGGAAACTCCCCTGCTGCCTGCCATAGCTTTGCTCCTGTTGTTACAAATTGAACAGCAGCAGGATCACTCCCCTCGGTGTTGGACGCTTGTTGCAGCTGCGAGCCATGGGGTGATTTGCATCCGTAGTCAGAGCTAGGACTTAGGTGGAAGGGCCAGTGGGATGGTCAAAGGCTTTTGGGGAATCGAGAAAGGTTTTTTCCTAAATACCCAACTCATCACCTGAAATATCAAGGAGCCGTGACCCTTGTACCCCGTGACAGCATTAGATGTTTCATCCAGTTATTTGTCCAATATCCAGCAACTTGCTTCCTCACAGCTGTTGTGCACAAGCTTCTCAAAATTCAGTGGACTATGGGCCTCACAGAGCCGTGCGGGACAGCATTAGGAGCAAGCAGAGTGTTACTGCTGGAGTTCATCAAAAGTGTGATGACAGTACTTATTGTAGGAAGAATTGGTAAACATGGCTTATTTTGAATAGATTTCTCCCTTGGCGTGGCTGGAATCTCTATTTTCATGCAAAACAAGAATCTGAGATTTATCAGATAAGAATCTAGGAAGCACTTTTTCAAAGCAGAGCATTTTACCTTTTGAGTAAAAATGCTTTAAAATATTTTCTGTATTACAGTTTTGCTATTCAGCACTCCAAATCTCTAAAGCCTGGAAAAATACAAAGGAACAAACTAACCATGTCTGAGCATCTCTCTGATTGTGCATTTCAAGTTAGGTATTGTATAGAGTAGTAAAGTGTGACATGTTCCTGTGACTGACGTGGGTCCTTCCGAGAAATGATATGCAGTGTTTCTAGATGAGCAAATTCAGATTCAGGTTCTGCAGAAAAGTTTTCCACTGCTGGTTCATAGTTTCCACTAATCTGATCTTCACATGGAAAATGTCCTTCTCTGCATTTGCAAGATTATGAGGAAATTAGTGGCAAGTTTATTTCATCTTACCTCTGTGAAGTATTTCTAGGGGAGCAATGTCACACCATTCCATTTGCCTGGTATTTACAGCCTCAAGCTAATGCAACAGTCAATATCATCATACTTTATATGACAACTTGCTTAAATTCATACACGTGCTGAAGTGCTCTCCCGGTCTGAGGTGAGCCCCCTCTGGACCTCCTAGACAGAGAAGAATTTGTCTGACTCCTACAGCTATGCTTTCACCTCATGTCATGAGCCGTCTCATGTCTCCCATTTCACTTTCATTGCTATCTCTTCTCTTAGACACC
>NW_009260028.1:8947988-8951783 GCF_000687185.1 Egretta garzetta | reverse complement strand
CCCCCCCGATGTAAAACACCCCCAGGCAGTGCTAGTGGGAGGCAGGCTGCATTTCTCATGCAAAAGTCCAGCCGAACTGTACCCACAACCACGATCTTCTGAACTGGGAGACTCTCTGAGGCAAAGCCCTGTGGAGCTGACATGGATGACTGGTGGGCTGAGTTACTACCTTTCAGCAGCTTGCTTGATGCCCTCCCTCCCTTGTCTGGAGAACATGCTTTAAGTCCCCCATAAAAGATCAGTTGCAAAATCTTCTGACATGCTAGTAAATAATGGAATAGCTGGAAGGAATCAGAGCCTTAGCTTACACTTTATTCATAGGGACTCTGCAAAATCAAAGGGGCAAATTGATCTGACAACATCAAATTGCTCAGTGTACAACGTATTAAAATGAATTTCTTGTTAGCTGTTAAGAGCAGCATCTTGATTAGTATCTCTGTACTGAATGTTTTCCTGGGGCTGTGCCAATGGTGCCTCATTGTCTGATTTTGAAGGACTGTAATTGAGTGATAATTGCAAGTTCCTATTTTGAACCAACACTATCTGCAAGGCCTGATAAACTTCATTTAGCTAGAAATCTGAGAACCCTAAACAATTTATTTACAAAGAAAGACACCACCGACGTCTTTTAACATACTACACCAATTGCCTGCCCTCCACCACAAGGGCAACATGTACATCGGCATTTGGATGGTGCCAATGAACAGCATGCTGCAGTTTGGGTTTTTGGGGTTTTTTAAAGTTTTAAATAATTTTTCCCTCTTTGACGTGGTCTACATTAGCCATTTGTACAAGCTTCTTCCTGCCTGCACAGCCAAAGTTGTTTTGCGTGGTGGTTTTAGACTCATGAAGGCTAGTCAAGGTAATGCCTGATTTTAGCCACTTGGGATTTCTTGTGCTAAGTTCAGTGAAGAGCAAACAAATTCTGAAGTGATAGATAAATATGAGAGAGAATACAGCACAACGTAGAAATGAAGTGTTATTTAACTTATGGATGAGATGATGCAGTCTGTTTTGCTGCTGATTTTCTCACTTGGCTGTTAATGTCTCATCTCTCTCTGGAACTGACATACTCAGATTTACATACTGGCTTGCCCCTTCACCTCAAGGCTTCGTAGAGAGTAGTTTTCAGTGGTGGAGAGAGACAGGTAGTAAAAAGAGACCTGAACACCTACTGCTGTACAGACTTACAATAGCTGTATAAGCACTGTGCACCTTAATGTAATTACTGGAGATGTAACCCATAAACTTAACCCCAAGGTCAAGTTTTCAAAACCAGTGTTTCAACAAAGTCCTAGAACAGTAGAAAAACAGGGCTGGAGGGGACTAGGAGCATCCCCTGCCTTCAAGACCTGTGTTATTCTTGACAGATACTTCTCCAGCCTGTTCTTAAAAGCCTCCAGAGATGATGGGTCCACCCTGCTCAGATAAGACCTCTTAGTGGTGCATTGCCCTTAGTGTTTGGGAAACCCTGTCTATGCTGAACCTGACCCTCCTGTTCTGCAACTACCGCCCACCCCTCTTCAATTTCTGCTATTCAAGACCAAAGAGAACAGTTCTATTCCTTTGCAGCAGCCTTTTTCATGATAGATGGCTGTAATCCCTCCCTCTAGTCTTCTCTAGCCAAAACAACCCCAGACTTTTTGCGCTTTCCTCACAGTCGACACACTGGGTCACACGCCTACTCCACTGTAACTACCCAAATACAGGGTGGCGATCTTTCCCCGGGTGGTGATGGACACCTGCGGTCAATGACCCCTCCAGCTGCCCCAGTAAAACCTGCTGGAGCCTGTTTGTGAGAGCTCAGCGCCGACAGCCGTGTCAGCCTCTGCTGTGAACTCTGTTCCCCTCGCTTTCGTCATGACTAGTGTGTCAGGAGAGCACGGGAAACCCTCGCGTTTCTTATTCCCTCCTTACCACAATCTCCAGGTTTCAGTCAGAGATAATTTAAAGGGGTTATCAGTGTTTAGCCATAAAGGAAGCAGCAGGCTGGCCTGCCTTTAGCAATGCCCAGCCTGACTGGGGTCAATAGTGCAAAAGACTCATTTTCACTTGTCTCTAACAATACAGAAATTGATTTGCAGGTCCAACGGGTTACATTTATCTATTTGTCCAGCAGCAGTATACTGTGTGTGCATGTAAGGAAAAGCACCTCTGAAGCTTTTAAATGGATTTCTGCTCTGGGTAATGCTCCTTCCATGAACTATAGCTATGAAAACATGATGGCTATTGGCCATGATTTTTTGTGTACTTAGTTTAAACAACAACGATTCATGTGAATGTCAGAGTAGACTTACCATACAGGCCATTTTGCAGAATGCCAAACTTTAAAAAGTCTCTCCTTTAGAATAAAAGACAGCTCTCCAAAAGGCCACATTCTCAAATAATTAGAGCAGCACAGCTGTATGCTCATCTAGTTTGCAGCCAAATCTGAATCAGAAAGCATATCTGTTTTATTTGATAGCATGGTGGGTCTTTCCGTGTTTCAGACTTAGAAGCTTTTACAATGACAGTTCGAAATTAGTTTTTCTTTTGTTTCTCTATAACTTGCTCTCTTACTGAGAAGAATTAACTTGCTGTTCTCAGCTTGTGTTTCATGGAAGAGGAGATATGCCCAATCTTGCTGCAGATTCACCCTGATAGAGCACCTCAGGGAGAGCTGCAGTGTATCTTTTTGATTCGATCGTGAATCTCTTGACTTTTATACGTGGCCATGCATAGATTGAGAAAAGCAGATGAAGTAACCTATTCAGACACCTTTCTTTGGAAACTGAAGATGCTTTTGCTGCTGACATTTGTGATTTGCTTCAAGAAATCAGCACCTGTTTCAAAACAGAAAATACACTTTTCCTTACGAAATGTGAGAGGTGTAGGCAGATCAAGTCCATTCTCCAATACTAACTAATATAGAAATTAGCTTTGTAATGAATCATCTTTGCAGCACTCCCCATCCTTTTTTCTCTTTCCGTCTGAAATGACCACAGTCTCCTGAGCCAGAAGGCAGGGATGAGGAGCAGAACAAAGCTCCCATGATCCAAGAGGAAATGGCTAGTGACCTGCTCGGCCAATTAGACACACACAAGTCCATGGGGATGGATGGGGTCCACTCAAGGGTACTGAGGCAGCTGGCGGAGGTACTCACCAAGCCCCTTTCCATCATCTATCAGCAGTCCTGGATGACTGGGGAAGTTCCACTTGACTGGAGGTTGACAAATGTGACCACCCATTTACAAGAAGGGCTGGAGGGAGGAACTGGGGGACTACAGGGCTGTCAGTCTGACCTTGGTGCCAGAGAAGGTCATCTAGGGTGCCATCACACAGCACGTCCAGGACAACCAGCTGATCAGGCCAAGTAAGCATGGGTTCATGAAAGGCAGGTCCCGCTTGACTAAACTGATCTCCTTCTATGACAAGGTGACCCACTTAGCAGATGAGGGAAAGGCTGGGGATGTTTTCTACCTGGACTTTAATAAAGACTTTGACACCATTTCTCACAGCATTCTGCTAGAGAAACTGGCTGCCCATTGCCTGGACAGGCACACTCTTTGCTGGGTAAAAAACTGGCTGGATGGCTGAGCCCAGAGGGTGGTGGTGAAGGGAGTTCAATCCAGTTGGAGGCCGGTAACACGTGGTGCTCCCCAGGGCTGTGTTGAGGCCAGTTCTGTTTAATGTCTTTATCAATGATCTGGATGTGGAAATTGAGTGTACCCTCTGTAAGTTTGCAGATGACACTAAGCTGGGGGTAAGTGTTGATCTGCTCAAGGGTAGGGAGGCTCTACAGAGGGATCTGGACAG
>NW_009260028.1:8943351-8947568 GCF_000687185.1 Egretta garzetta | reverse complement strand
TTTAGATTGGACATCAGGAAAAATTTCTTCACCAAAAGGGCTGTTAAGCACTGGAAGAGGCTGCCCAGGGAAGTGGTTGAGTCCCCATCCCTGGAGGTGTTTAAAAGACGGGTAGATGAGGTGCTTAGAAACATGGTTTAATGGTGGACAGTCATGGTTGGACTCAATGATCTTAAAGGTCTTTTCCATCCAAATGATTCTATGATTCCAAATTTATACTGAACTCATTTGCCATCTTGCCTTCAGTTCTCCTCCCTCATATCCGTCATGCTGCTGCTACCTCTTCACATGTGCTCGGAAACTGTTGAACTCTCAATTGTTTCTGGAGCAATGCTTCAGAAATAAAATTATCTGACACAGATTTTATCATTATTTTTTCTGTTAGTTTTTCCTTCCTAAAAGATGGGCAAGGTCTTGTTGGACCTGAGCCAGGCATGCAGGCTGGCATGTAGTACCTTTTTTGTAGTAGTACCTGTTTTGACACCCAGCCCAATTTTTACCACCAGATAGATATTTTTAATCTTATGTAGAGACATTTGTCCTTGAGTTAGCCTATTAAGATATTTTTTGTAAGCTTTGGAAGTAGGACAGCAGGTGAAATGGGAATTCAGGTATCAGTATGAAAATATGGAAGGTCTGGACATGCTCTGCTCCAGCTGATTCCTCCTCTGCAGAAAGCAGGGCCATACCACCTCAGGTGCCTTTATCAGAAATTAATACATACTGGTCTGTTTTGGTCAGTGGTTTTGGTCAAAAGTTCAGGTCTAGGATGAGGGCTTTTCATTAAATTAATAATATTTTTTTTTCAGTAATGTCAGGCGTGCAGGAAATATTTTGTTTTCAGATAAGGTTTTAATTAAAGATAAAATAAGAAAAATCTTGCCTACCTCTTCTTACATAAGAAATTGGACTGGTTATTTTATTTATAAATAAATAGTTATTAATTATTCTCTGTTAACGAGCTTAAATCAGCCCCTCCATCATAGCTGTGTCTGGCACAAAGATGACCTGCAATTGTCTGTGTTTTCAGGAATTATAACAAATCATAGCATGGCGTTTTAAGAAAACCTCCCTGAAGATTTCTTAACCTTATTTTTCCTCTGAAGCTGGCCTATGTAGGAGCCAATAGCAATTAAAAATGACTATGGATATTCATATAGAATTTGTTGCAGTCCATGCAGCGCAATTGCATCCTTTGGCCTCAACCTTCACAGAGGCCACCAGGCGTGGTGAGGCACCTCAGCACCCATGCCATCCTGTTGGGCCCTACCCCTGGGTTTCAGCATGGGAGAAGGACCCTCTTTGCTGCTGGCTGTGCAGCCCGTGCTGCAGCGTCCCTGCAGGGTGACAGGCTCCTCCCCGATGTTCAACTGTGGATATAGATCAAGTATTATGGTACTTCCCCTGTAAAATTGCCAAACAAATTCACGAGGATTCAAGCAGCTACTGTCAATCTGGAGGCATTTATCTTGATGGAACAAGGCAGGAAGAATTAGATGAATACAAAATGGATTCAAAATGTAATTGAGCATATTTTATAAAATGACATATGTTCAGCTGTAGATTTATGCACTGAACACAGTGAGTTAGATGGTAAACTTCAGCAACTGGTTAAAAATAGAAAGCAACATGTGTTTACCCTGGAGGTGTCAAGGAAAGTGAAGACATCGGTAGAGCACTTGGTGGCAGAACTTGCTGAAGCTTCTGACAGGAGATGGTTTTGCTTCGAGTCACTGTCCGGGTTTTACCCTGCTCAGCTAGAAAAGCTGGAAAAGGAGAAGCTCCATTTTCTGCTTCCAAGCTACAGAAAACACATAAAAACTGCATGATGGGGCAAGACCTACTAGACCTAAAACCAGAAGAGACTTGTCAGTTCACTGGCTGCTGGTACTAAATCCTTTCTTAAACAGTGTCAAATGCAAAACATCTAAGTTCACAATTTGTGTCCGACACATTTGATAACAACTAATATATAAAAAGCTGTCATATGCTGTTTATTTGGATCCCGATTTCTGTCCAAACAGAACGTGCCACAAATCATAAGCAAAGAAAACTATAAATTATCCAGTGATAGTGGACTATATCATTAACTCTTTCATTACATTAAAAAATTGAGTCTCTAAATGCTTACATTTCAAGCTATATTATTGCTTCCACTTGACCAAAAGAAGTACAAAGTTTAACGTAAAGCACCTATTCATCAACCTCTTAATGACTTCTAATAAAAATTACATCTCTTTAAGAAAGTAAAAAAGCATACACATTCAAAATAAAATGGAATCGCCAAATGTAGTGCTTGAATTACTCAAATTAAAACTCCCAAGCACTGGAAGATGTGATTACCATTTCAAAATAATCACAGCTTTTCCAAGTCATCTGGGCGTGAGCATCTTTACATGATAACTGCAGCTGACAGAAGCATCTCGCCTGGCTCCCCTCTAGGGAAACACAGCCCACACAGGTTTTGGTCAAGGAAGAGGACTAACAACAACCCACTGCAACCTGGGTCAGCTCTGACATGCATCCCCACCAGCACCCAAAAGCAAGGAAGAAGAGGAGGAAACTTTGCATTAACAGCAATTATACTAAACGTGGGCTCCTGTACCAAAATGCTGGCGATGAACTCCACCTCCAGCTTTCATGCCTGAGGTTTGTCTGCCTAATTAGCCAACATGGAAGTTTGGGTTTTTCATGCTTCCCCTTGGGGGAAGCTTGGCTTTAAGTCCAAATATTGTGGTCACTCTCACTGCATTCCTCAGAGTCGTGCTGGTGTAGCTGTCTTAAAATAATTGGAGCTTTTCAAGGAAAAAAAAACAGAAAACAACACTTTTTTTTTTTTTAATTATGGAGAAACAGGAAAGTTTTTCCTGGCTTCCTCCTTGGAAGGGCTTGAATGGGGGTTGTGTGTGTATATTTATATATGCATAGGTATGTAAATATTTAGAGGGAACCTGTGGCTGCTAGTGGGATAAGGAGCGGAAAATAAGATCTTAAACCAGGAAGCATCAGGCAAACTCTGTAACGGGCCTTGTTGTAAGCTACAGCTATGGTAATGAAATATGAGGACTGGCCAAGGCCAGCTTCTCCTGGGGGCCAGCCTTCTTGTGCCCCCCCTCCCAAAATGGGAATCAGTTCAGCTCTCACTCAGGGGACCCCCCTGACAGACCCCAGTGCCCTCCACTGCTCCCTCTGCTGCGGAGAGCTGAGTCCTTGGCCCTGCTGCCATCCTTGGCGTGTTGGCGCTGCCCCCCCTGCCTCTGGGGGGTTGCTGGGGCTGCCTTGTGGGCAGGTACCTGCACCCCATGGATGCCCCACAGTGCCCGAAGGCAGTGTCCCCTCCTGCAGCACCCCATGGCTCTGCCCTGAACCTGGCCACCCCTCCCCTGCCCACACACAGCACTTGTCCTACCCCCTTAGAATACCTGCTCTCCCCTGTGTTTATCTTGGCCAAGGTGGCTCAGAAACATGGCCTGTTGTTCTGGGGTTTTTTTTCTAAAAAAAATGACTGTGCATATAATGTGTGACATCACATTTGTCTTCAAAACTAGCAGGGATCTGATGTCATGGAGTGAAGGTAATTTAAAAAGTCTCAGAGTTACAACACAGGCTGACTGTTTACTATCTTTACTCAGGTGAAAAATATCAGCTGGATGGGTTTTTTTTTTGGGGGGGGGGAGGTGTTGTGGTTTTTTTTTCTTTGTTAGCCATTTAACAGTATTTTATCTGAAACAGGAAACAAGGGTTACAGTTAGGTCAGGCTATAGGGTCTCCCAGACCATGGAGGAAAACAATAAACAGACAGCAAACCCTTGGGAAGTGAGAAGGGAACTGTTGCCTCCACAAAGCCTAAATTAATTATTTTTCCATAAAAGAGCAAAGTGAATGAAGGGGGACTTCAGACATGACAGCAAGCAAGGACCTGAGCTAGCGTGCAGCTGCGCGTGAGTGATGCTGTGAGTGGCGGTGTGTGCCTGCGTGCCCGGGGGTGGGGGGGACAAGGGGAGAGGAAAGATGGGAGGCAGACAGTTGTTGGCAAAGCCCAGGGTACTCTCCAGCACCCTTTGAAATCAAGAAAGTGTTACTTGCTTCTTAAAAGTTGGGATGAATCCAGCATCCTCAGGAGGGAGCATGCTGCCAAGTCTCTGTCTGTTGGGAGTTCAGGCATTTAATCAATTCCATTTGTATTGCCAAGGTTGTAAAAAAGAAAATAGCGGTTC
>NW_009260028.1:8907412-8942195 GCF_000687185.1 Egretta garzetta | reverse complement strand
AGTTCTGTGCCCCTTATTTTGTCTATGTAAAACCAGTAGTGGTGTTTGCTTTCTGTGGCGAAAACAGTTTAAAGAAACGCCACTTACACCAAACTGCCTGCAAAGAAGCACTCTCCACCCTACAGATGATGTTTCCATGGCTGGCCTTAGTCAGTCTGGGTGTGAGTAAGAAATACAGGTAATTCCTCTACTTTTCTTTCCCCCCTTAAAGTTAACTTGGCCACTTTCCATGGGGAGCATGCAGCCTGCTCCCTCTGCCCCTCACTGGACCTAACCACCAGCCCGACCAAGGCTGCTCCAGCCCAACTCAAGACCGTAGTCCCTTGACCAGCTTCTCTCCTCTACCAGAGTGGCCCTGTACTGAAGCTCCAACATGGTACAGGGAATCCCATGGGGGACAGTGGCCTGCAGGCGTTGCAAGGCACTTCCAGCAACCGTGAACGGCATCTCATCTGCTTCATGCCATGCTCTTGTCTTATGGCACAATCAAAACATGGTAAGTTGTCTCACATGTGCCGTAAGGACATGCCTGCCAATGGGGGTTTAGAGCATCTATCATCAAACAACTTGAAATGCCAGGACTATGGGGCCTTTGAAGGCTGGGCTGCAAGAGTAGGGAAGGAAACTGATTCTTATTTTTAACATTTATATGCTTTTTCTGTAGCTTTATCCCCCAAATGATGAGTTTCTTTATTGCTGGTCTGCAGAGTCAGTCTCTCTTCCTTTTCTTTTTGATGCAGCTCCAAGCTCTGAAAAAAGTAAATATTTAGTAAGGTGTTTATAAACAATTATGTTACACTTTGTTGCCATGGTATCATCACAGATGCTCCATAGAATTCATACCACATGCAGAGTGTATGGCTAAGACAACAAAGTACGTTGACTTATACACTGAGGAACTTTAATGATATATGTCAAATTTTATTGAATGAATGAGTATGACTTAAAACCCACTAATTTCTTGTCAAGCATTTTTAACCAGAAGATGAGTACTTCCTCTGCTGCACCCCAGAGTGAAAGGTTTGCACGTGAACAAGATGCCAGTTTACTTCTCTAAAAAATCCAGCAAAATTTTACACTACCAACTGCGAGACAGTTTTAGATTACAAACCCAACAGGATGTTACCCAAACCTTCCCAGCTCCTGTCTTTCTGGCAACTTGTGCCAAAACTGCTCCTTGAGACATCAACGTTGCCTTTATCTTCCACTGATTGAGACTAAATAAAAACATAAATTCTTCATTTCTTTGTAACAGAGTCCAGAACAACCCTGATGACTGCAATGCCTCCGTCCTGGCTCAGGACACATGAGACACAAAAGAAAATGGAGCTGAAGTAAAGAATGGCAAAATGGTATTACAACATCCCTGACTAAAGAGTACAAGGAGGTCTCTTGTTGCATGTAAAAGGCAGAATTTCCTGGTGTGGAAAGGGCAGCCCGACAGCAGAGGTTCTTCGTTATGTCATGTTGCACAAAGGCCAGGGTGGACTTCACTTTCTCACTGCAACACACACATTGTACGGAGCATCTGGCTGGATGTTGCACATAACTTTCTGCTTGCTTGTTGCATGCGTCAAATGCCTAGACAATAATTTTAAAGGATTCCTTCTAAGACTGTTTTTTCAGAGTTCCCATGAATATTCCATTGGGAAAGAGCAGGAATTATTACCATGTTCTCAGGGAACACATAGGCTGCTGTGTGGGGGCCAGGTCTTTGCTCAGTGAGATACGTTCCAGGCTTGCAAGATTGAAGACAGTGAGGGAGGGATACTCTGCTCAGGGACGGGTGTCTGGTGCTCCTTCATGTGCCCCAGGGTATCCTCCTGGATCCAAGCTGCTGCTCCAAGGGGTGCAGGACTTCTCTAGCTCACATGTAATGTCCTGGAGGGGATGGCTTGAGTGCTCCACGGAACCTCAAACGGCCAGTGGCAGACGAGGCGGACAGACCACCATGCACTAGGTGCTTAAGGTTAAGCAAGAGACTCCTGATACAAAGGGAAATTTTAACACCTGGTAAGATAAAATGATCTGACCTCAAGCCTGATTAGGCTCTCACAGAGCCCTTATTTCCTAGGGATTTGCTTTGGGGTGGTAGAGCAAGGGTTCAGCTCATAAAGCTGATGGGTCAGTGTGGGGAAGCCTTACGCCCCATGCCTTCAGAGAAATCATCTTGCCAGAGCATTAAGGCAGGTGGGCGGGACTGGCTTCTTGGTGGTGCAAAAGCTTCTGAAACTGAGCAAATGCCTACACCAGCAGTGCTTGCAGCCCAGGCAGCTATGAATGTAGGTGCTAAGTTTAATCAAGCAGAGCCTGCTAGGAGCCCTGGAAGGATAAGGCAGATGCTGGCCCCATCGGGAAGCCTGTGCTGCCACATCCTCAGCAGCGTGTGCCCTGAGCTGGCCAGGCTCTAGCTCTGAAAAGGGCTGATGGGGCATCTATCTGTTCTGGCCTTATGCCCATGACCATGATTTAAGGATGCAAAAATGTCTGGAGGGAAGTGTAGGCATAATTTATAATTTGCATTGCCTGAGCTGTTGAAAGGGCTTTTGGGTAATCGGCCCACACAGCCACATGTTGCAAAATGCAATATAGGATATGAAGTGATATAATCTTAAAAAACATAGGCTGGTTTGGAGTATAGCTTAGTTCAATAGAGCACTTAATGTCACATGTTACCTTCCTTTTAATCCCCTGTTGGCGTTTCTGCGCTCTCTGTGTGCCTGGATGTAAATCCCTAAGGGCAGGGACTTTTTCTCACTCGGTGTTTATTGCAGACGGAGCCATTGGTCCCGAATGATTCATGAGGTACTAATGTGATTCTGAGTAGCTATAAGGATGGGTCATCTCTAGTTTTGAGCTGCTGTAATTGCAAGTTTGCTGAGATCTGTGACACCTCACCCATTTAAGAGAGTGGAATTTGGCTCATTACCCATGAAGAGCTCTCTAATGAGGATTAGCCATCCACATGAGTTAGCTTGCAGAAGTTAAAGTTATCATAAAATTTCCTCCATAACTGAGAAACCACAAGTTTTGTTTATGAATTCCCCACAAAGCTGGAAGAGTTTTCTGTTTGTAGGAGAAAAGTAACACTCCATATGCTGAGACAGAGGGCAGAAGAAGAGGACAGGCTCTCTCCATCACCACTTGTAAAGGTCGCTTTTAAAGCTCTTTATAGGACTTGAATCCAGAGTTTGTGGGTGCCATCTTCTCAGAAGTCACGGGCAAGCATCTCTCCTGAGAACATGCCTACCTGCAGTCATTGTGTGAGACCAGAAATCACCTCTCCCTTGCCACCTGCACCCCAAAATGATAAAATACACCATTATAGGAATCAGATGCAATTTTTTCATGACTGAAGTGCTAGAAGGAGCAGACTTAGCAGGAGAATTTCCAGCCTGGACTGATTTGACTTTGTAATTCCTGAACACTGACATCCCTTATCTGACACTGGCAAAACCCATCTGACACCACGCAGGGACTCAGACTCATTTATTCGAAGAGCTGACAACTATACCCATGCTGTCCTTACTGAATGGCTGCTGTTGCCTTAACTGCGTTGCAGCAAAGCAGAAAAAGCCCACCTACTGCTCTTCACTGTAGAAGATGCTGTAATTTCCCACTGTTTTCTTAACAAGCAGAGCTACCTAACAAGAGACGTTCCTAGGGATCCAGATAAAACTGCCTCCCAGGCTAGATCTTACAGGCAAATAGTCGCCCCCATCCGAGGCAATACATAGCTCTGGGCAGGGCTTTGACCAACCCTGGAGCAGCGGGGTGACACTTCACAGCACCTGCAGGTCTGACATCTCCGTCATCGTTTTAGCAGCTTCCCTATCGCAGAGAACATGGGTGGGATCGTATCTCCTTGCATCTCTTTGAACTTTGTTAATTCCTTGGGATTGGATAAATGCATTGATAATTAGGCAAATATGTTTGTTTCAACACAGCAGATAAATCTCAGCCGCCTCTATTCATGATGGAGCATGCAATAATCATGTTTTTTATTTATATGCCGCCTTCGACTTCCTTCACTTGTCTGCACCTCCATGCAGTTTGTGGCCTGGGAGCAATATATCCCCTGATAACTACTAAATGTGTGTACCTTCCAGCTCAGCAGCCCTGAAGCTACTTATTCCTCCAAGATGGATGATAATGAGATTTAAGTCTTGCCCTGTTACTTTTATTTTTTCAGCTAAGCATCTCTTACTGGATACCGCCACTGTTTGTACTGGGCCAAGCAGACTTCTGGTCTGACTCAGTGGACCATTTTTCTGTCATAAACCTTGATGACTTAGAAGGTGGATCCAGCACTTCCCAGCTCCAGAGGACTGTTTTTTTCCTAACCCCAGTTAGAAAAGCTGTTTCTAGCCCTGTTTAGCCAACGGTGTTTCCACATGAGCTGAGCAGCACCTGGCTTTGACCCTTTGAACACGTACAAGACTTAATACGTGCATACAGAAAGATAGAAAGGGAATTACCTTGTTGTGGGGAAATTGAGTTTGTGGGAATGCGAGAAGATTGCATCACATTGCACCCAGATTTGCACCACCTATGAAATTTCAATGAAATCCATATTTCATAATTCATATGGAATATGAATTATTTGTCTGGACAAATTAACAATGAAACATCTAAAGCTCTTTAGTCTTCATTCCCTCCTAACTCTTCATACAATGCTTCAAACCAATTGGCTTCAACAAACCTGCCTTTTTGGTATAAAATTTGGAGGTTCTGTTCATCAAAGCATATACTGACTGTACTGAGTATTCAGTCAAAACCAAGGAACTTGCACGTCAAACACTGATATCTGATATTTTGCAGCAAACTGTCTATTATCACTGTGTGCAGACAAATAAGATTAATTCTATATCACAAAGTCATATGACATAGTATTTTTAAGAATTAATTGGGGAAAGAATTGCCAGCTATGTAATTTAGCAGTTGCTGAAGCACTGCAGTTACAGAGAAGTGTGGGTGAGACACTACCGTAGCCAAATGAAGACGGAGGTGTTACATGGTCCCAGGTATCCATCCCACCTCATCCTGTTTCCTTCGATGGGCATTATAGAGGAATGGGCTTGGAGCATGAGGAGGGAGCTTGGCTGGCGCCTGTATGGGCAGACCCCTGCAGTTCCCCACGCTGCCAGACTGCCTGCCTTCGTTTTGCCCGCTGCTGCAGGGAGGGGAGTGAGGGAAAAGGACCCAGCCTGGCATGCGGCAGAGCTGATCCTCCCCACAGAGCTACTGTTCAGCTCAGAAGCGGCTGGCAGTGAGCCTGCAGGGGGCTGGTAGTTTGTGGGATGTGCTTCCAAGGCATATTACAAGAGTGACTTTTAATGGCAGCTGTGAAAATCCATGGCCACAGCTTCCTCATAATCCATTCCGGTCCTTTGCTTCAATGCGAGAAAATGATGCTGAAAAAGTGTCATGGAGCTCCAAAAGTCAAAAAGACTCTCCTTTTGGTTTTCTGCTTCATTTAACTGCAAATGGTGTTTTTAGGGCTGAGTTTTCTCTTTCTGTCCCACTTCTCTCAAGTCAGCTTATTCAGCAAGATAAACATTTTGTTTACTCTTCTCAAAATGCTGTGCATTACTTCCACAAATGTTCAGCCATGCGATTCAAAATTTTAATGAATAAGGAAATAGCAACCGGCCCGGCACTTGTACTGGAACATCCACCTGGGAAGGGTATTGAGGAACAGCAGCTTTATGCAACCGTGCTGCTCATTAGGCTCCGCTCCGGGCAAAGCAATACCATCATGGGAAGAATAGAATATATTGTCCTTTCTCCACCAAGTCTGTTGAGCAAAAATAGGCCAAGGCCAAGAGCGCCATGGCATGCAACAGATGGTGCCACCTGGGCAGCACGGGTGCTGTGGCACCGGCAGCCTGCCCTCCGGCCGGAGTGCTCCCACTCCTGGGTCACCGCTGAACGTGAGGGAGGTGCACAGAAAGCCATGGCACGGAGAGGAGGGGATGGAGTCAGACCCTGCACTGCTCGCCAGTCGAGCCTCACCGACGGTGGCATTGCCACTGCAGTTTGTGCCAGCTATGAAGCTGGCTTGTAGGCAGCCGCCTGCATCTCCTCAGCTTTAAAACCGCACGTAAGGCCATGCAGCACAGAAAATGAGAAACGCTGCCCTCTGCAACACCCCTGGAGCTGGCTGCAGATCCTCTTTTCAGCCCTTCTCGTATCACCACGGAGGTGATGGATTTGGAAGAGCCTGAGCCTAAACTCTTGGGCCCTATTTGCTCTCCTCTTTGCAATCCTCACCCAAGGCAGCAGCCTGCGTAGCCCCCGGCTGTGCTGCCCCAAAGGGGCACCTGCTGGCGGGCACCTCCCAGCACGTGGGATTAGTCAGCTCTGCTGGGAAGAGCAAGAGTGAGCTGGAGGGGAAGGACGAGGGTCTTTGGGGTTTATCACACTCCTCCCCCCTCATCCCAGTCAAAGGGTCCCCACTGGTTTTTTTGTGCCACCACTCACCCCCAAGTTTTCTGCAGGGTAGATGGAATAGGGAAGGGGGCATCTGATACTGACCCCTTCCCCCCAGCTTTAAAGCCCGCCTCTAATTTTCTCAGAAATTTTGCTCCTCTTGAAGCAGGGGGTCTGCAGGGACGGGCTCATTGAGAGCTGCTCTGCACAGGGAACCAGCATGTTTAAAGGTCTTTTCCAACCTAAACAATTCTGGGATTCTATGATTCTATGTTGGTGTTACCCTGGAACTTCCATTCTGGCATAATACTGGTCTCATTCCCGGAGCACACAATTATTCCGCTATATGATTATTTTTAACATGTGTATGTTTTTGATGCAGCCGATTCCAAAGGGGCACATCAGAAAAAAACAGTGTCTGTGTATGGGTGACTCGTGCCATTGTAATGGCAGCAGATGAGGCTCAAGCTTTAACTCCTGCAGTATGATTCTATGATTCTATGAGCATCCACAGGGCAGTAGCTCTGTGCTTACAGCATTGCCCGATATGGAGGAGAGTAGGTCTCATGTCTTCAGCTTGGATCCACCTTCCAGCAGAGTAGGTTTGCTCTTGGGTTGAGTGGGCATGAGCTGCATACTTAGAACGGAGAGACTGGGTCCTTTGAGTTGGTTTGCCCAGCTGAGGAAGCAACGTTCCTTCCTTCCTGCCCTCCCCAAACCCATGCTCAGCCAGGGTTGCTAGCTCAGGCGTAGCGCAGGGCTCTAGCATGGCTTTTGTCATTATGGGACTGTGTCCTGGCAGCTCAGAAGATGGGCAGAGCCCCCTAACATCTACCTGGTTGCACCCACAGAGACACGCTGGTTGTAGTGCCTTCACTACTTATCTGCTACTCTGCCCTGGGTGTGGGATGCTCACGCGGATTTTAATTTGAAAGCGCTTGGGTGTTTTCCAACATGCAATGAGAGTATTTTTTAAATTGCAAAATTTTTTTGCAGGATATGAGATCTGTTTCCTGCCTAGCTCTACAGGCAGCTCCTCCGAGTTGCGAAGCAGAAAAAAAGAAGGCTAGGCACAGTAATAATTCTGCCTGTTATTATGGAGCAGCAATTATTGTGCCTGACTGTGTTAGCGGACCGTGATCTCTCTTGCTCTCTCCGCCATTCCCCAAACAATATTGCTTCTGGCAAACTAAGAAGCCAATGCAGAGTGAAACACCTGTATGCTGTGTGCAATAGACGTAGTTGGAAGAGGTTCCCTGGAGACCCATCCGCACTACTTGCCACTGTCTTTACTGAGGGTGAGTTGGAAGGGGAATCCATTAAAAAGAACAGGGGAAAAAAATCAATAATATAATTAGAAAACATTACATGAGGTAATGATGCCAATTAAAGAGCAATGCACCCATTTACAGTGGGCTTGGACTGACTGGCAAGGGTGAAGGGGTGCCAGCCCCCGTGGCGCACATATCCTGGTCCCCCCTGGCATGGGGCTGGCACCGCTCCCAGCACCGCGCCACTGCAGCATGCCTGGGTGCGTGCCGGGAACTGATGGGCACCCGAGAAAGAGCCTAATGGGGGCAAAATCCTCTCCTTCTGGTCTCGGCAGGCCAAGGCAGACCTGTGGCTCAAGGCAGGCAAGGCTGGGGGGGTGCTGCGGGGTTGGTATCCTGGGGTGTATTGAGGAGTGTGGCCAGCAGGTCGAGGGAGGTTATCCTCCCCCTCTACTCTGCTCTCGTGAGACCCCACCTGGAGTACTGTGTCCAGTTCTGGGCTCCCTGTTTCAAGAAAGATGAGGAACTCCTAGATGGAGTCCAGAGGAGAGCAACTAGGCTGACAAAGGGACTGGAGCATCTCCCCTATGAGGAAAGGCTGAGAGAGTTGGGCTTGTTCAGCCTGAAGAAGAGAAGACTGAGAGGGGACCTCATCAATACATACAAGTATCTTAAGGGTGGAAGTCATGAGGACGGAGCCAGACTCTTTGCAGTGGTGCCCAGCGACAGGACTAGGGGCAATGGGTGCAAACTGAAACATAAGAGGTTTCAGTTGAATATGAGGAAAAACTTCTTTACTCTAAGGGTGACAGAGCACTGGAACAGGCTGCCCAGGGGGGTTGTGAAGTCTCCTTCTCTGGAGATATTCAAAGCCCGCCTGGATGAAGTCCTGTGTAGAATGCTCTAGGAGAGCCTGCTTTAGCAGGGGGGTTGGACTAGATGATCTCCCGAGGTCCCTTCCAACCCTTGCGATTCTGTGATAACTTGTCTCATCCGTACAAGTAAGAGAAACACCACCCATAAAGACTCCAGAAACAAACAGAGCAGAGCAGCTGGAGGAACACTGGTTCTGCTGCCCAGGGAGAAAGTGAGGAGAGGTTTGGGGGCAGAGCTCCTGTCTGGGGAAGGGCCTCGAACAGTGCTTTAGGGAAGTGTATAGTGGTGTCTGATCCCTTCAGCGTTCAGAGAATGGAGACAGTTTTCCTGCTCTCTTTACGTTAGCAGAACCACACATTAAAAATGCCTTTTCTTCTCATGGAAGCAATTCACATGTTCCCAAATACAGGTGAAGTTCTGGGATTCAAAGAAGCGGTCGCATACTAGGGAGAATGCCGGTTTTAGCCAATGGCAACCACACAAGAAACTCCTTTTTCAGATTTCTTAGGATTCTTCACATAAGGATGAAATAAGTATCCCTTCCAAATAATATTAGAATCTGGGGCGTGGTTTTAAGTGGGCTGTGCTGTGCTCTGCATAGCGTAAATGCTTATGTATTACTTGTGAGTAAAGAAGCAGTAGGAATGCCGTAAAATGTATGAAACATCTGACAGTACAAAACAAAAGAAAGGAAGTGAACTTCTATTTTATCTTCTTTTACTTTAAACAGAAAGTCCCTCCCTGAGCTCCCACCAAACTCCTTAGCTTTTTCAAGCTGGGGTCAGGTGTGATTATACAAACTAGAGGTTGGCCAAAACGCGCTAATGATTATTTGTCATCAGCGTAGGAGCTTTTTCAACAGCAGAATGTTTTCAGGACTTTTCATTTTCTTCATACTGCTTTTCACTGGGCTTTTCTTTTAAGTCCTTTTCTTCAACAGGAGAAGAAGAACTGATCAAATGATGGGAATCTTTTTTGTGATTCCATGGCAGCTCTTCCTTTTTCACATTCTGTGCAAGGAAAACTGCTGTATTTTTGTATAAATGTGTCACATATTTGCACCCATCTCTACAAACATGAAATGTGTGAACCCTAACATCCATGGCTCCACTCATGGAGGTTAAGTTGGTCAATGAATGTGTATTTCCAGGCTGAAAATCACCTTGACCTGTGTAAAAGTTTAGCTTTTCTCTGTTCTCTTTGTAAAATGTGAAATATTCTCAGGAGTTTGAAGTGATGAGAGGGAGAATATGCTATATGCTCTATTGCTCTATTTTTGCCTTCAGTTATGGCTTCTTCTTTGTGGCTATCTTGATCGTAACTGAAGTTAAAAGCAATTTCCAACATTTCAATTCCAAGTCCCATTTTTTCTCCCCTTATGCCTATAAATTGTCTTTTTTAAACTTCAGTCTCCTCCTTGGTATACAGCTTAAATACACAGGCAAGCATTCACAGGACTGGGCCTTAACAATACAGACATTTGGTTCGAGGAAACAGTTATCTTGCAGTTGTTGTTCAAGAAAACAGGTACTGGAAAGTGGTACTTCTCCCTTCTTCTAGGGCTCAGATGATGTTTCTTCTCTCTTCTCCGTTCCTCGCAGCCCATCAGCTGCATGAGGGTAACCAGCACTTTATTCATCGTTCCTCTGAGGCTATCACTACTCTCCCCTTCTTTTCCTCTCTCAATCTCAGCTGATGCTCAAGGGGGAGGAAAGCACTTAAGTGTCTCTTTTGGGGCTTAGTCTACATTCCTCTCAAGTCTCCAGGATGCTAAAGGGGACCTGTGGGGGCTTAACATAAATAAAGTATGGTTTTAGTGTTCATTAGACATCCCCCTGTCCCCTCCTCTCTCTCTTCATCTCCTTGACTTGTGCTCTCATCTACAAACAAAATGAGTTTTCAGGCAGTGCAGTGGATGAGGATACGGTGATGTTGTTTGGAGTACGTCCTTTCTGCACAGGAAAAACACTCTACCTCCTTCTTTGTCCAAGAACGCGCCCTCCATATGCGCTGGAAGAGTGAGTGGAGCAAACTGAAGAAATGTGGGGCAGAGAGATGCCCGCATCCTGCAGGGAAGCAGCAGAGCCCCGTGTGGTGGCCCAGCCCTTCTCGCAGCCTCCAGACGATGCATGCTTTAGCTCTGCTTCTCATCTAATTTTACTGTAATTACCAGGGCTGTTCCAACTCGGCTGAGTGCTACAGGCAGGAGGTAAAATGAAGGCGTGATTAAAATAATTGCTAGGTGTGGCCAGTCTGGTGGTGCTCAGGCAGCCGAGGGAGCACCACGTCGTGTTCGTGTGAGCCAGGAATCAAGCTTAGGTTGCTTCTCTGCACAGAGGCTGCCAGGCACCAAGGTGGTAACAATCTTCTGCAGGGCACGAAAGGCAAGGTTGTTGCCGCCATCAAATTTAGGAAAAATGACAGGAAAGGAATATCAAATGAGAACTGAAGCCGGTGTTTTTCTATACACGTCTTTTGATTTGAGAACTTCTTAGCTAACCACAAACAGCCTTTCTGAATAAAGCCCCTATTTATCACATCTACATGACTGTTAGCATGTCTTTAAACACACTGCAAAACCCAAGGCAAATCCCACTTTCTCAGTGGCTGTGTGTTCGATGAACCATAGCCTTGTGTGTGTTTTCAGTTATACTGACTCAAGCTGAATACTCTTTTGTAGAGTGTTGATTTAAAATTGTTCTTCTTTCCCTGGACATATTAAAAGCTGGCAGGAAATATATTACCTGGAAGTCACCTTTTTTCGACATAACAGTGGTTCAGGCATATGGTTTCTTTCAAATTTTGGGACGCTGAAGTATAGTTAATAAGGCTGTTAGATGTGCTGCTTATGGATTCGCTGTTATAGTCCAGCATCCCAGTCTTACCTCTTTGCAACTTGAATAATCTTGTCGGAGGATCTAGGAGGGGAAACTCCAGCTATAAGACCATAAAAAAAAAAAAGAGGAATCAGAACAGTCTGTTAAAGTTGATGTCATTTTGTATTAAAATTCATACCCTCCAGCTGATCAAGGTGTGTTCCTTGGCCAGTGCTGCTTCTGCCTCCGGTCCTCCTTGTCAGCTGCACCTCAGCCAAAAGATGCCCTGGTTTTTTTAGATTTATGCTGGCCAGCTACAGGCAAAACCCAGCTTCGCTGAACTTCCTCAGCACCCCCAGTTTATTTGAAAAATAACAGTGTTGTCTGTCGTTCTGTATTAACACACTGCCCTCCCAAATAAGTTTGCTCTGACAAGCAAACACAGCTGTCCTTGGATGCCAATGAGCACCAAGAGCTTCTGTGCTCCCCTTCTGAGATTCATTTCAAAAGTCTGGCTGATAATTCAGATTTCTTTTGCAGGTCTCTGTGGCTGCTCTTTGCCAGTCTGGCAACGTGAAGCAGGCACGCACTGGGCTACAGTAACTGGTAAAATCAAGCATGAAGCTGTTTTTAAGTCTAGAGAAATGTGTAATGTGTGAGTGAATGTGGCTGTTTGAGTCACAGACGAGAGTAGAATTAATCGTGTCATTAGAGCCACTGCCTGCTAAAAACAAGTACAAGTCTTAAAATATTATTTAAAAGCCATTCAAACTTAATAAAGTGCTTTAGTCATTAGAAATGTTTGGCTTAAAGTCAGCCTGTCACATTGAATCGCCGCAGCATGTCACATTATAATTTCCTGTTTTATTTCACACCCAATATCCTCCTCACCCTAATGATTTTATCAGAAAGCAAGGTAGGGTGAGATGAAGTGCCTGAAGACACAAGGAACAAAGTTCATGTCTGATGTAACGGTGTTGAAATCGGTGACTTAACACTGGATGTAAAATTGGATCAGTGGCACTACAGGACACTGAAGCTGTAGTACACTTTCTAGGTAACAAGTATCATGAAAGGCCTCTGTTTTTTGAAGACCCAGAGTATGGATTATAGAATATGATACAATCTTTTCAAAATACTTCATAAATGCTAACTAATCTGTCTCTACAACTCATTTGTCAGACAGACATTGTAATTTTCATCACTGTTTAGCAGCCAGCTTATCCATCTCAGTTTCTTTCTCTCTTGAGGGTGGTGAAACACTGGCACAGGTTGCCCAGAGAGGTAGTGGAGGCCCCATCCCTGGAAACATTCAAGGCCAGGTTGGACGGGGCTCTGAGCAACCTGATCTAGTTAGCGGTGTCCCTGCTCACTGCACGGGGGTTGGACTAGATGACCTCTAGGGGTCCCTTCCAACCCAAAACATTCTATGATTCTATGATTCTCTCTCTCAAAGCTACACAGAGATTTATCTGGGGCAAAGTTTGGACTGGAGCTCCGGGGTACTTATAATCAGGATACTTCCACCAGAAATGCTCCACTTGCTTATGTGGTAGGACTGTCTTCCCACCCAATTAAAGTTAGAAAATGCCTCTGAAGTGTCATTTAACCTTAAACTGTTCAAATAGGAAGGTATTTGGCTAATCTGTTCTAAGCCCATTTCAGTCAATAAGACAGACTTGATTTTTTTTCCTTAGCTGATATAACAAACCTCAGAGCACTCATTTGTTGTAAGAGAGAAGGGTTTAACTGCTCAGTATGCTTCTCATTTTATTGATTTGGAACAGAAAATCAAAACTTGAGGCAAAGGAGAGCAGAGGTGGAATTTCGTGGAAAGCACTGGGCAAGCAGGCAAAGGCTGAAGGGCGAGGAGAAGCCGCTGGCTGCCCTGCAGGCAGCCGGGCAGCGAGATGCTGCCTGATTCTGCCCCAGGAGTGAGCTCCCCTCACCTGAGAGGAACACCACTGGCTCTGACCCAGAGGAGCGGGTCAGTCTTCCTCCTTCTTTCTTTCCCTCTTTCTTCCTTTTCTCTTTCTCTTTTGGTTTTTTGGTCCCTAATGAGAACAAAATGTTACAAAGCCTTGTTTATCATTCTGATTCAGAGCAGGGAAAGATTTTAAAATCTCAAAAAGTTTTGCAAGATTGGAAAACCATTTCCCAGACAGGTTTAGCAATGTCTTCCAGGACTTTCGCACAGCTGTGAAGCAAGACTGCCCCTCAGCCTAATCCATTTTGGGCTATCTCCAGTTAAATGAATCTTTTCAAAGTATTATATCATGACTTCATTAAATCCCACGAAACTGTTTCCCCAGGAAATAACTTTGAGCCAACTGGAGTCTAACTACCTGCTGTATCTCATGACCCCTTAATAATAAAAAACATGGTTGAAATAAGTCTGCGCATTGTGTTGCTCACTTTCCCTTGCTCTGTAGCCTAACCTGTCACGGGGGCAATTAGAAAAAACCTGTTCAGGCTTCGCTAATTTCTTTCCTCATTTCCTTTAGCAGTCCTGGTAGCTGCCCAGGACACTTAGTCTTCCTTAAGAGCATTCAATTTTTGGCACAAGACTTTTCATTTGTATCGGCTCATAATCTGTCTCCTCCTGTCATATCCGGAAATACGATCCCTTTGTTAAACAGTTCATTTGCTTCACTTGCGGAGGGGAGAGAGGGAGAGGGAGGCTGGCGAGAGGCTACCTAACAAACCTGCAAGATCTTCCCTCCTTTTATTCCACTTTCAATTATTATTTCTTTCTTTTATCTTTTTTTTTTTTCTGTTGTGAAAAGCGTTTCATCCTTTCTATGCACATCTAAAATACACAGGAGATCAAACCACCCATATGAATGTGCTCCTGGACTAGATCCTTGGCTGGGGAAAGCTAACACATCCCTGCCACAGGCAACAGAGCAACCTGGATTTACACCAGTCGAGGCTCTGATCTAGACATAACAGTTTGCCCTTGCCTATCTGAGTTTGATTAAACCTCCGATGTGCCACAGTCTTCACGGTTTGTCTCCTCCTTGCATGGCTTTAAATGAGAGAAAAGTCCAGTTACACTCCTTTGTGCGCAACGTAACCGAAGTGAAAGCGCTCTAGAATTGAAATAACGAGCTAAATTTGACTTTCCTCCTTTCTCTGCGTGCTGCGTCACCCTAGAGCTCCTCATTTCTGACGTGCTGCTTGCTGGTGCCATGTCTGCAGCCTGGCAAGAGGCAGGGATTAACCAATGATGCTCCCCTGGAAAAGGCGGCAGCAGATGAGGGTAAACGTGTCGGATTTCTGAACGAACGTCTGAAATGTGGATGCTTTGCATGAGTAGCTAAAATCATGCTGGCAAGAGACTTCTCTATACTTTCCAAATGGTTTTAATGGTGAGCAAAGACAAAATGCTCTCTCATTAAAAATGTGCGTAGAAAGCTGCCGCGGTAATGAAGCCACATTCACCACAGTAGAGTCTGCTACCAATGCTTATTTGTAACAGCACAGCAGTAATTAAGATTGTGACCTTCCTTGCTAATCACTGGCAACGTCTATCAGCAGACAGCAGAGCTACCTTAAAAAGCTTGGGAAATGCCCTGCAATTCAGAGGTAAAAACGACAGAAAACCACACTCCTGGCAAACAAAAAGGCAATAAATTCCTCCTTCCTCCCTTAAGCTGTCAAGTGCCTTTTTTCCAGGGGTTTTCAGTTCTTTGGTTAGGTTTTCTTTAAAAGATGAAGGTGCCTGTGATAAAGTGGCTATTGAGTCTGAAAACAAAAGAGACACGAGAACGCAGAAGTCGGGCTTTCTGGGGCTGGCTGCAGTTTGATTCACGTTTGCATCATCGCAGCAATGCCACGTGTGTTGCGATATTGAAGATGTGAGTTTCCAGGGCAAGAGCTTGGAGCTTGTTTACTTCTTTTCTGGACAAGGAATTTTTTCTAAGAAGTTTGGAAATATGTCCATCTATAGCTATAGGAACTAGAGGATGATGGCAATGGAAATAAAGACTTACATGCTAAATGTTATCCGAATGCCTTGGATATTTTTCCTTCTTTCATTAAAAAAAAAAGAAAAAGAAACTGACTTTGAATATTTGAGACTTTGAACCTGAAAAAAAGGCCCATCTAGTAAGGTGCTTGGTCTAAAATGCAGAAATAATATGCTTGGAGGAAAGGCTTTCTACAGTACCTGATACTGCAGAGGAAGGGTATGTTACATGATGTGTTCTCTCCAGAGCTGCAGATGGGCTATCGTGCAGCTGTATCCTTCAGCCACATTTCCACAGCAATGCTCTTGTTCGAGCACTGAAATCTCCCCAGTTTCAAATGGGGCTCCCCAGGCACTTGAAAAGTGAAAAATTTCAGTGCCCATGTCACCCAGGTGCTTCTGAAAACCACAGCTAAATGCTGTTGTTGAACATAATTAGATTTCAGTGAAATAACAGGCTAAAGTTTAATAACATGCCTAACTACTTAGGATCAAAAGTGAGAGACAGAAAACATTTCCAAATGAAACAGAAGTGTTTTTTATTTAGTCTTGTCCTCTTAGTCTTCATTAAGAGCAGCTATTTCCATTTCCAGTCTTGGATTGACACCGAGGGCTGTAGCGGGACTTTAACCACTCTTGTCTGACCCCATTTCACAGCATCTCTGCTTTGCATGGGACACCTGTGGCACAGACGAACTTGCTGGGGAGAAACCGGCTCAGGACACTGCTTATGCAGCAGACTTCCCAGTGGGATGACTGTTTTCTCTCTCTCTTTTTTTTTTTTTTTTTTTTTTTTTTGCATAAATAACGAGGAAAAAAGATGTCCCCATGGCTTTATGAGAGAAAAACAGGACAAAGAGAAAGAAACTATTTGCATTGTTAACAGAGGGTTTAGATAGTTTATCCTTGTGAAATGCAAACGAATGGCAAGATGAATCAGGGTCTAGTATCCATATCTGACAGAATGCAAATTTGCCAAGGAACAGAAAGTCCAGTATAGGATTAAAACTATCTATTGTTAAGAGATGAAAAACTATTATATTGCAAAACTTGTAGCATGTATTTTAGAATCAGCCTGCAAACTTTTATAGAGTTCCATATTTGTGAATATCATATCAATTTAACATTTTCTGTATGCAATATTCTCTGATTTCTAAATAGTACCAAATGTATATAGTTCTCTCCTTAGATACAAGCTAAAACAAAATTTCACCCTCATCACGTATTGAATCTCCCAAGTGCAGTCTAATAAGTGTGCATGTTCATTTCCTTGAGTACATTTCTAATACAGTCTAATGCATGCAAATTCATACAAGGGACAAAAGTCACTTATGAAAGGAAAAGGGGATTAAATGCCTCACACCCACTGAAATCCATAGGATTCAGTTTCCACTGAACTCAGTGGGACAGTCATCAATAAAGGGTATGATAACCTTTTAAAGGTGATGTGAGATTTCCCTGCTCATGGAAATGCTAAATTAACAACGCTGTCTCAAGCCAGGCACAGGCCTGAGCTTGTTTCCATTGAAATCAGAGGAGATGCTCATACTGGTCTGCATGGTTCAGGGTCAGCAGCATTAAACACCCTGGGGTTGTCTCCTGCTTTACCTCCCAGTAGTTCAATCCTGATTTATATCAGTCACTAATTACCACCAAAACAAACTCAAGTCTGGTGCTGCAGTCCTTCAAAACTGTGATCTGAAGAAAAAAAAGTTAACAGTTGTTCTTGAGCTTGATATAGGTCTCTGAGGGAAACATGATGGGCCATGATATACAGGGGTTGAGGCTTTTGGTTCTGTCTCTCGTGGTGGCACCCAGGCCCAAGGAGATTTAGGAATTGGATTCTTTTGGACTCTTAAGTAGTCCAACCTTCTCACTTAGTATGGCGCTCTCCATTGGCTCATGTGGGATCTTGGAAGAACACATCAGACTAGATGGCAAAAGCTAGAGGGCATGAGTCTCTTCCACGGCTGAGATGTAAATCTCACACCTCTCTATAGCACGATGCGGCTACCTGGAACCATAGATTCTCCTTGAGCTTTTTGCACTGCATCAGGGTAAACGTGCAGCTGTAGGAGCTGTGTGTGTATGAAGAATGCATGTGTAAAGAAAATAATGGCATCTAAGATGGAGTACATCAATACCTCACCCATCAAAGGGCTAGGAGACTAAGTAGGACAACAAAACCAATTGTTATGTTCTTCCACTCTTCCAGTTTCTTGACACGTAAGTGAATCACCATGGATTCCTGCACAGTATGTTTCTGTAAGAACGTATGGTAGCTTGGGGTGGTAGGTCAGGTGCAGATCAGAAGCAATCTTGTTGGTGTCAACTTAATTGTGTGGCAAAAAAACTGATTAAGTTCTGAATAAAATAAAGCCCTGTGTACATGAAAATGTTTGCGCCTCTGGATTTGCTGCATGGGGTTTTGAGGATTGTCAATGTCAGATCAAGATCCAGCTCAAGGCCCAGAGTTTTTGTGGAAATTTGGTTTCTACTTTTCATATTTCTAGATTGTTTTTGTTGCAATTGCCCTAATGTTTTCAGACACATTTCTCTGGAGCTAATGCAAAGCAAGCATCCCAATTATACGCAGCTAAAGTGAGAGGTTTTGTATTGCATAAAGCTGAATACTCCTGAATTGCTCTAAAGTGTAATATATGCAGTGGTTGGGGAATACCAAAAAGAAACTTTAATGCAAAGTAAATAATAAAAAAAATCAAATTCTTAATCCTAGTTTTCACTTATGAATGACCGTGCCATTGGTGCACACTCTCGAGATGGATATCAAATGGGTCCACCTTAAGTCCAAAAAGGGCAAAAAGAACAGAGCAGAGGCCAAAGAGTGATTTCATTATACAAATGAAATGGAAAAAATTCAGTGAAATTCCATCCATCCCTGAGGACTGGCTCCACTTAGAGGTTAGAGGAATCGCTGAGAGTGATCTCGCATTTATGGGCTCTGTAACTGTCATTCGTTAGCAATTGTAACGTGATTATGACTCAGGTTAAAGCAGCCAAAAGACAAAAATGCCAGTTTAAAACCTTGCCACTTGGAAGGCCACGACAAAACCCCCTTGTTCCTCTTCAGGGCCAGGATTTCACCCTTGGAGTTTACTCGTTTTCCCTAGGAGGCAAACAAAAAGAGAGGTGGCCCCTCCAGAAGCCACATGCCCTTTAATGGTGTGAAAAGGCAGGGGAGCAGGGCCCTTGCCCATGTGTGCTATGGGAATGGGGGGTGCTGCACAGCCTCTGCATCTGGCGGGGACGGGGACCTCACTTCGGCCACTTCCCCACAGCGAACTTGCACCCTGACGAGACTGGCAGGGCTCTTCTGGCTTGACCTAGCACCAGCGCAGCCTGGTCCTTCCCCGCTCCACCTTGCCGGAGGTAACTAGAGAGTTTGGGCTGGTGCTGAGCACTGCTTGCAAGGAACCCAGCCTCCTCCTGCCTCTGTGGTGGCTTTATCTGCACCAAGCAGGTTTAGAAAGGCAGCGTGTCTCCCAACACATTCTCCAGGCATGGTTAACCCAAGACTTAACCACAGCCAGCTGATGTGTTGTTATCTGTACTGTCTCAGGAGGCTGGTGGGATGTGCGGAGGTGCAGCTGTGTCAGCCATGGTGAGAGTCTGGCAGGGTTTTGCCTGGGGTCCCCCTCTCCTACGCAGGAGTCAAAGCCACCAGGTATCTCTGACTCATCCTTGCACACGGGTCTTGTTACCCCACTTTGGCAGCAGCAACTCTGACAAATGCACCTTGCAGAAAAGTAAGATAGGGGTTTAGGTTTCGGCCAGCAGTTATTCCTCGTAATGCCAGCCCCCTGCAAGTAGGTAATTTAGCCCTAATCTCATGCGTGTGCGTATTCTGTTCAGGGTGAGATAGGACCCTGCCTCTGCTAAAGAATGAGATCTTCCTAAAAATCAGTAACTTAGCAAACACAACGGGGTGAGGAGCACAAGAGCACACTTGGATGAAAACCATGAGGGGAATTCTGAATTCCCCGGAGGAAACTCCTCTCTGCAGAGGACACTAGCCCTCCCTTCCACCTTGCGCCAGGCTGCTCTTTGTATCACTTAAGCTTGGTAGGAGAAGCCATTTCGTCTTCTCTAGCCACAGCAATCCAAACGTTTGTCATCCACAGGGAGAAGTGATGACACTTTTATCTGGCAGTCAATGGAAAGTGAACAGGCACTTGCTGATACTGGCATGGCTCACTTTCTCCTTGCTTCAGGCTACCAAAAACCTGCTAGAGGTGTGCTCAAATTTTTGTGCTTGCCGTACTGATTCTCAAGATAAAGTGATAGGCCAAAATGCTGATCTTATGAATCTCTCTGCCGGTTAAAGGTCTTTGGGACACTGTAGTGACAAAGCCCATGAGGACTGGGATTTATGGTCTGTGGAGAATCCACAGGAGATCAGAAGAGTCCCAGAGGCTGCCTAATGCTGAGAAATGCAATGCTGTTTATTTATTTATTTAATGCTATTAAATGCTTACTGTGGTGGCTTTCCCACTATGTTATTGCTGTATGCAAAATCCCACCAGATGTCATCCTGAAGCTCCTACCAAACTCCATCAAACACGCAGCCTGACAGCAGGCAAGCACCCTCCATCAGGGCAGATGGGCCAGAGATGCCCTCAATTCCACTGGAAGAATCAGTGAAATCCTTCAGTTTGTGGAAAAAGTACCTGGAGACAGTAGCAGTGGATGCCAATATAAAATATTAGGCTGACAAATGCTGAGGAGGAGAAAACCTGTACACAGCAGAGAAATTTCTGTGCACAGCCTCAGTGCAATTGTGCCAAATATTCCTTGTGTGTCCCTATGATCTTACAAAAGGTCGACTCATAATCTGGCTGTTGTATCGTGCTTTCAAAAGCTGGGACATAGCCTGAAATATTACCCCATGCTGCAGTAAATGGCTAAGCTCCCATTGGCTTCAATGGGATCAGGTTTTTATCCCATGCCTTTTTCCTCCCTTCTCGGCACACATGTTGACCTAGCTAAGTACTAAAAATGTTTTTTCTAAATTGTAAGAAGCCTGCTGGGGCTGCCTCTGAGTGCAGTGCACAAAGGACTGTGGATAGATGTCAGAACTGCAAGGGCTGGTTTGGTTTTATGTCAGACGGCGTGTGCCTTTTCAAGGGCTCTCTTTGTGGCTGCATAAAACATTCGCTCAAAGCACTGCCAGAATCCAAATCTACTGATAATTAAAGAAAATATATATGTCTGTGAGGGGGAGAAGAGATATGAGAAATACTCATGCTCTTTCCAACACTTTTCTTACTAGAGAACAGGAGATGTTGACATTAGAAGAGCTAATCCCGGCAAAGGCTGCGCTCTCACTGCCTGATAGGATGGGCATGCTGGCTCTGGTGGCACCGGTGTTCACAGTGGGGGGTTCAGGCCTGCTGTTCTGTGGGGGTACCCAGCTCTGGTTCCCTGCTTCATCGGTGGGAGAGAAGTAGTTGCAATGCTTAGCACAGGCTTCTATAGTCAGGGATACCTCTCGCTTCGGTGCTTGGGGAATGCGTGAAAAATAAAGAGCATGAAGTAGGTCTGAATAGCATTGTCTATAAAGAAAAGGAAAAAAAAATAAAGTGAACACAATCCCTACTTCTTAATTGCTCAGAACTTGTATTTCACATTGCCAGCCAGTGCAGCCCTTCTCCTGGCATCTCTTCTTCCTCCCTGTTCCCTCAGCGATCGTATTGCAAACCTAACACACTTGGTTCAATTCCATTTTTAAATTCACCATTGCAGATTCTGCCCCAGAGTGGCTGCATCTATCTCAAAAGAGAGCTGGAACGGGAATTTAAACATGTTTTATGTGGGCATTCAAGTGCCTCTTGGAGCTGAGAGAGGAGCATAGCTGAACCGGTCTAAGGATGTATACCCAGCCCGAGAGGGGCGACGCTGTCATACACAGCTGTGTTAAGGACAGTAAAAAGTGGCTAGCATGTAGGCATGAAAACAAGCTGCTGTTTAATTCCCAGCTCAGCAACTTGGGTTGAAAACTGTAACAACTGTAATTATCAGCAAGTTTCCAAGCCAGACAATTGAATCACTCGTCTGAGCAGATGCCTTTGGGGAATAGCAATAGAGCTGCACTCTTCAACTTGTAGCACACGTACACGCTGTACGGCAGCATAAAACCCTTCAAGGGGTGGCTCCGCCGTCTCCAGCATGCTTGCTGACTTCCTGTCACTCACCAGAGTTTGGGCAAACCAGGGGGACAGCAGCTCCCACCAGCTCCCGCTCGGCCATGCGACGCTGCCAGAGGTTGGGGGGGTGACCTTGGCCGAGCTGGGCGCTGAGGGGACGCATGGGCACCGCGGGGTCTCCCGTGGGCTGGGAGTCCTGCCCGACATTCCTGGCGAGGTGCAAGAAAGGTGTAGAGGGAATCCCCAGCCCCACGCTGCTGCCCTTGACCACGGCAGGAGCAGTCAGCCTACGTGTTTTACAGCCAATAAATGTTGTAAGGCAGCAATGGTGGGTTTAGAAGCACCTCTTAGGTGCGTAGCTTGCTATGATTGGATGAAAGGCAAGTAAAAGAGCTACCCTCCGCTGTAACACAAGACCTGCTAGACTGAATTAACATGCTTAAAAAGCAGCGTAATTGCACTTCTTTTTGGTGAGCTGGGACAGGTTTGTTGTAGGAATTGCAGTTTACTGAATTTTCTGGGGGAAGCTACCTTCCTTCATACTGTTTTTTTCCCCCCGCTACAGTCAGAAAGGATTAGCTTCGGGCAGTGGATACACATGTACCCAGGGGAAAAACTACCCTGGTTTTGTTCACAGTTTATTGCAAGGCTGCCTGTTTTCCACAAGAACTGCTCAAGCTCCAGAAGAAAAACGCAGTGGGACTGAAATGCCAGAAGCCTCCCTCCGATCATTTTTCTTTTTGAAAAGTGCATATTTATTCCAAACGTTGGTAATTTCCTCCATGTGCCTTGAGCTACATTTCTAGACCTGGGAGAAAGGGATCTCGCCATGTTAAAGATCTCTCTGCTGTGCGACTAAGATTATGTCCCACTGTGGATATTTCAGTTTTAAAAGTGAGATGAGACCTGATAGTGATACCACATTAAACACATCTCCTATTGATCCTTTCTAACCTTGCAAAAGAGCTGCTCTGCATTAAGTACCTTTTACTTCAGCACTGCTGATGGGACCACAGATGTTAACTGCCAGGCTAAATATCCTCAGAGGTCAGCAGACAGGGCATTTGAGAGGTCATAAAGTAATAATTTTCTGGTTAGGAAACAATAGGAGTGTTTACCCCCCTGCCTTCTAACTCAGCCTGAGGACATGCTATCGGCTCGCTCTGAAATGCATTTACAATATTTATAAATAAAAGGGAATTAATAAAAGCTCTCCTTCCCAGTGTTCCATCCCCAGCACGTAGCATTTTGAACGTATCACAAATCAGCTAGATATGTCAAATTATTGCACTTGACTGAACTGATGACAAAAAGGCTTTGTGCTGCACAAAGGGTTGCGCTTATAAAGGTATATTTTCAGACCATCCTCTCCACTATTACCAGCTACCTGCTCTATACAAAGACCTGAAAGTAAATCACCTACTCTGTATTGAGGCACAAAAAAATCATCTATAGCTGATGAGGAAAAAAAAAGCCATTCTGCTTTTTAGACCGTACCTTTTGGCTCACTGGAGTGTCTCTGCTGTGTGCGGACAGATGGGGCTGGCTGTCCTCCTCTCTTCTGGAATCTCCTCAGTATCCACTCCACGGGGTTTGATTTCCAAGACCACTGAGAAAATGGCAGTCAGGCATTGCTGCAGAGAGGACAGTGGTATCTGTGCTGAGCTGTGTAGGCCAGATTCCCCGCAGCCATGAAAGGAGGTGATCCATTTTCTTCAGCTGAAATTCGGCAATCTTTACCAGTTGAGGAGCTGGTCTGCAGATTCAGACATGAGTTTGGAAGAGTTTTCTTGGTTTGGAGCTTTCTTGGTTGGCTTACCAAGAAATCAGAAAAAAATGTCTGCTATTTTTTCCTTATAGACATCATGAAAATCATGCCAGTTTTCTCAAAGAATCAATGGGCAACCTAAATCACCTTTGGAGGCCAGCTGCTGGAACACCAACAGATGCTATAAGCACATAGAGACAGACTTCTGCTTATGTGCTAATCCTTTTATTTTCAATCCACTTAATTTTAGACATTGCATGACTCCTTATAATCTGCTTTTTGCTGAATCAGATCTGTGTGCTTGCATTGGGCACCTTGTTTTGTTTAGTCTTTTGCGAAAAACGTGGTCCCTATTTTACCAACTTTTGGTAGTTGCTTTCAACCGGGTGATTGGGTTTTTAGCCCTGTTTTAATTTCTCTTTCCTCTTCTTTCTCACTACCACTATTTTGTAAACAGAAAGCCAACCCCCAAAAACAACACAGGAGGGAAACAGCAAGCCTGTGTTCGATACGTGCAGCAGCTTGAAAATGAGGTGAGTGTGTAATGGATAGTGCATGTGTTGGGTGAGAATGGTGGTGCCTGCCAAAACATTATTGTTGCTACTGTGTGTGCGAGAGGAAGATTAAGCTAATAGACTCATGCCAGCCATTGCCGAGGTACGCTGTGGGAACCAAGGGGGTGGACGTTCTCTGGCTAAAATAATATGTGTGTGAGTAATTCCCTCCTTGAATTTTGAGTAAGACCTTGGGAAGCTGGCCTGTTTTGTCAGTGGCTGGGAATGGTCAGTCCCATGCAGTGGAGGATGCTCCTTGTTTTTAACTCTTTGCTTTAGGCCAAAACTATTCCCACTCACTGGGCTTGGTGCTAAAATCTCCCCACTGGCAAGTGCTGCGCAGAGGAAGGCTGCCTGTCCTCTAAGAGTTAGGAGGATGGAAAATTTTCCTTCCTGAAATGGGGAGGAAAAGTAAAATTTCAAATATTCCCAAGGCAATTCGACTAACAATTTAAAAATCGAATGCATCAGACAAAACATTTTATTTTGATCATTCACATTTTTAAATATCCTTTTTAATCAGCTACTGTAAACCACTGATAAGAAGACCTTTCTTTTAGACCTGGTCAGGTGAGCTGTTTCTATTGTACAGATGTAGAAATAATGCAGAAAATTATACATATGTCTACTTTTTAAGGAAACAGGCCTTTTGCCAAGATTTTTTTTCTTTCTCCTTTGCTTCGATGATTTAGTATTTTTCAGCAAAAATCAGCTTGCCCAGCTTTACCACTGACTTTCTTATATTTGTTTCTAGCAGGGTCTTCTAGCTCGAGTAGTTTCTTCCTTTTAGTCTAACTAGATTTTAACACTGAATGTAGCATTGCTCGTTACCCTCTGCCTGTTTATTTTTCTTCATGCTCTATTCTGCTGGAACTTATAAAAAACCTTTTGAAACTGCAAGCAGCTGATGCCCATCAGATCACCTCCCCTTTTTATTATATTAACTCTTTTTCCTAATAGGTAGTGAAGCACGAGCTCTTTTTACAGAAACTGTGCGGGCTTTGACCCTTGTGGATTTTTCTTCTCCAAGTGCTGGACTGTGCTGTCCTTAATTAGACTCTCGCTCTCCTCTCCAAGTATTGAGGTGAGGTCAGCTGGTCCGTAATTCCTCTCATTGCTCTTGGCTCCTTCTATTAAGGCATAGATGCTAACAGTCACTTCACAGTCTCAAAGAGCTGATGCTTCAGTATATCTCCCCATCAGGATCTCTGCTCTTCACACTTAATTTCAGCAGATTGCAAGTCCAGGCCTCTTTGAGTCACTGAAGTCAAAAGAAAAACTCCTTTAACCTTTCCCCACCTACACTCCTCAGCTCTACCCCCTCCTGCGCTTGTATCTGAACTCTGACGGTTGGTTTTATCTGCCTAAAAGGGGGTCTTCAGGTTGTGTAGGGATGGGTCCTGATAACGGGGAGGTTTGCAGCATGGCAGGAAAATACATTCCAGCAGCATGACAGATAGGTGTTACACTAACTATGTATAACTGCAGCACCATGTACTTTATTTCTCTTCTTTTTTCTCACAGGAGTAAAAGCAGATGATTCGGCAGGAGGTAGGAGCAGTGCACACAGGAGATGCTGGGTTACCCCTTGGGCAGACCCTTCCTCCCACCGCAACCACCTCCTTGCTGCCCCCCCAGTCCTCACATGGGGTGCAACAGAGCACACCAAGAATAAGAATCCTGCTGGCCGGCTCCATGCAGCCCCTCTGCCAGCCTGGGCAAGCACCGCTTCCCCAGGCAAGGCCTTCACACCCTCCCACCAGCTCGCCCCTCTCTCCTCTGACCCCTCTGCCTTTCCTGGGGAGCTTGGCACAGACATGGTTCAGCTGAGCCAAGGACCTGGTCTTTAAGCACTGCTCCTCCCAGACTTGTGCAGGTGTATTTCAGCACAGGGGGTAGTAGTTTTCTGATGGCTGGTTTGACATTTTCATGGGCTTTGGTATGCGGCTGGTTTGGAGAGGAGCCTGAGGAACTGCCCCTGCCCCAGTCTCGGCTCAGCGGTGGTTCTCCCTGACACAGGGACCTCCCTGGGGAGAGGGCAGTGGGGTGGATGGGGACAGCTGCCTAAAATGCCTGGTGCAGCTCCCTTCCCACTACGGCACCACTATTCCTTTAATTTGTAAGCAGAGTAATTGCCCCAGAAAGATGCTGCAGTTCACAATTTTGCCACAGAGCGACTTCTTTCTGGACTGAGAAAAAAGCAAAGCCCAGCTTTAGAAAAAGAACGTGTAGTTGCTTCTTTGGAGTCTTCTCTAGCCATTACTGGCAGGGTGGAAAGACCAGACAGACAGACTGCAGCATTGCTCAGTGTTTATCCCAGTTGCTGCATCCCTTCCTGGATTTTGTTAGGCTCAGAGCAGTTTGTTCTGCTTGTACTTCACTGTTGGAAGGTGAAAAGGAGGGAGAGGAGAATAATCTGGAGTGCAAGGCTCTTCTCCCAAGCTTTTCACAGTGTCCCGCCTTGAACCCTTTGAATGTCACCATGGGCAGACCACAGATCACCTTGAGTGCACCCTGCCAAGTCATCCACCTGAAAAATACTTTACTTATTTCTTTCACTTGTTTTCAGACTCACAGGCTAACAGGCCTGGGTAATACATACATTAAGCAAAACTACTTCTGTTAATTGAACAAGGAGGGTTTCAATGTTCAGATACCCACGTTTCACCTGGACAAGTGTTTAATATTGGAGAACAAGCTCAGCTGTGATAACAGATTGTGGCCTGGTAAGAGAAGTTCAACCCTGTGCTTCCCCTTATGTTGCAGCTGCAAAACATCTTCAGATCTGTGGATGTTACGTTGTGGTGATGACTGTCTGAGAGAATCTTCTTGGAGGTGTTTCTTTGAATCACACTGTGATGAAGTTGATGCTCACATTTATGCTTCCCCATTCTTTGGGAAGTTGAATGCCAGCACTCCTGCTGGTTCTGCCAGACAGCCTGTTCTTAAAAGAGGCTCTAAGTGATGGGAAGGGTAGTTTCCACCAAGGCCATTAACAGCTCTAGTATGGGATTGGTGGTTGCTGAGGGTCACCAAACGGTTGGGACTGTGTATGGAGTGGGTCTTCCCTTCAAATGATCCCCTTTGCTCTTTGATAGGAGCAGCACTCTGTGTGTAAACTTGTGTGGGGACTTTGACCGCGCAAGGCAAGATGTTTAATGCTCAACAGACAATCACCAGGGAGGGAGGGGGCCCAGTGGCCTATTGAATGGCTGTTGTGCTGAAAGGTGATCTGAGACTGCTGAGGGGCTGTTCAAGTGACTTTGTTGCTCAGTGGTTTGTTTCCAGACCATATAAAAGCTGCAGAGGGGAACTACGCCCAGACCACATTGAGCCCTTGCATTACTCAGGAGAAGATGTTGAATTGCCTAGAGGTGACCATGGCTGTCTCTGTGTGGCCTTGTCAGAAGCAAAGGATTTGGAGAGTGATAATGATTTCTTCTGAAGATTTTATTCAACAGGCAACCTGCAAAAAACTTTCCTTGGTATAAGCTTTGCATGTTTTCAGTGCTCCTTCTAATTTTTTTAGAAATTTGAGGTAAGCCATGGCCTGCCCCTGCAGAGTTCATCTCTTGCACTCAGAAAAGACTTGGTGACACAGCTGTCTTTGTTCAGATCAAAGATCCAGCCCAGTATCCTATCCCTATTTACTTAGTGAAAAAGTATAAGCCTAGAGCAGGTTTTTCATTGTACTTCCCCTGATGCCTGCCCTCCCTCCAGAAAGTGATGCTTTAGAGATGATCTCATCTAAGATTAGGTCCCTGGGGATAGATGTGCTTTCAATTCTGCAGAAATGCTGCTAGTGGGACCTTATCATCTAAAAAGGGAAAGGTGGTGGAGAGGCTCACTGGCGGGGCAATGCCTCTGGCCAGGATGTGGAGGCACAGATGGATGAAGACCCTGCAGAGCCCAGAGCCCTCATGCTGCTGTCACTGTGCTGACCCAGGTGTATTGACCAGCCTTTGACAGCCTTTGATCCAGTGGGGCCCAGACTGGGATGCTCAGCTGGTGTTGTCACACCTTTTAGTGATTTGGCTCTGCCAGGTCTCCCCAGCTGTACATAGGAGGAAGAAGAGCTATGTCTGTCTTCCTCCAGCTATAAGATGCAGCCATCTGACTCTTGGGAGAGACTTTGGGGTTAGCCCTACCGCTTGGGCTCTTTGTTCATCTTTCAAGAACAGCCAGAACAAGCTGAAGCCAGCTGCCAGAAAGGTACGCTGATGCAATGCTTTGTGCTATGCTAGTCTGCATTTAGGAAAGGCCTATTCTCCTGATTGAGTCTCCTGATACTTGCCCTTGCGAAAAACCTGGCAGTGTCCCTGTCCATTCTCAGTGCTTTTCTGGGCATCATGGACTTGTTCGGACAGGGGCTGCTGTTGACGCAAGAGCACTTGATGGGAGAGTTGCAGAGAGGCACCTCGTTGTGTGGGTTTTAGAACAGGTTTTCTGCCCTTGTGAGCAAAGGTAATTTCCTGGGGATCAACTCATGTGTCTTTGTACCTGTTACAGAAGCCAAGGCTGAGGCTGTTGATCATAGCCCACAGAGAAATTATTGGTTTTCAGATGCCTGCTGGGGGTGACTTCGTGTCCCCACAGTAATTATGTTTGCTCCCATAGCTTTGAATGACCAAGGAAGCAGCTTCTGGGCTGGATGGATGGGCTGAGACCAACTGTATGACGTTTAACAGGGGCAAGTGCCAGCTCCTGCACTTGGGTCACAACAACCCCATGCAACACTACAGACTTGGGGAAGAGTGGCTGGAAAGATGCCTGGCAGAAAAGGACCTGGGGGACTGGTGGACAGTTGGCTAAACATGAGCAATGTGCCCAGGTGGCCTGGTGAGGGGTCTGGAGCACAAGTCTGATGAGGAGCGGCTGAGGGAACTGGGGTTGTTCAGCCTGGAGAAGAGGAGGCTGAGGGGAGACCTTATTGCCCTCTACAACTGCCTGACAGGAGGCTGTAGCCAGGTGGGGGTCGGTCTCTTCTCCCTGGTAGCGGGCAATAGGACGAGAGGAAATGACCTCAAGTTGTGCCAGGGCAGGTTTAGGTTGGAAATTAGGAAATGTTTCTCCACTGAAAGGGTTGTCAAGCATTGGAACAGGCTACCCGGGGAAGTTGTCATGTCACCATCCATTTAAAAGATGGGTAGATGAGGTGCTTAGGGACATGGTTTAGTGGTGGGATGGCAGGATTAGGTTAACGGTTGGACTCAATGATCTTAAAGGTCTTTTCCAACCTAAAGGATTTTATGATTCTGTGATTCTATGATGCAGACAACCTACACAAGTCCATGGGACATGATGGGATGTAGCCATGACTGTTGTAGGAGCTGGCTGATGTCACTACAATACCACTCTTGATTGTCTTTAAATCATCAAGGAAACCATGAGAAGTTCCTGAAGACTGCAAGAAAACAAGCATCACTCCTGTCTTCAAGAAGGGCAAGAAGGAGGATCCAGAGAATTACAGGCCAGTCAGCCTTGCCTTGATCCCTGGAAAGGGGACAGAGCAACTAATCCTGGCAGCTATCTTATTTTATTTGCATTTTTTATTTAAAGTTGAGAGCTAAATGACCAATGAGGCAATAAATTCTAGTTCTTTGGTCTTCGTAGTGGAGACGCTCGTATCTCTTAGGGGCATCCTTTATCCTTAAGGGTTCCTATCTCTGCTTGCACCTCTCCTTCTCTATTTACCTACCTTACAGTGGGTAGAACTACTTCATATTTGCAAGATGCTTTGAAACCTGAAAATGGGAGATATTATAGCAGTATGAAGTATACAACTATATGTTGTGGCCTTCTTCAAGTCCTTGTTATATATTGTCACACATTCCTGGTTTTTTTGCATTTTTTCATGTCCTGAAGGTCCCTGAGCCTGAATATCCGTTGCCTCTGAATGAACCATGTCACTGAAGTGAAGCACTTTATAGCATCTTGCGGTAGTATGACCCACAATGGTTGCCTTCTCTCAGCTCCTGATACAAAGTCCGAAGTATTTCATCTGCCATGTGCCCTATGGCAACTACACAATTACTGTGAGGAACTCACATGCATAGAAAGCTTGTATGTCCTCCAGTAGAGATCTTAGAATGCTGGAAGTGAAAGCTTCCCACTTTCTTACCTTGTGGGATTGAATTCATTCTGTATTTTCTATGCCAGCAGTACCTTGTGTGTGCCCACTGAAGAGGAGAACACTGAAGGATCAAACAGGAAGCTCGAAGGAAGTGATCTCAGAGAGATATCAAAGACTTTTGACTAAAGCCACTCAACGCCAAATGATCAAGGCTCTAGCGTTTTGCACAAAGCTAAAGAAAAGAGTTGGCCACTACAAACAGAGCCCCTATTTTGCCACTACCCTTCACTAATTCCTACTGGGTGCTGAGGAGTTACAGGGATCTTTTGTTCGCTCACCCGAGTCAACCTGGTTTAAACTTTACCCACTCTGCTGTAACTGTCTGCAGTGAGGGCAGCTCATAGCTGCCAGCGCCCTGGCAGAGTGGCTGAGCGCCTGCTTATCTTTCTCAGTATCTGGCGTGGCTTTTGTGTCAGAGGGAAAGCAGGCAGGGGAAAAAAGGAAGCGATTGTCATGGAGAGAAAGAAGCAGGGAAGAACAGCAAGAGGAATGTGCTGACCAAGCAGTAACGACTGAATTTCTGGGCTAAAGAGAGCATTTCAGGAAATGAAGCAGTGAAATAATGCATTTTCCTCAGAGATGACCAAATTCCTCTGAATGAACCATTTCTGTTGTGTTCAGCCCAAAGCATTCAAAAGTTATGAGTCAGACTGAAAAAATCCCTGAGATTTTTTCCCTAAAAAATTAATAAATGTTAGGTATTTCTTTCCTAATTGTCTTTTCCTGTTCAAGTGCTAAGACACTTGACCCATGTTTTCAGGGCTTTTTCAGGCCTTATGCTTTTGTACTCTTACTAGAGGCGTGGTGCTGGGACTTGATGGCCAACGTCAATCATGGCAAAATTCCCGATCATATCACAGGAGGTGGTGATGCTGCGTTTCCTTTGCAGTCTTTTTAAGCCTTCTCTTACAGCCCAGCAAACCCAGTATCGCTGCCTTTCCAAGTCATGAGATTCCCCAGTGTTATTCCCCGACACCAGCACGCTGGTGAATCAGCAGGGCTGTGTGGAAGTCAGCAGATTAATGCTGATCTCTCAAACCCGAGACCCACTGGCATTTTGCTCCCCGCCTCCCTGTCAGGCTCACAGGACTTGGGAGCACAAATGGCTTTTCGGGCAGTTTTTAAACCTTAAGAGGGCGCGGTGTACATACTTGCTAGCAACTGCATCTGCGCAGGTGTCAAAACTGGTTAGCGTGACTAACTTGTCACTAACCAGACTACTTTAGAGTGACACGGCCTGGAATTGAGTGCAAAAATGAAGCTGCTTTCTGAAAAAAAGGTTGTCCCTGGCAGAACACCAGCTACCCTGGCATCGTGGCTTTATAAAGCTTCTGCTTAAGCGTCTCAAGCGTTTGGTCAATGGTTGAGTTTTACCTTTTGATTCAGGGCTCAGTCGCCCTCTGGGGAAGTAAGTAGCAAAACTCCCACTGCTTTCACTGGGATTATGATTAACTATTTACTGTTGAGGGAGGACTGGGCACTGAAGGCACTGAACACTCAAGGTCCCCAGGCAGTTCTGGGGGAGCCAAAAATGCTTTGGTTTTGGCTGTGGGTGCTCACCACAGCCCCAGCCAAAGGGCCTTTTCCAAAGACACTCTTGGCAAGGAGAGTATAGAAGATTTGTCTCCCGTGTTTAAGGAACATCATGCCTTTCCCTGCTCCTGGGGGCAAAGTGATTTATTCCCCAGCTGACTTCAACAGCTCATAGAAGTGCAAGTGAGGACAAATAGCAGTTCAAATTGCTTTGATGATTTAGGTAACCAAGAACGAAGGGAGAGGGCATATTCACACAGAGGATAACTGAGGCTTTCCACTCTGAGCACGTTAATAGTCAAAGGGGAGAGAACAAGAGAGGAGCCTTCCCCAGTGTGGCCAGAGCACACTCAGGGAGCTCCTCTCCCGAGTTGCTCCTTGCTCCCTTACCCTCACTAAGTGAGAAGGTTCACCTTTATGACCAAACCCTTTGTTTACTAACTGGCAAGCGCACTTGGGTTTTTCTCCAAGCATATTGACCGCTCTTTGGTTGCAGTGTGGTAGATGGAAAGAAGAAGCCGCGTTTCCCCAACACCAGTGTGTCACCCATAGAGACGCTTTGTGCAGAAGAAAGGAGAGCCTGAAGTAAAATGTGGTTGCCTGTATTTGAACACACGGTGTTTGCCGACATGTAGTTTTCAGTGAGCGTTTCCTTTTTCAGAGCTGCACATGGGAATCGGTCCTTTTCTGTTTGTTTCTGTTTTGAGTCCTTCTGGAAGGAGTTGCTTTCAAGTTAACGTTAGAGAGTATCTGTAGCAAATAGTTTCTGAATTTGTAGCCATGAACATCTATGCTGAATCGGTCTGGCCATCTGAAATATGGGAAGTGGCTGCTCGATAATCCAGGTTTCCCATCAAAATAATTAACCTGGCTTGAATTCTGAGTGCTGAATTAATTCTTGATGAGTTTTTGTATAAAGATATTCCTATAGATCCACCATCGTACTCCTTCCAGGAATGATGTATATTAGTAACTGAATCAACATTAGCCTCTATAAAGCAGGAGTAACTGTACTGAGACCACCATTCAAACTGGTCTGAGATCAGACTCTCTCGCTGGATGAATTCTCTTGTGAAACCATGTCAGACAGCAAGTGTAATAAAGAGTAATCATTGTGACACTTTCACAAGCCACCTTGCAGGCAAAAATCAGGGGGGAAACGGTAAATCATTGAAAATTTTCTACCTGTTTCTCCATTATTGTACTTTGTTCTTCTATTCATGGAAAAGCACGGTCAGTGAGAAACACTGGTGCTGGTGACTGCAGAGAATTTCTAAGTCTCAGGACTGAATGAGGTGGCTTTCATAAAGCGAAGAGCTAGATGCTCTCGAGCGAGATGGGGGAAGAAGGGAGGGGGGAAGTGAGAGGATCTTTGCCGCATTAAACACCACTTTCTGTGGAAACAATTAGTGCTGTAAGTGTATTCTTGAAGACGGGCGGCTTCACAATGAGATTACTTACAAGCACCATCTCTGCTAAAACGCCCATAAAGAGTTCCGCAGTTCTGAGAAGTCATCTTCAGAGACGCTGCTTATTGGAAGTCACAGGCAATATTTCATGCTGTACTCTTTTGAAATTAGCTAATGTTTGGGTCATACTCAGCCTTCCAAATTGCCAAAATCTCCAGAGCTTTGCTGTAGGAAAACCTGATGGACTGTAGACACCGCAGATTGTTTGCAGCCCACAAGACAGTGTCTTCAGGGGGTGTTAGTGATATGTAGGGGTGGTCTGAGGTTTGCAAACCAGTGCGGGTTCAGAGTCACGTTCCACTTTATCTGAACCACCAAAGTTTTCAGGGTTGTGGGTTAGATGAAAGACTGTGCTTCCCTTCCCTGCCCCACTTTTGTAATGTGTAACTTGGGATAGCTGGGTTTTGTAAAACCTCAGGAGTTTGCTTTTTGACCCTGTAAATCAAAACAAATCCATGTGTGGCTTTGTTTGAAATTTTTTTTTTTTTTTAATTTTACCCCATACAGCTTACACCTTAGGCAGGTGAACAGGCATCTTCTAACAGATGTAAGGATGTAAGTTCAGAAGAAGCTTTACCTGATGTAGGTTATCTATTAATTGCCTGCTGCAGAAACCATGTTTAGAAGTAGCTGACTCTTTGGGAGACTAAGTGCTGTCTGAGTTGGATGATTAGATCTCAGGCATCAGTCTAAGCCAGAGACTTAGAAAAGAGGGGACAGAACATCTTCTACCAACATTATTTGTAGCCTTGCTCTTCTTACTCCCCCACTGGCAGCTGGAGCAAAAACTTGGGCTCCCAACTTCTTCACCCTCTTCATTCTTATTTCCACGCCAGTTCTTACCCTGACCTCTTCCTTTGCCAGCATGCACCAAACCCACCTCTTAATCTCTGAAGTGGAAAACTGAACTTTGACCACTCTGTGGAGAAGACATGCACCAACTCATTTTGTGTAGTCTCACTCCTGAGTCCTACCACTGTAATACAGCTGAGAAGGGGCCCAGAATAGAGTAGATTACAGGACAAATCCTGTCCCTGTCTTCTTAGTCTCAGTTTAGTTTGTTCAGATAAGCAGCCCAGGCAAGTGCTCAGATTAGGTTCAAATCAGGCCAATCACAACTACATTTTGCAATTAGCTTGAAAAAAATTTGCTGCACATTTTGCCTAAAAATAATTTGTAAATTGTCCAGAGTCTCTAACGTGGAATCATTACAGATATTTCAGGGATTGATTTATCATGAATAATTGAAGTATAGTGTAGAGACAACAGTCTCTTTTAAACATGTGGTATTTTCAAGATACGTTTCAAAATATGCAGTGGTAGGACTTCACTACTATCACAGTTTTTTGATCAGTTCTTCTCAGGACTCAGTGGGTGTCCTCGGATAAGAAAGAATTAGCATCAAATCAATTTGACCTTTTAGAATTATGAAACCAAATTTACTAACCTTTATCACAGAATCATAGAATCACAGAATGTTTTGGGTTGGAAGGGACCCCTAGAGGTCATCTAGTCCAACCCCCCTGCAGTGAGCAGGGACACTGCTAACTAGATCAAATTGATCAGAGCCCCATCCAACCTGGTCTTGAATGTTTCCAGAGATGGGGCCTCTGCTACCTCTCTGGGAAACCTGTTCCAGTGTTTCACCACCCTCATTGCAAAGAATTTCTTCCTTATATCCAATCTAAACCTACCCCGCTTCAGTTTAAAGCCATTACCCCTTGTCCTGTCACAGCTGGCCCTACTGAAAAGTTTTTCCCCATCTTTCCTACAGGCCCCCTTTAAGTACTGAATGGC
>NW_009260028.1:8896965-8907402 GCF_000687185.1 Egretta garzetta | reverse complement strand
AGAGGGTCAAAACCCCCTCCCTCGACCTGCTGGCCACGCTTCTCCTGATGCAGCCCAGAGTATGGTTGGCCTTCTGGGCTGCCAGCGCACATAGCTGGCTCATGTCCAGCTTTTCATCCACCAGTACCCCCAAGTCCCTCTCAGCAGGGCTGCTCTCGATCCTTTCTTCCCCCAGCCTGTATTGACACTGGGGGTTACCCTGACCCAGGTGCATGACCTTGCACTTGGCCTTGTTGAACCTCATGAGGTTCACACAGGCCCACCTCTCCAGCCTGTCCACATCTCTCTGGATGACATCCCGTCCTTCTGGTGTGTCAACCACACCAGTCAGCTTGGTGTCATCTGCAAACTTGATGAGGGTGCACTCAATGTCTAGGTCATTGATGAAAACATTAAATGGCACAGGTCCCAGTACAGACCCCTGAGGGACACCACTCATCACTGGTCTCCATCCAGACATCGAGCCGTTGCCCACTACCCTCTGGATGCGACCACCCAGCCAGTTCCTTATCCACCGAGCAGTCCACCCATCAAATCCATAGCTCTCCAATTTAGAGAGAAGGATGTTGTGGGGGACCATGTCAAATGCTTTGCAGAAGTCCAGATAGATGATGTCCATTGGTTTTCCTTTGTCCACTGTTGTTGTCACACCATCATAGAAAGTCACTAGGTTTGTGAGGCAGGAATTCCATTTCTGGAATGATATCCCCCATTTCTATTCCAGAAGACTAAGATGACCAAACCCCCAAACTAAAATGGCATTAGGCACAAGGCCATAGTGAACAGCAGCTGACCATGTCAGATATATTGTAAAAACAGTATGGATTAGTGCAGAACAAACAGAACAACAGTGTCACTTAAATTAAACAGCATGTCTACTGTTTCTAGGTTTATGCAAAAATACATTTGACTTGCAGGATTTTGTATTTCCCCAAAACCATACCTTTTAACTGGTTTAACTCTATTGCCCTTGATGGTTTCACTGACCTTAGCAAGGTACATGCCACTCTGGAAGGCATTCCCATAGAGGAGTTGCTATAAGCCCTAATACCACCATGCAGAAGCCCAGAAGAAAGAGAAAAGTTCTGTAAATGTCTCTTCAGGGCAATTCCCTGGGACAATTCTTTCAGGTGTGTGCTGTTTGCATCGAGAACAGTGGGAAATATACTGGCCTGTAGGTCCTGAGGGGAAGAAATGCGACAGCTGTGGGATGGCATGGGTAGGGCAGAGACACAGACTGCAGTTAGTGCTGTGGAGATGCTTTCACCTTACAGTCGGTGGTGAGTGGGAGCAGATCCAAGGGTTTCATGCCAGGCCCTTGTTTAACCATGATTCTTACTCTCTGTGAGATTAGCTCCATAACCGCAGCATTTAAATGTTCCCTTTAAGAAGAAGGAAATCCCCTGGTATAAAGGCAAGAAGTGGTCTCTCCAGTTCAGAAACGCTATACGCCATGCCTACATCATGTCAGATCAAACTGTGTCATGTCACATCATCCATTGCACTGGCGAGCGGGCTGTAGCCAGGCAAAGGTGTGCACCTCCTGTCTGCGTCTCTCCAGGACCCTGTGTGATGAAGGCCAGGGTTAACCAAGTACATGAGCTGCGCTCGGTGTGTGGGGTTGAGGAACTAAAAAGATGCAGTCCTGGTAATCAGGTGGAGTGGAAGACAGGGCTGCTCTGCTATTCCATGGCAACAAAGGATTGCATTTCACACTGATGTCAAATAATGTAAGCAATGTGAAAAGAAATGAGTCCTAGTCAGTGGGCCTGAGCATCAGCTTGGTCCCAGGTGCCTTCCCACCCTCCGTGGGAGTAGATAGAAATGGTGCTACGGTTCAGTGGCACCTGAGAGCAAGAAGATCATGCGAATGCCATGCCTTGCCTGATACACTAACTCTTCAGGCTGACACCTGAGAGACTGGAAACACAGTGGTGCTTCTTCAGGTACCTCCACACAAAAGTTATTCACAGTTCTCGGTAATTCACAAGTTTCCAGCTTAAATCTTGGAAAGGAAGAAACGCTAATCATAGCATCAGGCTTTCAATTTGAAGTCATGTCTGGCTTTTTCAAAAAAGTGGGCCTTTATTTCATCATTTAGAGTATTCTGCTCTTTAGAGCATAATAGCTAAAATTCCTGAGAATGGCATTTGCTGAGATTTTTCTGTAATCTTTTAATGCTTTCCAATACCCAGAGTACAATTAACATTATGCCTAATGGATATTGGATATCTGTAGTATCACCCCCCTCCCTCACCTACACTATAGATGCAGTACTTCCACATAACCTCCTCTGGGATGCTCATTTGAATGGCATATTTAATTGCATTGCCTTGTACTGGGGGAGGGCTAGTATGTCATTACACATATGAGCCGCACTGCCTATGCTCATGTCAAGAGCATAACGACTGTCAAATTGACTTTTAGCTGTAGGTTTTTTGATACTCCCTGTTCCTCTTTGACCATGATCCATAGCTCATCCCTGACTCTTTCTGTTACTTCTCCAATAATTAATGGTTTTCCACAAAGCAGCATTTCAGATGTGAAAGATCAGAGAAACTACACCTACCACATGTATCCCTCATCTGAAAAGAAACATGGCAAATAAAGATTTTAGGATGCCACATACCTCTTGGTTTACTCAGAGTGCATTTTAATCTGTTTTCCTCTGTCTTCCAAATTAGTTGTCAAAGAATCGCAGAAGCACTGAGTGCTGGTCAGAAGGGAGCTCTGGAAATCACCTAGTCCAAACCCTGCTTTTGCGGTTTGAATTATTCCAAGGACTGAGACCTCACAGCCTCTCTGGGCATTCTCACAGTAATATTTTTTGTTTCTTTTGTCTAAATCAAGTTGTATGTATCAGCTTGAGCCCATTGCCTGTCACTGGGACTTCTTCACTCCCCCCATCAGGTATTTATACACATTGATAAGATCTCCCTGAGCTTTCTCTGCTTGAGACTGAACAGTCCCAGCTCTTTCAGCCTCCCCTTGGATGTCAGATGCTCCAAGACCTTAACCATTTTAGTGGCCCTTTGTTGGACTCACTCCAGTATGTCTATGTCTTTCTTGCTTTCCTTAAGAAGTCGTCAAGAGATTTTCATGCTCTTCAGCTCAGGGCGGTGGGTGTTTAAGTTAGTAAGGAAACTTAAGACTATGGGTTCCCAGGTCATGTTCCTTTGCCAAGAAAAGTCCTATGCCCATAAACATCTTGGAAGAGAAATGATTCCTCAAAGCTGAGTCTTTGGACTACACGTAGATCTTCATCATGCTCTGGTGCCATTGTGTCCTTATTTTAGAGAGAATTTCCACAACTTCTGTGGCATCTGCACAGTGGAGCTGAGATACCTTGCTCCCTTCAGGGAAAAGACATGTAAAACTTGACCCTAAAACTAGAATATCAGAAGAATCAGGTCTAAAATCAATAGCGTTAATGCAAAATTAGGAAGTGGAGATAGGGAGAAATTTAACAGGATAACAAATGCTACTTGATTTAGCAGAACTTGTCACAGCTGGTGGACGGGTGGAGATTTTATAACACTGGATGAAGCTGAAACAGCAATTAACAAGTAGTATGGAGAGTCTGGTGTTTATTTGGACTAAATCTTATATGGAGTATTAATATACCTGAAATTTTGGAACAAATTCTATGCTCTTGAGAAACCAATTGGATTAAAACCCAAAAGAAAAGACATTTAGCTGTTTGGAATAATACAATGCAATTCTTCTGGAAGACTGTGTGGAGGAAATTGATGGTAAAAAATTCTAGTATTCTCCCTTCATGAGACTGCTCTATTCCAGGTACATCCCTGAGCTCATGCTATTCAAATACATGTACCATTTATACTGGGTACATGTACAATACATGTACATGTACAATACAAATGGGAACATGATAGAACAGAAAGGACTCTGAAACACAGATAATTTTGAACATTGTTTTCCAACTAGTGCTATGTGCTCCATCAAAACACAATGCCACGAAACAGGTTTCAGCACTCCTAGGTTTTCTATGGAACTTGCTTAAAGTTCACATGGTCTTAAGAATTAAACATGCCTGGAAACATTTTTAGTCCCGGCTGATATATTTCTGGTTGTCTGCTGTTTTCATGTCCCTTTGTGATAGTTTTTCTCACCCTCCCCCTCGCCTCTTTCTGTGTAGCTGAAGAAGATCATCCCACATTCCCTCTACCAGATTGTCCATCACGTTCTGTTAACTGAACAAATTGTCTGGGTCTGAGATAAAAATGAAGTTAAAAACCTGGTGACATAGGTGGGATGGAAACACTGTTTGTTGACAGCCAGAGGCAGTGTCCTGCCTGTCAGAAAAGGGAGTATATCGCAAGTCTTATGGTTTTTTTCTTCTTGGTTAGAGCATGTGCTTTCTATTGGTATGTAGAAAGGCGCTGATAACACACCAATGTTTTGGCTACTGCTGAGCAGTGCTCGCACAGCATCAAGGCTGTCTCCAACATTCCCCCCCCACCACCACTGGGCTGGAAGGGGGCAAGATCTTGGGAGGGGACATAGCCAAGACACCTGACCCAAACCGACCAAAGGGATATTCCATACCATACGATGTCGTCTCAAACATAAAAGCCAAGGGAAAGGAGGAGGAAGGGGGGACATTATTTTCTTACAAAGTTTTGCCTTCTGGAGAAACCGCTATGCGTACTGAAGCCCTACTTCCCGGGAAGTGGCTGGACATGCCTGCTGATGGAAAGTAGAGAATAAAACTTCATCAAGTTGAGTCTGTTTTGCCCATGACAGTAAGTGGTGAATGATGTCTCCCTGTCCTTACCTCGACCCACGAGCCTTTTGATATATTTTTCTCTCCCCTGTCCAGTTGAGGAGGGGGAGCGATAGAGCGGCTTTGGTGGGAACCTGGCGTCCAGCCAGGGTCAACCCATCACACCTCAGCATAAATAGATCAATGGTGACTTTTCTTCCATTTCATCACTTGTACCTTTCATAAACATCTGCAATTGTGTTTTGTGTTTTGGACGATCACATTTGCTTTTTGTTCTAAGAGTGTTTCCAGTGTAACTAGATCACAGCATAGCCACAGGTGCAGAAAATCTATGGTATGCAGGATGCTTTTGTACATATCCTGGATCATGTGCCCAGCCCCATAGAACCAGGTTGAGAAATGGTATTGGGGTCAAGAGGGAAAAAATGGAGTCTTTTGGTGGCCCTCCTACTAACAAAAGGTCTGGGGCATGCAGGTAGGTACTGGGGAGCAAGCTCATAACCTTTATAATTTCCCCTGCACGCACAGGAAGGGTTGGTACAGGTGTTTATCACCAGCCACAGAGGCTGGAAATCGCTCGCCTGAGTACTATGCCAACACAGACACAGTGCAGGGTTCTTCTGCATTTTTCTCCACTCTGATACAACTTCTAGTGATTTTAGTGCTTGCTATAAAAAGCACATTAAAAACTGACTTCCTATTTGACTCAGTTTGCTCTTTCCACTGGGTTGTATACAGCTTCCAACCTTTTCTATTGCCTTCATTTCTCATTAGTCTTGATTAGTGCTAAGTCCTCATTCTAACACGATGAGTCAGTGATCTAATGATGGAAGCTTGATTTCCAGAAACCAGCTTACCAACTTACTAATTAATACTGACTGTGGTCTGTTAAATTTAGGGCAAGCCTTATCCACAAAACTGATAGAAAGTCTGAGCATTTTCTCTGAGTAAAATCTTTGTCCAGCTGTAATATGCACTGCAGACCAAACTTAGTCTGACCTCAAGGCATAACTTTGTTTTGTGGCAGTTTTCAAGATTTCAACATGTATTTTGAGTTCATACTGGAATGAAAATAAAAATTTTGGAACATGTTTGTAAAAACAGAATGTGTCAAAATATCCCTTCTGGGCCAAGGCTTTAGACTTTTCACTGTGCACACCTACTTACTAGTCCATGTAATTCTGCAAAATGGAAGTCTCTGCGTTTGGGTGAGAGGGATTTTTCTTCACAGATAATTTTGAAAAGGACAAGGCCAGGTCTTAAATGCCTTTACCCCAACACAGCAACAAGTCTTTAGGCTTCTGTCTCTCTTTTTCACCTTTCCTATGTAAATGCCATCAGAGCTAGCAGTACCTCTCTGTGGAGGTTTCTGCATCCCATGAAATCTCCTATCCATTTCTTTGGTGAAATTCAAGCTGCCTCTGCTTACCGCATCCTTCTTTGGACTACCTCTACTGGTGATACGGGGAGAAATTTGTCATAGCTGGTGGATGAGGAGAGGACAATAGTCTCTGTCATCCTCGCAACCCAACTGAAGGCAGTGTGGCACCCCTTGCGCCTCCGTAGGGAGACTGTAGCACAGGTAGTATCTAAACTTATGTTGGCTTTAGACCCCTATTTTGCCCATTTTCCTTGAGTTTGGCTCCCTACCTGATTAACTTATGCTGCCTCCAGAAAGGATTGCCTTTGTAGGCCCCTGCATGAGTTTAACTCAGTTGGTTTATATTCACACCTTGAGTTAAATGGGTGCAACTGTCTTGTGTAGACAAGCCCTTGGAGGCACTTTGTCAGGCACCTTGCCACTAATCCACCTACCGAGGTAATGAATCTTGCCCCGAGGGGAGTAACAGATTCCTGCCTGTTAATATCCAGATCTGTCAGAGCAGAGATACCATAACACTGCCCTCACTTAAATCATTATCCAGTCTCCAGGTACATTATGTAGACTAAGTGATTGTAAAGTAGCTTTTTGGCTCATTATATTCTAAACTGGGCCCTGCAGAAAGCAAACATCCATTTGGTTGAGTTCAGGGCACCCTTATAGTTACAGACCTCAGAGAAGAAGTTTTCCTCCCTGTTTGTAATTTTATCTTTGAAAGAGGGTCCAAATGATTGCTAATATCCTTTACAAGTGACTTCTGGTCTTTGGACAAGACCCTCCACTTCTACTTTATACAGACGCGTATATACACGCTGGGCTGCGAAGAGCACTGCTGCCCGTGGGGAGCAGCGGGGTCCTCCTCAGCCTGGGGGCCCCAGGGAACACCTGCAAGCCCCAGCGGTGGGGGTCCCTGCAAAAAAACGCACGCTCAGCCCCTCACCACCATACAGTCGATTCCAGCACGTACCTATGCCTCGCCTTCAGAGTACTTAACATTGCAGAAGCGAGCTTGTAGCAATTAGTGCTTGTTGTGCGATGGAGACTGCTGTGTTGACTGAGCCAATTAAGAGATCAATTAGTGCAGTACAGAGTGCTTAGAGAGGTAGTCTTGGGTGACATGGGTCAGGTACTCAGTCCATACTCCGTACTGAACTCCGATCAACTAAAGTGCCTTTAATGACTTTGTATTTAAAGGAGTACCAAAACACTTTTCCCTACTGTCTGCGTTTGAAGGTAAAATTAGGCTTGTGCTATTGTAGCCCACAAAATATTTTTTTACAGCAGTATGTTACTAAGTAGGGATTCCATGAATTGGAAACACTACAAGCAAACTCCAAAGCCTGTGTTTCTTTTTCTTGCTGTGTCTGAAATTTTGTATAAAATCAAAGATTATATGCTTTAAAGGTCCAGTCTAACTTCTAATGAAGTCTGTAACAGGCCAAACATACCACTGTTTTCTTCACAGCAAAGCAAAATGAATCCAAGTCTTTATCTTTTCAAGATGGACTGGGGCTTAAGGTTTTTATTAGATAATTATTGTTTGCCTTATTGACCGCTGGTCAGAAGTTTAAGGGTGAAAATACCAACTGGACGTAGTTCCACCAGCCTTGCTTGGTTCCCTAGCCAGGCTGCCAGGGAGCTTCCGAGCTCTGCAATCCCTGGGCTGACTCTCCATAGCAGGGTTTCAGGCACATCAGATGACACTGCTAGGAACTTCGAGTTCCTTGAAGCGGAGGCCAGCAGAGGTGAAACTAATAAGAAAGTCTCAGGAAATGATATATTTCAGAAACACCATGCATGTTTCCTTTCAGAAACAGTGTTTGGGGATTTCTGGGTCATGAGAAGGTCTTGAAAAAATTGATGTAGGTCCTGACCAAACAAAACCACGTTAAAAGAAAAAGGAAGAAAAAGAAGAAAAAGTATTGTTAGCCCTAAACCCTGCATTTCAGCCAGTTCCAGTGTTGTTCTGGTTTGAAATCTATTTATGTCCATACAGAAACTTTCAAAAATCAAGTAAATAAGCGTTCTATATTTCAGCATTGTCTTCATTTCACACATCACAATACAAAAGAGTCAAATAAACCATATTTTTTTAAAAAGGAATTTTGTTCTCTTAACATTGAAGAGTTATAAGAATAATGTGGAAGATTCTATTTCACTTGGGTTTTAAAACTGTCAGGAACTGCAAACTTTATATTTTTCCTTGCCCTGCTTAGAAACAGCAGAAAACCAGCTTGTTTTGCATATACTAATCCTTCATAATCTCAGGAAGACTTAAATTAAGATTTTAATGGATTAATTGTTTCTTAACCTATCACTTATGTGGTGCTGCATTAATTACAGCAGTCTTACTGTATTCACAGAAAAGTACCCTCCTTTTGCTTTCCTGGAACTGCCTTTCCGGGCATGTCTGCTGAGGAAGGAGGACACAACAAAGAATGTGGGGGCATACTTTATCCCAGCAGCTTTCTTCTATAAATATGCTTTTTTAACAGTCTTATGAGACCAGAAACAACAAAGAATCAAGGTTTAGACAACACCATAACCCTCCCTGTATCTTAAAAAAATCTGTGGAAAACCAATATATTTAAATATTAATAATAATGAATATAAGTGATTAATGAGAATGGAGCAATAACCCATGATTTTCTCTCTCTCCTCCCACATAAGACAAACAAACTAAAGGAACATTTGCATATAATTTCTGGAGGTGCTACATTTAGCACAGGGTTTAGTTCCAAGGCTTTTATAGACTTCAGTGATAGAACTGTTCCAAATGAAGAAAACTAAGTATAAAATTAGACTCTTTTACTGAGGTCTCAGAAAGCTATCCATAATGACGTACAATAAGATGTCAACTTTTCTCCAGGCACTGGTGACAGCACTTGTGGGATGGGAGTACCAGTCTAGGCCACGCAGACCAGGCTCCCAGTCTGTTACTTCTACTTTTTTAGCATGTGATTTTGAAAAATTCTTTGACTGGGAGTCACATCACCAAATTTAAATGTCTGCGTTGAATCTTTTCTCCCTTGACTCCCTTTACAGCCACCAGAGGGTTTGCCCATGCTGCTAAAAATAAGGAGCATGAGTCTGGAGCGCTGGGCTGCTGACCATTTCACATCTCTTAAATTCAGAAACATTTCTTAAGCTTCTTAAAGCTCACTTCCTTGCCCCATTTCACATAATTCCACCTAGCTATTTCAAAGGCAAATTGATTACTGAGGGAGCTAGCCCTAAGCAGCGTGGACAGCAAGCAGCCTGATCCAGCTGGCTGTGGGGCAAGGGCTGGTCCCTGACTCTTTTTTTTTGGGAGTACAGGCAGAACTAGAGAGAACTGGAAAGAGCTGCATTTCTGTACTGTGTTTCCATTTACCCTACAGTAGCTGTTTACACAGGTTAGATGAATCATACTCCTTGCATCTTGGTTTCTACAAAATGGGGAATGGTATAAAACAGTACACAGCCATGCTGGTGAAGAACAGTGAGTGCTCTGGGTGAGATATGCACCACCTGAGAAGGAAACCAGCAGAACCTGAAAGATGAAGGCACAGAAAAAATTAAGATCAAGCCACAGAGCAACTACAAGGCAGTCATTTTCTAGCCAGAATTTAAGAAGGAAATCTGCATAACCCTGTTTTGCGGGTCACCAGACTTCAGGAGCAGGTTCGGAGCAGGCAGCCTGGAGGGGCTGTGTCCTGGGGCTAGGCTGGGAAGGGCAGGCTAAGGTTAAAATGAGCGAACAGTGGGGTTAGACCTTGCTGTGTGGAAACAGGGTCCCAGAGGCTAAAAGAGCACTTCCTGTGCAGAGGTACCAAACGGCCTCTCTCCGTACTAAGCATTTACGTGTGGTGTTGTAGGCAGTATTTCATGGTATATCACAGGCTGGTTCCCTAAAGAAAATAATGTCCATAGCCTTTCATGTCACATGAATTTTAAGATCACAGATCCTGGCTTTGAAAACACATGTTTGGCTTACCATGAAAGTGGACTGTAGAGAGGCAAACCAACCATTCCATGACACACAGTCACTGATTTTTTTTTTTTTCTCAAGAATCAAGGAACAGCCAGGCGTGGTTACAGACGGCATTTCTTACTGAATCTGGCCAAAAGATGTTGTAATATTTACCCTGGTACATGGTTGCTGGCCTAAAAAACTATTGTGTAAGGAGTCAGAATGGGACTACAGCTTCTAATGTAACACCAAATAAATGAAGTTTCATTAATGCATGGTTTAGTGAGAAGAACATTGGCTGGGGGCTCAAACAGCCGACGTCCGGGCGGTCCTTTCAGTGGACATCAAAGCACACCC
>NW_009260028.1:8890864-8896100 GCF_000687185.1 Egretta garzetta | reverse complement strand
TCTGGGCCGGCACCCGTGCTCGCCTTCGCACCTCGCTCTGCTCAAGCTTTTCAAGCTGTGCCCCTTTCCTGACTGTGCCCAAGGAGCTGGGCTATAAACAGGGCAACACAGGAGGAAGGGATTGTCACGATTCCCACTCTATATCTTATTCCGACTCTCTTGAGAATGGTGTTTTTCTTGCCACTCAAGATGACAGTTGTATGGCTTTTTTTTTCGCCTGCTAGCTTTCATGGCAGAGAATTTTAAAAGACCCAGAAGCCCACCTCAAAACAAATAAACGAGAAGCCAGTGGGAAGTACGGTAAACTTAATATTTTAATTTTAAAAACACCCCGCTTCTAAGCAACATTCAGGATTCTTAAAACGTAAAAAATTTGTTGACTGTTCCCCAGTCCTTGTTTCACAGATCTTGCCTGTGAACACAATATGAGGACAGGACTGAGCAAGTGCCTTGACCACAACATTAGCGAACCTTTAGGCAGGGCAAAACAAAGGCTAAAGTGGAAATCAGGAAAGAACCCACATGGTTTTCGACCAATTAAAGCACAAGGGAAAGTTTGTTTTTTAACTAAGCTTTCCCATACAATGAAAAAAAAGGGGGGGGAGAGGAATAATTTTAGCTTTTAAAGTGCCTTCTTAGGAATGCTCTGCTGTTGTACTCAGTAAGAAGCCGAATTAAATGTTTTCCTGAGCGTGTAGCACGGAAAAGTCCTTATTTCAACTTCAATCTGTTCAGCGTTTCTGCTTAAATTTGTTTCAGTTCAACCTGCCTCTTCCTCAGCCCTCTAAGTACCTCACAGAGCACTGAGCATGCTTGTGTGCGTAGGGGGAAGATAAGCACATGTATGCACAGGGCATATGGGAGGCAGGGTGGTGGTGGTGTGCATTGACATACGTACGGGGGGGGGACAGACATGGCTGGGAAGCAGAGAGTTTTATATGATCATTACCATGATATGTGGTCCCTGATTATAGCATCTGACTTAGTATCTGGCTTCACAGAAAAGGTGGGAATCGTTGTCATCCACCTACTGCAGAGCTGGGAGCGTGGAAGAGCTGAAGGTCACCCAGCAAGCCTGCAAAGGTGGAGAGGCGGAGAACACAGGTTTCCTGATTCCCTGAGTCACAGGACAGTGTCCACTTCCTACCAGAGCCTGAAGATGCTAAGTTTCAACAAAGCCCAGATGCATCAAGCCTATAGTTTTTGCAGTGCATAAAACCCATCCCCAAAATAGGTCGAAAAACACATGTTGTGCAATTACTGGTACTTCCCTCTGCAGATGAAAGAGTGCAGAAGCAAATGAAAAGACCACTATGATTGAGAGCCCCTTGGGTGTTTAGCTTGAGGACTGGGACTCGTGGGCAGTCAGCAAGAAGTACTTCAGGTCAAAAAGAGGAAGTCATGAGTGGTTTGAGCTGGGGATTTGGATGACTTCACCGCTCGCTTATTGTTTGCATTGGAAGCATATGCAACCTAGCAACTATCACTCAATGTGGAAAAAAGATATTGTTTGGGTTTACATGGATGTATGCAAATTCAGAATGTAAGTGGATGTGTCTGAATTCAAAATATGTGTCATTCACATGCAAAACTCAGTCGCATCTATTCCCAACATTAGAAAAGTCCACCTTTCAAAGACTGTGCATTACCAAAATGTCTTTTTCTACATTTCCAAATATTGGAGATGATCTTGACCCGGAAAAGAAACCTGGACCCAGGTTTTGCAAATCACTTCAGGTTTTATAAAAAGCTAGTGGAAACGCTAGTCCCCACCTCTGAGCTGTTCAAAATCGAATGCAAATGCTTGCATTTTAGGCTTTCTTCAACTACAAATGTGGCTCAGGGATAATCTCCTGTTAGGTGCAAATCTCTCACCACCGCTGCTTGGGAAACTAAATATCACTTAGTCTTATGTAATTCAAAACATGTTTCATCAAGCAGGTGAACACAGTGCTGAGAGTTCAGCAGCAGTTTACCTTTTTGGGGGGAGGAACAATTCATTATGTCTTGCAGTCTCAGAGATAGGCCCTGCTGAAAGATGTCTCCAATTATGTCTAAGCATTACTCCGAGACAAGCCAAAAGGTTTGAAGGTATAACTAAGGCTGTGACAAGCCAAACATTTGTCTTAGCCCCGTGAGGCAAAAACATCATCAGACCTTTGGATCTGAGCATGCAGCATGAAAACATGCACAGTACCTAATGCGGCGCACACACACGTGCGTGCACACGCACATGCACACATACGTGCATGCACCTCAGGTCGCTGCGACCGCCAGGAAGCCATGCCAGACAGTTTTCAGCGCTTTGGCTCTGTCCCGACTCTCACTTATTCACGGGCACGGAGCCGAGACAGAGCCAGGTTTTCAGCTGCAGCCAGACTTAATGCTTCATTACTTTGCCCACCTCTACACAGGATATAGCATTTTTAACATTAGCAGTTAGCATTATAAGCTCTCATAAATTACTCCGGGCCTGTACTGCTGAAAGTATGTTCCAGTGCGTGGCCCGTCCATCCCCTGCCCTGTGAGGTGGGTGGGATACCAGCTTTGTGAACCATGGCTGTTTTCCTTCTGCAGCCTCCGCTCGGTCGCCGTTCAGAGCCTTTGAACTGGGTCCAGTAAATGTTTACTGGCTGGTAATGGAGATTTCCCATGCGATGTACTAGGATAGTGTGAAACCTGCTGGATGTGAGCAGCTCATCTTGGGCTCCAAACGAAAATCTTGAGCATGGGAGCGAGCACTTCTCAAGCCAAGGAAGGCGCAAACTCAGTTGAAGCAAAGCCATCACTGGGCATGCCAAGGGGTAATAAACACATTCTTTTTTAGAAGGAGAAAGGGAAGGGCAAGGAGCAGGTCTAGGGTATGCAAGTAGTTTAAAGTTACTGCCAAGCTAACACCCACGCAGATGAGGGAGAGCTACAGCATGCCAAAGGCCACCCTTCATTTCAAAGCCAATTAGTGAGTTGCAAGCTGCTATGCATCCCTGCAGGACCAGATTCCCTGCTTCAGCCGCAGCCACCAGCGAAGGATGACACATGAGAGGCTGTACCTCAGAAGCATCCCCACGAGGTTTTATGACTCACTGCACACATCTTCGAGTTACAGCTCCTTTCTTCCTCTCATCTTTTCTCTTCAGGACGAGAAGCTTGCCAAGAGCACCTTACCTCCACATTCCCGTACAGGAGAAGAAGAGGGAGGCATCACCAATTTTTCCTTGAGTTGCCATGCTGATGCTCCAATCTCTAAGGTTTTACCCTGCACAGGGAGGCCAAAGGAGTCAAATACCGAGGTGGTGACCACTGGCAAAAATGTCATCCTTTTTGGCTGTGGTGGAGCCAGAGGGCTTTTGGCTAGTTCTGAGCTTTTAGCTAGGTCTAGAAAAGTTCACGGTGGCAGGAGGAAACTAAAAGAAAAATAATTTTCCCCCAGAAGCCTACAAAAGAAATAAGGGGCGTGCTAGGTAATATTGTCCTGTGCTTCAAGATTAAGAGCTGGTCCTCAGAGTCCACTCTGCTGAAGAAATTCACAGCTTAATAACATGGAAGGACACTCATAGGCTGCAGAGATGGTGTGAAGACACACAATTGCTTACCGAGAGCTTTTGGGTTAGTTGTGGGACAGCTCAAATACAGCCTGCCTTTTGGAGGAACAAGCAAAAGTATAAGCGGACTGTGAGGATAAGGAGAAACCATGGACGAAGCTATCCCACAGCAGGATGCACAGGCCATACCTGGAATGCTCAGGGGGCTGTAAGAAAAGGTGCCATATAACCAACCTAAAAAGGTGCGTGGGATGCTCAGAAGCTACTCACATGTGGGCCCTGCCTGCCATTTGGGAGAAAGAAAAACTGTCAAGGAACTGATGGATTCTTTTCTACCCAAGCTCCAGTCAGGAGGGCTTGGTGGTTCACTGACAGGAGAAAAAGAACAGCACCCTAAATTTCTACCTCAAACTACTTCTACCAGGGTGTTTCTGTTTTTATCCTCTACACTGGAATGGTCCTTTGTGCTCAAAATTTTAATTAAAAGCTAGAGACAAACAACCTCCACATCAGTTAACAGACATTTTGCATTCACAGCAGACTTTGGTTTTCATCATCTGACCTGCTTTTATAACCAGCTCAGTTAACATTTTAATTTTAAAATGTAGTTAACACTTCGAGGAGTACTGCTCATTTTCAAATGCTGGAATGCATACGTAACCTCAGAGGCTTGTGTTTGTGTTTATTTTGACCAGCACAGTTCACTTTTACCCTGGGGAGTAGCACACAGAAAAAAAAAAGAAATGCCAGCAAGTCATACATCTGAACATCAAGGAAATCATTGGGAAGCCAGTAGAAGGAGTGGGGAATCTGGAGGCGGTGGTGGTAAAGACTAAGAAGTCAGAAGTGCTGGGATTTCAGGGTGTGAAAAGCCAAGCTGTTGGAAAGGACAACCAGCCTGCATGTGCTCACTAGGCAGGAACACAGAGGACAGATCCTGTATTTTTCACCTCTTTGGGGCTGCTAGTCATATTTTTGGCACTGACTGTTTGCTCAGGAGAGATCCCAACTTTGCACACTTGACGCTTTTCTTGGCAGCCACCACTTCAAGCACGTGATAAGGGAATGTATTGAATAGCAGGATTTCTTGTTCCTTTTGAAAAGAACAATATACAGCACCTATAACAAGTGCCCCGGCTATCTCTGTGAGAGTTAACTCTATCAGAAATGGGGGGAAAATAACCTTATCCACATGGAATATTCTGCCTTGGAGACACAAAAGACTTCATTAAAACCAGACTCACCAGAGCTTTCTTTAAAAATTTTATAGCCGTTCAAATGTAAAACATATTTAACAATGGCTCTTTTGCAATGTTATAAGCTTATTTATTAGTCTACGTGTGTTCATAAATCATCCTTTTATCCTCCTTTTTATTTTTCCAAATTAACACATTTTCGATAGAAGAGATTATGAGAGAGATGATGAAGTGCTAGATTCTATCTCCCATATCTTTTGTGCTCCTAAAGTAGCCGTTCAAATGTAAAACATATTTAACAATGGCTCTTTTGCAATGTTATAAGCTTATTTATTAGTCTACGTGTGTTCATAAATCATCCTTTTATCCTCCTTTTTATTTTTCCAAATTAACACATTTTCGATAGAAGAGATTATGAGAGAGATGATGAAGTGCTAGATTCTATCTCCCATATCTTTTGTGCTCCTAAAGAAAAATCATTAAAAAAAAAAAAAAAAA
>NW_009260028.1:8861855-8890793 GCF_000687185.1 Egretta garzetta | reverse complement strand
AAAAAATAAAAAAAAAAAAAAAAAAAAAGAATGGGGCAAACACCACAAAGCTTTGCTGATGGTAGTGATCAGAAAGGGTAATAAGGCTGCCTCGTCTGTGCTTATGCTCCTTCCTCATCCTTTTTTTGGCCAATATTCCAGCAAATGATCTATGGTATTATGAATGCGTATAGTGTGCTGCGGATGTGGTTTTCCGTGTCAAGCCTCTCTGTACAGTTGCTTGTGGAAGTACAGATACTGTGGGCAATGTCAGATAATAGGACCAACAGACATTTTCCATGATAAAACTCAAGATTTCTGTTGCTTAGAAATTAGTCACATGCTAGAAACAAGTGCTCTAGATTTCATGGTTTTCCAGTAGCAAACCTAGAGAACAACAGTGTCTTTTAATGTCTCTGTCAGCTGTGCAGTCTAAATGCCATGCCACTACTGAGAAAGAAATCCAGTCCTGAAAGAAAAGTTGTGTCACGCATCTTTTGCAACCATCGGCACAGCATGGAGATAAATGCAACCTAATCTATGGCAAGGAGCTCGTGACTGATCAAGTCTGACAGCATGTTAAAGGACTTGGCAGCCTCCGCGGGTAAATATCACCCTTCTAGCTTAAAGTGGTGAAGGGAGGTGCGTATGTTGTGAAGTATCTTTGTACATGCCTAACTAGGCATAGGATCCCACCATGCAGCAAGGCAAGCAGCATCCTCTGTGGTGTGACTGGGGTCTCCATCCGGGTGGTATACACTGGGTTTTTTTGAGAGGTCTTTCTCCCCCCCCACTATACAAGGACTGGCTTCCTAATTTGGTGCCCCGGTGAGGTGCCAAAGTTTGATTGGGATGAATTTGTCCCCTGGGGATCCCAAATGAAGGAGGCAGGGGCAGTGTGGCTTTTCACTCTTTCTGCCCACTTAAGCCCTGCTGGCAGCAGGGAGCAGGGATAACTTCTGGCATGACGGAACACAGCCTGACCTACTACCATAAGCCTGGGGGAGCTGTTATGCCAGGCAGGGTGTGGGCTAGACTGGGCTGCTGTATGGACTGACTTGCTGTCCTCCACACTCAGGGACGTCCTGGATACCGGCTGAGGGTAGGCTCCGTGTCTCATTGTGCAACTCTAATGGGACACGAAACCTTGCCAGGGATGAGGAAGCCCACCTTGGCAAAGGGGAGAGAAGAAAGAGCAAGTGTAGCTTTTACAACATCAGCTTTGCATTAACCATCCTTGTCCTTGGAAAGGCTGAGAGGGAAAAAAAGTGAAATCAGGCTGGCTGACCTTTCCATTAACTTTTTGGCCTCACATGTCATCCTTTCCATAGCACTATTGCCCAGAGCTGCCAGTGATGCTGCAGGAACCACCTGAGGCCACAACTGCCACAGGCACCATCTTGTTGTGAAGACAAAAGGGGAAAGGAGTTTGGTGGCTGTACCTGCAGCAGTGGTACGGCAGGGCTGGGAGCTGGGAAAGCAGCAGGCACAAGGGCAGACCCTGTGTTCCCTTTCCTAGGAGCTCAGGGGGTGGGCTGGACCAGCACTGGGGGCTAGGATGCCGTCTTCCAAAGTGGCTCTGTCTGCTGGGGATGCATAGGAGCAAAACCCACTCCCTTGGGTCTGGAGGCCTCACTGGAGATTGCTCCTGCAGGGTTGGGAGCCAAGTCCGCCTCCCCTGCAAACCAGGTTGACAGATTCGCATGTGTTTTCATCATAAACATTTACATTTTTTAAGCTGCCTCTACAGGTGATCTTTCTGGTTATTTGTGTGGTGTCTGAAAGTAAGAATTTTGGAAAGACCTATTCATTTAGTGGAAGCAAGTGAAGTATTAAGAAACATTGGTGGTCCCTTGCTAACAGTGCAAATCCCCTCACGAACCAAAAGGATCAGCACATTAGTGAGATAACTTCAGTACAGACTAACTCTTCTGTAAAATCTTGTCAGAAAAAAAAAAAAACCCCGAACATTTTTAATGCAGTCATACAGCCAATTTTGTTGCTCAGTGGTGCTTTATGTTAGCAATTTGATAATCAATATATCTGGCTGCTGGTTTACATTGCTTTCTTCCTTAAATAATCAGGACTGCAAAAAAACCCCCAAACAAACCACCACCACCCCCAGCCTAATTAGAGCCGTATTCATACAATTTGCAGATTAGCATTTTTGAAATGCTCATCCTTAGTGCAGAGTGGGGCTGCAGCATCCTCCAATTATACACAGCAATTAGAGAAGATCATCAAGACATTCTGAGGTCTCATTAGGGAGAGTGTTGGTTGTTACAGACATCTTCACAGATTACAGTAGTGTCTAGGGCGCATCACCCCCCCTCCCATACACACACACACTCTTTTGGAAGAGTTAGACCGTGACTCACTTCTATTGAAAAAATGGTCAATGCTCTCACAGAACAGGCTTATATTAGCTTCTTTAAAAAAAAAAAAAAAAGGTGATTTGTTCACACCATCAAAGACACTTAAAATAGAAAAAACTCCACTCAATTTATCTGTCTTTTCAGCTTTCATAACTGAGCTTTCTCTGGTAGACAAATACAATTTCCAAGGCAAAATTATTGGGTATTTCCTTATAGAAAAATGAACAGCTTGTGCCTCACTTATGGTGGGAAATATAAATTTCAGTGATGAAAGACCTGAAAGAAATAAAAATAATATTTTCTTATAACTTTCATGGTTAATCAGCATGGAGAGTGCAGCAGCTTTTGAACTCAAGGCAGTGAATCCTTCTGTTGCGGTGCTCATGCTTTTGCTTGCGGAACACGGGGCTGGGGGCCAGAGATGAAACAACGAACATGCAAATAATCAAATTTTCAGATCAGTCTAGAGGCTTGGAGAGGACTTAAGTCACACGTGAGGCTCATCGCACCTTTCTGCACAAACATAAATTTCCTCCTAAAATGCAAAGTTCTTGCAGCGCGTTACAGTACAGCGGGAGCTGCTCAGGGCCTTGGCATAAACAAACTTAACAGACAGTTGTGCCGGCTGCCAGCTGTGCAAAAATCACTTTCTTCCCCACTAATTGGCCGGTTCCATGCTCTGGAGCAGACGAGGCAGTTTGTGTGTGGCAGCTGAAACAGCTATCGGAGGATGATCCTGTTGGAAATGGCAACCCACCCGAAGGAGCCAAGCCCTGGGGTCAAAAGGAGCATGTACAGGAATTTGCCATGGCACAGCAGCACCGCACGACATATACCCTGGCTCGCCTGTCTGCAGCAATTCCTATCGTGCAGTCATGCAAGAGGCGACAGCCTCTGACTAACGATGCCGTTCCCCTCGGCTGATCCTTAACACGCTCCTTCTGCTGTCGGTCCTGCGCGTGTGCGGCGTCATCAGCAGAAGGCAGCACGGCAGCTCTGTCCTGTCACCAGAACGCAGGTAGCAACGCTCTACCCGCAAGGTTAGATAGCACGATAACTGAAAAACCCTTTCGTTAGTGATACCTCACTACAGTTAGTTGGTGATGTCACTTTCTGTCATCACTGACTGCTGTTGAGATCAGAAGAAGTGGTCACAGGCATGATAAGAGGGGCAAAACCATCAGTTTTTAGTAGAAGCAGCCACTTGTATTTTCTGCGGTTGTCTTGAATATTACATTCTCACACTCCAAACCCAAAACCTAAACCAAAAATGCTACTTTGAGAAAGTGTTGTTGAGACAAAATATTGCTGTTCTCACGCAACCTGACAAGAAAGAACACTGCTAAGAGCTCTGTGCTAGAAGCTACACATTGTAGACAGCAACTTAACAGAAAGTATTATATAGGTAGCTGCGGAAGAAGTTAAGTATTCCCAGTTTTCGTAGAAGGTGATTCTTCACTAGCAGTCTATCTATAGATAGGTAGGTAGACAGACAGATAGACAGACAGCCGTTGTTTGTGGGACATTTCCAGAATACCTACTCAGTGGGAAGTTAATGAAGTCTGGAAGAATGTTTAAAGTGGCACCTTTGCTTGGGAAGTTATTTTTCATAGGTAAAATTTACTTGTGTTTCTCCTTATTTATGTTGGTGCTTATATACCCTGCTGTTGTCTTAGGCTTTGGTTCTGCTGCTTGCTGCTACGGGTTGTCATGGAGAATATTGCACAAAGCCAGACAGCGAAGAGATAAGAGCAGAGGTTTTCAGTGGTATTTTGGTTCATTTTGGAATGCTGTATTTAAGTTTAGGGAGCAAATTTATGGGAAAAGCAAAACAAATTATTACAGGCAGTGCTCTTTTTTAACTTCAGAAGGCAGAGGAATGGAGGAGTGATTCCAGACGGTAAACAAGCCATCCCATCTGCAGTAATGACTGGCATGAGCTGCATTCTTTAGGAGCTCAACCTTGAATGGTCCCCAGGGATCAGGTTTCTGGCATATTGCACCCTTGATGGTACAAGAAAATCAAGTTCAGAAATGTTGCATTAACAGCATGTCTCAGTGTCGACACTTAATCCACTCCCTTGGGGGTCACAATGTGCTTGCTAACTGGTTACTGCCAAACAAGAATTTATAAAATACCTATGGCATGAATATATAGAACTTTTTTAAAATCAGAGGGCCAAATTTTGCCTTTACTTCTCACCTGCTCTGCTCCTTCTTAAGGTCCTAGTTTACCCTATGGGTAGTGAGGTTATTGCCATGCAGGGTGCTTCCCCAGCCCCACAAAGAGGCAGCTATGCCTGGGTCCCAGCGCCTCCGTCCCCTGCGTGATGCATCTGCATTTCTAACCATGCACGGTGACATGCCAGGCACCTTTGGATGTCTTCCCAGAGAGTCCTGGATGCAAGAATGTAGAGAGAGGGGAAAAAAAGTGAGAGGGAAAGCTTACTGGCAGAGGCACAGTTTGATGCTAACACTGGGACGTGCTGCTTTATTTGTTCTCCCGTCCTGGTTCGTTTATGCCACAAAAAATAGGAGCCTCCTAATGAGGACAGGGGTTGAAAGCTGACGGAGTGGGAGACCAAAGGTCGCTGTAAAGATTCACAGTGGTTCAAAGGCGTGCTTTACTGCGTGTCAGGCTTGGGGAGGAGGGCAGCAAACCTTTTGGCAATTTAGAGCAAGACAATTCTTTAATGAAAAGTGCATATATTTCATATGAATCATCTCTTTGACTCGGCTGAGACAAAACAGAGGTATTTACTTTCCAGACTGGTATCTTTAAAACTGTCTACAGTTTTGGGTATCGACTCTGGCCTCAGGAAGTGTTTTCTGTTCCTTCTATCATCATGAGACAGGATTAAATTACAATTGATTTTACTATGGATTAAATATGTTTGTACTGGATTAATCGCTAATGAAAGTACAGCTGCTTTGAAAATTTACCCTACCACCAAGCTCAGTGTCTGCAAATAAGAAATAAATGTTTTCTTGGGTATAATCCACTGGTCTCTTTTTTTGGTTTGTACCATCCGTTCCCACCTCTGTCTTTGCAGTTGTCAAAAATAGCTGTGGATTTTTTTTTTTTTAAGTGCCTGAGAGTTTTGGAAACCCATTACCTACTAATTTTAAGGGGAATTGGACAGCTATCTCTTTGAAAACCTAGGGTGTTTTCACCATTCCATGCTTGCTCTTCCCTCTTCTCCCAGCAGTCCTATTTTTAACGCAGGGAGGTCAGCTATCATCCTGACAGATATTCAGGCTCAACAGACTTCTGGCCTGGTTTGCCTTTCTAGAGAGCATAGCTGCCAATTCACATCCGCTTTTCAGTCAGCAGCCATGAGATCAGCTGTTCCAGGCTCCGGGAAGCTCTGTGCCCGGCCAGCATCCTCCCTCTCCCCGCCGTCCACTCTGGCCGGCGCGATCCTGCGCAGCTGCGGCACGGCCGGCAGAGACCGACCGGCCCCGGGCGCCAAACCTCAAAGTCTAGATGCTGTGTCGGCGTAGCAGATGTCATCTGAAGTATTTGGGCAGCACAGGCGGGATTTCTCAGGCCAGGCGCTGGGACCGAGCCGCACGTGTAACGCAAGGGCTGCTGGGCGCGCGCCCCCAGAAGTGTGCCTTTCTCCCAAAGCCCGGCCGTGACCTCCCTGCAGGCGGCTCGGCGGGCTGATGTGAACCTCTGTGCCCTCTGTGCACGTGAACAGCCTTCTGTGCTGGTCAAGTTTTCCTCTGGGCTCCAGAAAAGAGGTCTACCTTGTTTTAATGTTTTTCCCAAAACAGAGTGTGCTGGGTAGTTCCCTCTGTAATTCCGCAGTGGCTGCGTCCTTTGGGGATGCACTGAGGCTGGGTATTTTTCTTGGCTCATGCGAGGCTCTTGGGGCCACAGCCGCCCCCCAGGGAGGCACTGCTGCCCCAGCCCCAAAGAGACGATGGGAGATGCTCACTCCTGGCCCCGCGTGCCAGCCCCACACCTACGTGCAGAGCCTGAGCAGGGCTGGAGGCTGCGTGGCACCCACCCCGTACTGGTAGGTCTCCCAGCCGCCTCTAGGTCAAAGCTGTGCTGTGAAAGCCCTTAACATTTAACTGTCACAGGTATCAAACATGCATCTTCATGTAAGAAAAGTCACAGAAGTTGCAAACCTTTGCCTCCTCTTCCAAAAGTTCTCGACTTATTTATCCTCAAGTAGCTGGTAGGTAAGGTTTATTTTGTGCAGTGGATTGTTGATACACACTCCTCACAAAGCGTTCAAAGCTCGGTGCGGGAAACAAGGACGTTCAAGTGGTTTTGAAGCAGAAGCACTGAGTCGTACGGTCACCCTGTGGTTCCCAGGAGGGAGGTTTTTATCATGGCCCATGAAAAGCACACATGGTCTTCGATTGCAGCTCCGTGGCAGGAATGAAAAATGTAAGATGCACTTTTTTCCCCGGCCATCATTACAAGATTTAATGTGCTCAGCAAGATGGCTGGGTCCTCAGCTGGTGTCAGTTGGAGAAGTATGTGAAGCGGTGGAGCTATGTTGGTTGGTAGCAGCTGAGAGTCATGTGGCTCTCCCTTGTTTTGATTTTTCACATCTCCTTCCTTCGGGGTGCCAGGACAGTGTTTTGGCTATGGAAAGCAACAAGAATGAAACCCGATGTTACTGAACCACCCTGGCTGAGTTGATGCATGGTGACCAGGTTAACCTGTAGGTCCCGTGGCTGGGTTGGGTAATAGGAAACACCAAGTGCTTCAGCATCCTCTATTAGCCTGTCCAGCTGGAGTGATTTCCTCCTCTTGCTTTTATAGACTCTTTCTTTTTAAACTAAGAAATATTTTAGCAGTTAAAAAGAACTGCTCCACACATGCACACATAAATCTTTGTGGACTTTTTCAGGCTATGCTTTAATGATAGTGTCCCCTCAACTATGTAAAGATCTATTAATCTTGAGTCAAACTATTAGACAGTCACACTAGAGTGGGTTTGGAATTAAAGAAAAATGAAATTAGTTCATGCACTGTAATTCCAAGTGCCTTTGCTGTAATGTCCATGTACCTAGGACACATGTTTCATCTTAGCCTGAGATTTTAGTTCATCTCAAGTAGCCCAGTGAGGACTGGAACCGGGTCCGTAATGCTGGATCTTCATTGACAAAGTCAAAGCACCGTCTGCTGCGAGCTCCTGAGCAAGCACCGCGCATGTGGGAGTCACCACATGGCAGTGCTGCTGTTGCTGTGGTGGCTGAGGTCAGGGCTCCACTGCGCCAGGACCCCAGGAAGGAGGGAGCGGGGAAGCATCCTGGCCAGAGAGGCACCGGAGGTATGGCACGGGTCTCCTCACCGCTGAGGCTGAGGCAGAGCGGCACGGTGGCACTTCTTCCGGAGTCACACAGCCCTGATTGCCAGAGTCCTGCTCCCGTGGTTTAAACCACAAGACCATCCTTCTTCTACATGCATGAAAGTCATCCTCCTGACGTGTGCAAGTAGTGTGTGGTATGCTGTAAATTATAACCTTACCCGGCCAGTAACCATTTTCCTGGAGAAGTAGTTTTTTCCATTTTGGTGATGTAAACGCCTTGCTGAGAGAGAAGAGATGCTGTGCACACCCCTGGCTGTGAATCTCGTGGTACCTTCAGTCCCACAAACTTAGGTGGCACGTGGCAAATGTACTTCATCAAAATGTGCAGCTTTTAACCAGTAGGTAGCTAAAGTTTCAGTTGGGAAACCACAAACCAATAGAGTATAGTAACGCGGGAGATAGGGGGAGAAGCACAGCCGTGTACTGTAATTACAGTCCAAGAGGCCATCACTGGCAGACAAAATACCACAGTCTGTGGTGGCAGCGGGAAGCCACAGGCTGGGACAAAAACGTGCTTGTTTGCACCATAAACATCTCTGCTGCAGGGGCCGGGTGGGTATTTGCATCTCTTTCGCAAGCTAAACAAAACCAAACGGCTGACTTCACGCGGGGCAACTCCGGGTTTTACTCACTGATTTCCAGCAGGAGGAGAAGGCTCGAGGAGTGTACGGCGTTGTGGGCAGATTTGTGTGTTTTCTCCAAATAGCCCCATATCCTAGGGATAACAGTGATAGAAAATGCTAGGGCATCTGCAGCAGTGGATGATCACCAGTAGAAAATACCCAACGTTAAGAGTTTGATACATGTTAACACTGAATATTTTGACAAGGACCAGTAGGAAAAAGCAAAGAGAGGTGTGCATTTCACTTTTTCAAGCAGGCCTCTTAGATTTTGGCAGCAGTGAAAATGTTTACATTACTCTTGTATTTCATATGTGATGTATAACTTCTTTGAAAAGTTTCTGCAGTGTGAATCAGCCAGACATTCACCTCGGGATGTGACAGAGAGGCAGCTCTCGCTTCTAAGCTGAAAAGAGGGTTAGTCAGTGGTATGAAGTAATTTAACTGAAGAAGTTCATCATTTCTTCTGAGCAAAAGCCCTTAAGAATCCCGTATGTATAAACACTACCGGGACTTTCTGTGAAGGTGGTTTTGAATTATACTAGCTAGCTGGCTCTCTGCAGTCAGCCAGAAAGAGAAAGCACTGAATAACAGAATGAGTGAAAAGTACCACAAGGGGGTTGGCAGGAAAAAAATCTATTCATGTGAACTCTATGGATTTTGATAACAGTTTGTGATAAAGTTTCTTTTGAAATATAAAATTATCTATGAATTTGTTACAATTTGCAAAAATGATGAAAATTCCCTTGAAAAGCATTTTTTGTTAAGGAGCTGTTTGAGTGACTTCTAATTTTTTTTATTTCAATGACATTTTTCAGCTGTTTCTGTTAAGGGCAGCGATAAGGTCTGTACACTCGACTGGTACTAAAACCACCGCTGGTTGTGTAACCACTAGCTTAATTAAAAAGTAAAATAAACACGGTTATAATTGCCTGTTTTCACACCCCAAAAATCTCTACTTTTTCGATTGAAATTTTTTGATTGAAATTTTATATACTTTTTTTTTTTTTGTCTGAAGATGTATCATTTCTGACGACCTTGGAAAACATTCCTTCAATCCTGCAGTCAGGAAGCATTAAATCAATCAGAGGCGTTTGGTTTCTGACTCAAACCATAGCTTTTTTACAGAAGGCTTAAGACATGTAAGAAACTGTATACAGAGAAACACCAGTGCCCTCACGATGAACGCAACCTCAGTGGTCTGAAATCGAGCAACTCAAACTCAGGAAATTCCCCACCATAAATCTAATCTCTAATGGCCAAAATTATTATGGACATGCTTCATTTGTGAAATCCTTTTTTTCATTCCTTGTTAAACAGAAATATTTACATGTTGCTCTCTGGTCTGTTTTAATTGGTATCATACTGCATCTCAGTGCTGGTATGCAATGCAGGTTAACTTAATCTTACCAGAGCAACTTCTGGCATTTCCTAATTTTGGAAGCCTTATTTTTTGAACTTACCATTACATCATTTTAGTATCATTTACATTTACTCTAAAACATCTATATCCAAATTTTGCTGATTTTGTTCAATCCTGCATCCTGCTCATTTTTCCCAGTATTTTAATAAAAAAAAAAAAAAAAAAGAAAGGCCAGAGAAGGGTCAACCTTAGAAAAAGTCTGCTCTGCTCTTTGAAACTGAGTAAGCTGAACCACAAAATAAACCACTGTAAAAAATGAATGATGAGATGAGAATACCTTTGCATAAATGGCACATGGGAGGAACAAACTTGTCACAAAACCATCCAATTGCTTCTAACCACAAGGTTTTAACACTAGCCGGCAGCGCTGTTGATACAACTGTTCTTAACACATTTGGAAAATATTCTTAATATTCAAACACTCTCTTTCCTAACCTAAAAACCCTAATGCAAGAAACCAGGCACCAGTAGGAGACTCAATGTTAGCCTGACTGAATTTCAGAACAAAATTCTCATTGAGTTCAAGCTTGCATGGTCTCCAAACTAACAAAGAATAAGAGCAAATAGGTCTGTAATGCAAAACAATCCTAATGTACTAAATTAGTATTATGATGGAAGATTTTATTTGTTTGATGTGCTTCATGGTAAAGAAATGCCTGTCTCTTTTCCTTGAGGCTGCGGTGTAGAAACAGAGAAATACAGTAACCTTGCATAGGTCTAACTATCCTACTTTTTTTAATGCAATTTTACAGCTATGCTTATTTCCAAACTAAAAGTAGTTCTGACTTTTCTTGGGTAGATTCCATATTTTTCTAGAAAATGAGGTGCTTAAAAATTAAATTTCCTACTTTTCATTCCACAGTATTCTGATATTTTCCTGTTTTTCTGGATGTAGTTACAGATTTAACATTATAGCGCATTCATCTGGATAGCTATAAAAATGAATGAAAAATATGAATATGAAATGTAAAATGGGAATATGACCTTGCAATTCCCATTCTGTGTTGTCCGACTGCCCCCCAATAATTTGCTGAATTTGACTGTGGAGGCTTATTGGGATGGGTAGTGGCATTTGTTGTGTCTCTGATCCAGATGGCCGAATGGGGTGATGATGAAGCCATCTCTTGTGAGGCTGGCTCCCCCCTCCTGTCACTCCGGTGTCCCCCTGCCAAAGCTCAGGGGTTGCTTCTGCATCAGGCTGCTGTAAACGAGAGAAGATGAGGGGGCTGTCCACGAGATAATAGGGTACTGCAACATTTAATGTTTCCATGCCTTGAGTACAAAAGCCATTTATTTAATTTCTGTGTTTTCATGGTTCCTATAAAGACAGGAAACACTCGGGTCAGACGCTTCCCACAATTAGGAGGCAAGCAGGCTAAGGGACCTCTGTCTCGCTTTGACTCCTCTCGCTGGGGTTTACTCACCAGGGAGTACCCTGCCGCTTTGCTCCGTGATGTGTAAGAAAGATACTAAATATAAGGACTCTACCTGAAAAAAATATGCTGTGTCTACTTATTTTAAGGTAAAAAGAGGGTCATACGCTTGTTAGAGTTGGTACCTGGGTTGCTCAAAAGCGTATATAGAGGTGCAGGTTTACAGAGATGAAAAGGCTGCTTTTGGGGGACCAGCACCCTTTTACCCCAGGCGGATGAGGTAGCACTCTTTATTACCCTGCCTTGTCGGCGTGGAGAGAACCCTGAGCTCATAAAAGATTAATGCCCATCGGCTGCATCCCCTCCTGGGAGCCCCAGCCCTCCATCAGCCAGGTGCCCACTGCGCCCAAGCCAGCAGGGCAGGGGCTTTGCAAGGTGAGGTCCCAGGCAGGGAAAGGGTGCGAGGGGGAGCTGAGCAGCAAAGCGCCTCTTCCAGCTTCAACAGCCCGGCCAGCATCCAGATCCCAGGCCCTGAGCCACCAGGCCACACAGAGACTAGTCTAAATTTCATGCACTTTCCTCAAATGGTGATGTAATTTATAACTTATCCAGAGCAGACAAAAGTTAATGACTAAGCGGCTTGTTTCAACTCACGCCAGTCATGCTATCAGCTTTGTTCAGCATCAAACGTGGCTTTCATCAGGGCTGGGTAGGGGGGAATGAGGGCATCACCGTCTCTGTCTCTCGCTCCCATCAAATGCATGTCACACACTCGTGTGTCGAGCGCAGTGTTAGAAATAGCACGGGCATGTATGGCTGTGCTCCTCCAGTGTCGAGTAACAACCTTTGCATGCTTGGTGAAGGGAAGGAAACAGCAAGGGAAAAGGGGAAATGAAAATAAGTAGAGAAAAAATCCCACATAAAACCAGGGAGAATATTAGTAAAGTGGAGCTTATGATTCAGTTTTCTAACCGCAGCTTCAAGGTCCCCATTTGTGAACAGGATGTGACTTAATGCTCTTGTGGGGACCATCTACCAAAAAAAAACCCAACAACCAAACATCTCTTTGCCACTCATGGAGAAAAGTATCAATTTCTGCTTTTTATGAAGAAGAGACAGATGGCCATTTTCTGTGTATTTAGATCAGCAATCAGAGCAATCATGAAAGCCAAACTTCTGTTATCTCCTTGGGTGAGTTCATCCTTCTGAGCCCTTCAAGTCTAATTCTGTTTTGAAAAGTAAAAATCCCCATGCGTGCTCAGCACACCCTTTCCATTGGTATATTTATATTTAGAGTTACAGCAAATTCTCAGTACAAAATGCATATCATCTCCTGTATTGTTATCCCATTTCTGTCAGCCTGCAGACCCAGCAGGGAAGCTGGGCTCTTTCGCTTTACCAGTGCAACCATTAACCATTGCAAGTGCAAACGATCAAATGATGGCAACTGAAAGCATTACTGCCTGCCAGTTGAAGGGTCTTAACATGTGCACGCCATCACTGCAGAACCGGGTGACTTGCTGAACTTCAGCTCTTGTGCAGGTTGCTGTAACCTCAGCTGACAAGCAATCGCTCACTAAGCCTCTGCAGTGTAGCTGTTAGCTGTTGCCCAGCAAGAGTTGAAGCCCCCCGATGCCCCACCTTTGCAGCCCAGGTCATGCACTCGGTTATGCAGATGCTGCTTTGAGCACCAGGTTTGTTGCTGCCTCTTGCCCTCTCTGTAGCATCCAGCCCTTCTCTTGCTTGAGCCTGATGTGCCTGAGAAGCCAAGCGGTGGGGAGTTGAACTGCAAGAGAAGGTGATGAAGCTGCTGTGTACTGGAGAGTAGACTTTCTCCTGTAAAATCTTCCTCAGGCTGAAGGTGCTCAAGAATGACAATCTGACTAGCCAAGGGCAAGTGCCACAGCTCTGCATCCATGGCCCAGGACTGTCCTTTGCAGAACAGCTTGAAAGAGTAGGGTGAGAGGGTGAGGGTAAATTGAGAAAAAATTCTGGAAAAAAAAGCACTGAAGCATAAGAGGTTTCAGCTGAATGTGAGGAAGAACTTCTTTACTTTGAGGGTGACAAAGCACTGGAACAGGCTGCCCAGGAGGGTTATGGAGTCTCCTTTGGCAATATTCAACACCCGCCTGGATGATGTCCTGTGCAACCTGCTCTGGGTGAACCTGCTTTAGCAGGGGGATTGGACTAGATGATCTGCCGAGGTCCCTTCCAACCCTTGCCATTCTGTGATTCTGTGAAAAGCCACCTATGTGTGTTTATTTGGCAGTTCATTGGTTCAAAACTTGAAGTGGCTTTTCTGTGCCATAGGCAATTACTAAAGCTTCCTCTTAAAAGGAATCCACAAACTCATTTTGAGTACGTTTGTCACTGCCTGCTGGGTACCTCAAAAGCCCAAAGGACCTTGAAGCTCAAGAACTGCATGTGAAAATTAACTGGAACAGCACTGAAAAAGGATATTTGCATGGGAAGATTTGCAGAATTACTGTGTGAGATGACTGGTTGGTGATGGGCTCTGTCAGACCTGGTTCTGACCCAGGTACACAGGAGAAAGTAGGGCTGGGATCTCAAGAAGTCTTTGGCATTGAAAAGCTTGGACCGCTTCTGCCTCAACAGTATGCATAAACCATTCCTGACAGATTTCTGACTATGCTGTACTAAAAACTGATAAAGCTCAGGAAGAATCTCTATAAAAACCCATACAGAACAGCATAAATCCTCCTCTTTCTACCTTTTTTCATACCTCTTATTTTGTAAGAAAACAGTCATTTTTCTCTCCATTGGGATTTTTGTCTGCAAGACATCCTCATACCGAAGTCAATGTGAGTTTGACAAAGTAATCAAAGCAGACAAGAATCCAGTAGACTTTGAAACACCGTTGTATACAGTGGCGGCCTGAAGGGAAGCTGTCTTTTCTGGTTCCTCTTATGATGTATGTGTATGCAGCATAGCTAAATAAGAAGTCATTTGTTTACTGTTTTTTAACAGTTACTGCTGGGTGGACACCTAACCTTTCTCCAGTTGGTGCCACAGATAGAAAGTGCTGTATAGCACATATAAGCTCTTTTTTTCCTGGCCAACTTTTACAGTCCAGCAGTGGATGGATCAAATCTGTTGTTTTATAAGTAGTTTTCTTTATTGGTCGCACAGAGTTATCTAAAAAGTAAGCCAGGCCATAGGGCACCTTTTGAAGTAAGTGTAGAAAGAAGACCTGCTACACTTGCAGCAGTGACTTAAAATATGAAAGCTCAAGATAAATCTTTATGATCAAAGCTGTTGAACTTGCCACTGTGTTATTAAAGCTGCCTATACTCTTACTGCAGCAGTGCCAATGGAGCACTGTACTCCTCAAACCTGAGTTCCTCTCGGTCTTCAAATACATGGATCCTCCCAATGCTCTCTGGGTGATAAGATGCTCACTCTTCATTTAGTAATCCCCATAGATTTATAAAGACAAACAATGCTTGACCAACTCAGTATCCTTCTATGCTGAAAGGAATAGCATGTTGGGTGGGGAGACAGCAGTGGATATAATTTAAACTGACTTTGGCGAGGCTTTTGGCACTGTCAAATAGCATCCTCATAAGCAAACCGGTAAGTATGGACTAGGTAATGGACAGTAAGACAGTTTGAACAATTTGCTGGCTCAGTGAGATGGCTCAATAACTAGGCTTAAGGGATTGTGATCAGTGGCATGAAGTCCAGCAGAAGGCCAGCCGCTAGTGGTGTATCCCAGGGGTCCATACTGGGGCCAATACTATTTAACCTCCCCATTAGTGACATGGATGATGAGGCAGAGCACACTCTCAGCAAGTCTGCAGATGATACAAAACTGGGAGGGGTGGTTGATATACCAGATGGTTGTGCTGCCATTCGGAGGGACCCAGACAGGCTGGGCAGCAAGAAATGAGCCTCATGAATTTCAACAACAGGAAGCGCCAATTCCTACACTTGGAGAGGAGCAACCCCCCACACCAGTACAGGCTGAGGGCCAGCCAGCTGGAAAGCAGCTTGGCAGAGAAGGACCTGCAGGTCCTGGTGGGGAACAAGTTGAACACGAGTAACCAACTGTGTGCGCTCTTATGCCAACAACATGCTGGGCTGCATCAGACAGAGTGTTGCTAACAGGGTGAGGAAAGTGGCCTTTCCTCTCAACTCAGCACTGGTGAGGTCACATCTGGAGCGCTGTGGCCAGTTTGGGTTCCCCAGTACGTGATAAACAGAGACATACTGGACCAAGTCCAGTGAAAGGCCACAAAGACGGTTAAGGGACTGAAGCATCTGCCTTACAAGGAGAGGCTGAGAGAGCTGAGTCTGTTCAGCCTGGAGAAGAGCAAGGCTCAGGAGGATCTCATCTATGGGTATACATACCTGAAGGGAGGGTGTAAAGAAGATGGGGCCAGTCTCTTCCCAGTGGCGCCCAGTGGCAGGACAAGAGGCAATGGGCACAAACTGAAACACAAGAAATTCTGTTTAAGCATGACATTTTTTTTCTTTTCCTGTAAATTTGATTAAACACTGGAACAGGGTACCCAGAGAGGTTTCGGTGTCTCTGTCCCTGGAGATGTTTAAAACTGGGCTGGACATGGTCCTGAGCAACCTGGTCTAACTGACCCTGCTTGACCAGGGGGGGTTGGACTAGGCAGTCTCCCATCCAACCTCAGTGATTCTGTGACTCGGTGAAGCCACACCTACACCATAATGTTGACACAGACACTAAAATAAAGTATAAAATACTGTAGTGTCCAATGTACAGGAAGGAACTAAAATTCTAGATTTGGACCCTACAAATACCAATATGAGGCCTGAGAGAGCAGGGTGGCTCAGACTGGGATTCACAGCAGTCAGTGTATTGACATTCCCATGCTCCCACCTTGTATGCATGTCCTGGCTCTCTGGTTGAAGAGATTTCTTCTGCAAACTGCAAAGCAAAAAGAAATGTTGAGATTCATTGAGTCAGGAAAACCTAGCAAGAAGAAGCATGGCTCATCATGGCTAGGGTGCTCCTTTGGTGAGGGAGAGCCCTGAGTTTGGGTTCTTACAGTAAGGATGCACAGCACAGAAATGGTCTGGGAACAGTAACTAGAACTGAAGCATCCCTTTCTCAGGTGTCTGTATTGCTGGGTTACTGGGTCTTGTTTGCCCTCCTTCTTTGGCTACAGCTCTGCATGGTCAAGCGGCCCAGCTCCAGTGAGAAGGGCACGGGCAGATCCTTTTTCTCAAAAGCCTGTAATTTTGTTGAGAATCTTTCTGGGAAGCAGAGATGTACATTTGAACCCTCCCAGGATGAGGTGGGCATCAATCCCAGATCTCCCCTTCTCTGGACAAGTGCTTTAGCTGCAGAGAAGCAGGGCAACTTCTGTCCTTTTGAAGGAAAGCTGCAGTGTCTGCTGTGTTTTTCAGGGCAGTAATTCCTTTCGTTGGGTGTCAGCTCTGCCGAGGATGCTGGACAACATCTCAGGAAACCAGGTCTGAGACCTGATTTGAGTTGTGGCATGTGAGAGAGGTATGATTGCAGCAAGTCTTTTTTTTTACCTAGATGGCCACCTGAGTACCATATGCTTGAAAGTCCCTCTTAAGGTCTCGGAAGGTGTTTTGGGTTTTCTTTTCTTTCTTCCCCAGATGTGTACAGGCCCTGGTGAATATAAGCCTTGGGGACAAGTAGTGCATCATATTAGATTTAGAGCAGGTAGGAACAGATACCATTGTCCTGCACATCTGGCAGATGTTCAGATGCCCCCATTCTATTCCCAGGTACTTTGGTCTGTATTGGGAACAAGCCCATCAAATTCAGCCCACAGTGCCTTTTATCCCCTTATTATTCCTCAATTCTAACCCACAAGACATTTCAAACATTAGAAATGGTTCAGTGCATAATGGTTTTCAAAAACATGCTGTATCTCTGTCTAAATGAGAAAAATAAATATCTAGGGAGCTTTTGCACATGTCAACAGTACTCAATGAAGCAATATGTGTAGGCAGCACTGGAAACAGTGACAAAGTGAGTATCTGTGCATAACTTGGTAATAATATCATCACCGTCTAGACAACTCAACAATTAGCATCCAGACATACCGAAGCCTTCTTTAAGAAGTCTCCAACAATAAAAAAATATGCCTCCATGGGGAAGAAAGCCACAGCTCTCTCTCTGCTACCTTGCACATGCACATTCAAGTTTAATTTCATTTAAAAGGTTGCTTTCTAAGATGAGCCGCTTTTCTCAAGGCCACTGCTGAGTGCATGTTTGCAAAAACTACAATTGATGAAGATCTTCCTGTTAAAACATCTGCTTTAATATTCTCTGTGTGTAGCAGTTGCTAGACAAAACTCTGTCTGATATGGCAATTCCCTTGCACTTCCTGGGCCGCTCCTCCTTTTTTGTTTTCTTTGAAAAATCTTATCTTCAAAACTGCACCAATATTGGGGAAAATTCAGGAAAAATAAAGGCTTTCTGCGCAAGGCTATGCCTTCCAGTGAGATATCTTTAAAAGCCCTATCCCAAGATTTGACTCTTCTCTAATGCACAAGCCCAAGTCTGGTCTCACTTCCTGATTTTTGTCTGGCCACCAAAGACAGCCATACTATGCAAGGGTAAGCCCAAGGCAAAGGCAGAATGATGCCCTCAGATTTTATTGATGCAGGAGTTTTATTGTCTGTGCTGCAGACTTTGTTCTGGAAGGGTACAGGCAGAAATGGCATTAGATCCTTCTTATCCAGAGGATAGACATACAGAGGGAGGCAGAAAATTCTGCAAAAGCCCAATGATTCCAACTGAAGGCAAGGCTCTTTCTACCTCTTGGCCTTGCTAAGGGCCACGTGCGCTGCAGCTTTCAGGGAGCCTTTGTCAACAGGGCCCTGTTCTGGCTGCGGGCACCATGGACCCTCCTGGAGGGGTTAGGGCTAGGCACCACAGCTGCTGTGTGGAAAAACTCATGCCGCCTAGGAATGCGGTGAGGAGTCCCTGTTTCACATTTAAAGGGGTGAATGAGCGTGTGTGTGATTGCCAATGACATCAGCAGTGCCTTCATCGCAGCAACTGGTAGCAGTGATGGCTAAGACATGTTTTTCTTCAGTGGTCAAACGCCAAGACAAACAGGAATGATTTAAGTCATCACTACCTTTCCATCCCACGTAAGCCAAACTGTGTTGGAAAACAGAGCCCTGACGTGCCTTTAGCCCCTTGGTGGGTTGCAAGCCAATCATGGAGTTGGCTTTTAATTCTTCCTTGCTGGAAGGACCAGCCTCAAAGCGAGGAGTGCTCAAAGTGTGAATCAGACTCTGATGCAGCTCTGAGTGCATCTGATAGCTTCATAGGTCCTTTTCCCAGTGAGCAATATGAGCAATATGAGAAATAACCCAAAGATGTAGAAAGGTCATCAGAAGATGACAGGGTGGTAACAGAAAGACATTTCTGTCCAGTACTTCCCACACTGACATAAAATAGGAGCAGGGTGAAGTGGTTCAGACTAAACTGGTAGTTGCCCCTGAAGTTTTTGGAAGTGGGAGAAACCATGTGCCACATTTTTTCAAGTCTGTTAGCACTGTCAATGTCTCCAAGGTAGACAGGGCTTAAAAAATATGTTTCTTCCTTGGGCAGTTCAGCCTGACTGCAACATCCATGGAAATTCTACACTCATGAAATCAGGAGGGTCAATAGTTGAGCTAAGTATGTCTAAGGTTTGTTTATGACTAGGAGAAAAAACATGCGAGTGAAACTCCCACCCCGAGTTCTGTAGATGACATGAACATTTTGTTGAAATGTCTTTCCACACCCAGTGGTAAGGAAAAAAACACTGGTCAATATTTCAGACGTTCAGACTTAGGAGGGGATAGGACTCACCAGCACTTGCCATGCTCCAGCCTGAAGACAAGTTTAGATGTGTCATCAATGATGGGCTCGGGTAGCCCGTGAGATAACTCTGTGTGTGTGTGTGTGTATGTGTATGTCCATGGGGCAAATGCCCTCCTGACCACCTATGGTCAGCTAACTGCTGATTATTTTCCCTGCAAATGAGAAAACACAAAATCTTCTTCGGTTCCCCCGAACAAGCGGGATTTTTTCCTCGCTGCCTGGGAATCCACGTGCCACACATTTCTGCAGGTACCTCACTTGCAGCGCGGGCTGAACATAGCCCTTACTAACAAGCATCCGTGGTCCTCTGGAGAGAGCCAGCAACTGCAAGAGGTGTAGGGGTGTTTGCACTGAGTTTCATTAACCCTTTTCACTCCCCTGGCCTCCTGGTTTACCACCAGGTCACTCCGACCTGTAATTAGCTGTGCTCGTTTCCCTTAAGGGAGCAGGTCAGGCCATTGAAGAGGAGCCTGAAACCATCATGGCAGTATAGATGTCCACTTATCTTGGGGAATCCAGGCCTGTGGCTGCTATGAAGAGAGGCATTTCCCTCACTGACAGTCGCCCACCCCTTTCTGCTTTCACATTCGGTGAGCGGTTCTGCAGGAGGAGAGGGAGAGGGGGTTACGGCTGTCACGACAGGTGGCTGCTCCTATCTCACCCCTGATCCAACTTGCCCTTTCCAGACCAAGTACCTTGTGGTTTGCTCAGCCACTGTATTTTTTTCAGAGGGTGTCCTCTGGTATGCTGCAAGTTATTTTTGTCACGACACTTTTCCATGTCTTGAGAGAGGCAGTTTTCTTTGCAGGAATTTTTTTTTTTTTTGTCTGAGTTTCATTTTCATTGTGGTTTGCTTAGGCTTTAATATGTACGTCAATTCTGACAACACGTTGCCTTCTCTTTTCCTCATTTGAAGTCAGAAATGTCAGCCTGCAAAATGTAAAGCAGTAATTGCACAGAGAGCAGCTACCGTCTTACAAAAGCTCCTTTTCCCTCTTGATGAGGCCGGTGGTGTCCTGTACCGCATGTTGCTCCCCAGGCTGGTGGGCTGGTGTATGTCAGGGGCCTGGCGCTGCCTGAGCATTCCTTCCCCAGGCTCCTCCAGAAGCCTCCTTGTGTGGCATGGCTGGATGCTCTTCAACAGATCGGCTCAGGACTCACTCCAGAAACTGTGTTCAGTGTTGCTCTGGAAATGAAGGCCTTGCTGATCAAGTATTAGGAAGGAGGCGGCCCAGGCTCCTGATTAACCTGATGAACTTCACGCACCTGAAGCCGAGTTTCTCAGGCAGCAAGATAATCCTTCACCTCAAGGGAGTGCAGACGCTGACTCCAGTTTCTCTGGTGGCTCTGAGGTGCTTCGTGACATGTGGGGAAAAGAAGAGTGAATTCCAAGTGCGGTTGTCCCATTTGGGGGTTTAGAGAGTGTGAGAGCTGAAGCAAAAAGCAGTGAGGTTATCTGTGTGTCTAACAGGGGCAGTAGGTAAGAGAAGCCCTCCATGCTAGTGCTGGCTTTTGGATGTCGAAGCAGCCCTGGAATGCTTTCCCCGATGTCGGGAGAAGCATGTGTCTTGGCCACTGATCTGAAGTCTTTTTTCAGGGAAATGCTCTAGTCTGGAAAATTATTATACTGCTTCACAGACATATTTGTGAAATCAGAACATCACCACGTAGGACATTATTTCATCTCTGCATACCTTCAGACTTTCCCCCTAGACCATTTAGGGAACACTTTGGACAATGCAGAAGCCTCTGAGGAGGCCAAAGGAGGGCAGGGAGGCAGGGAGGAACACCGCTTCCCAACTCCAAGTGAAAACAGTGGCCCTATTCCACTGGCCTGAAGAAAAGAAGGAAGGAGACACTGGGCTTAGCTTCTTTTCCACTCCTGGGTGATGTGCAACCAGCCGTTGCATTCACAGTCTTTGGGGAATGCAGTGCATGCTTTAATTCATCGTGGGCTGCTTCTCTGGGAGATCAGGTTGAGAGAAGGGAGGGGGTGGGTGAAGCAACTCCCAGGCCAGGCTTCCAAACAATCAAAGCACAAAGACTTCCTTGAAAAGCTCCTCATTAGAGAGCTGTTTGAAACTTAGCTCATCCGTGCAAGTAAAGGATGGAAAACTCCTTATCAATTCTTTCAGCACAGCTTGCAAAAAAGAAAAAAAAAAAAGCCCTCACAACTGACTCATGTTCCTTTAAGAGGGGTTTCCTATCAAATCCCTTGTGAACTGAGTTGCTGAAGGCAGCAGATTCCAGAAAAACTTCTTTCACCGATGGATACAATTCATCCTATTAAAAAAAAAAAAAAAAAAATAACACTGGCTGTCCTGACTTGTGTAGGTGGGTGAGAAAATGTTAACAGCTGCGCTCACGAATCTCCACTGGAGGAGCAAGCTGCCAAAAATACTTGTACTGTGAACAACTGTTCTAAATTTGGTTACCTGCTTTGTATTACTCAGTAGCCAGGCTCTCTTCTTGCTCTTATCCTATTAGATACGTAAAGCACAAACACAAACCCCCTTCTATCAAAGACAGATGACTCCACAACCTGTCATCAGGAAGCCGGGGAATGGCAGTGTTTGCTATGCAATCAAGGGTTTGCAGCGTTTTTGACAAACGAGGAGGAAGAGACTCATTTGGCACCGGGGGAGGCTCTGATGGCAGCCCTGGGGGAGAGCTGAGCCTGGGGGTGACCGGCCCTGCTGCTGAGGTGCTCTCTCTTCCCTGAGACTGGAGCCCCTGATCCCGCTCCTCCGTCCCTGCAGGAGTGGGGAGAGATGGTGGGTGGCCGCCTCACCCTGCAGAGCCCCCGCTGCCAGGGGCATGCGGACACCCCCATCTTGGTCCTTGGGCCCTTGTGCGATGGATCAAGCGCGCCCAAATACACCCCTTTGGGCTGAGCTGGAGGTCTCATGCCAGCACGAGATAGGTTTGTCTTCTCACTGATGGAGGAGGACACTTGTACCTTACCCCCACTGAAAGGTGGTGAGCTACCCTCCCATTCATTACCCAGAGCACTTCCATTTCACTGCTGCCCAGTGCCCTCTGGTTTGTGACTCTGGCTGCGAGCTCGCTACAGCAGAGATGGTCTGGTATGGGGGTATTCGTGCGATGCCTGATATGCTGTGTCCTCATATTTGACTGGGAATTGCCCTCATGCCCCTGGGCAGCTCTACCAGTACTAAGGGATTGCTGAGTTCACAGCAAAACATAACTTCTTCCTTTTTTTGAAAAATCATACTTCGCCACTGAGATACAGTAACTGTTTTTGCTTATGGACCGCATCTTTAGCCTGTTTTTTTTTTTTTTTTTAAACGTAGCCTGCAATTTTCTGGATGAAATGCTTTGCTCTCAATTAACTGTAGATGCAATTTAATGAGTAGGCCAAACGGTGATAGTTAGGCACGTAACCAACATCTAGAATGTGCAGGATTAGTGGCTTAGTCAAGACCCCTTAATTAAAATGAGGTCATTCAGTCCTCCCTTCTCTCTTCGTGCAGATGATGTATGTTTAATACCGAGCACTTGCTGATATGTTATTAGGACCACATAAGCTGTCTATTAAGTACCAGGGAAATTGCGGCTTTGATGTGTCAGGTACCTAATGAAGATGAAATTCAGGCTGGGAGCGGTATCATGTCAGAGTGCAGAAAAGATCTTTCTGCAAGCTTTGCTCAGTCTTTCATGCAAAGCTCATTGCTTCCTGTCAGTAAACTCTCTAGGACAGCCACAGAAGCTGCCCCTTTAAGGAGCACCAACACAGTTTTCAGATACTCTGGATCGCAGGAGCGGCTGTTTGCAGGACCCCTTGAGCATCTCTCACCCCTCCGTAACGCCGCTCGGGGAATGCCCTGTCATCGGCACATTTCTTACATGAAATTTGGAACAGCTCTTCCCAAGTCTGTAGTGCTCTTGGCCAGTGATTGGTAGCTAATGTTGTCCTAAACAGAGTCCAACTTGGCAAGCACTGTTTCTCCCATTTAACTTTATTCTCTCTTTTTGGAGATGCCATTTGTCCCATCTCTGGAGCAAAGCAGGGTGGGCAGGAGTTGATCTCTCCTACCTACCTGTCTGGAAGGGACATGTCCCCCCTGAACTCATCATCCAAGCTCCCTCTGTTGTCAATGAGGAGGAATAAGCATGGGCAATTCATCTCACCTGTCCAGGACACCTGGCTTGGGCCGGGGTAGAATGACCCCTGGCAGAGTCTTTCTCTCCTTCTTGCTCCCCAGGAGGGGACCTGGACTGTATGCGTAGCTTTGAGCATGAGGTCAGATGTTGGCTGAAGTGGTGTGTACTGATGCATGCTGCAGGTAGCTGCAGCTCAGCAGGGCATAAAGACCTTCCTGATGGGACAGCGGGGCCGTGCCCCAGTTACTCCAGCTGGGAAGGGGCACAGCTGGGGCTGCCACAGGTCCTGCCTGGGTCTGGTGGTCCTGGCCAGAAAGCTGCCCCTCTGGTCCTAGAGCAGGGGGCAATGGATCTTGTTGTGTCTCTCAGTAACATTGTGGTTAGGGCTTCACATCTCTTGGTCACTCATGACAGGGTAGGAATTGTGCGTGTGCATGTGCTGGAGAGGAGAAGAAGAAAATTCAGGCATTGTTCAGTGTTACAAAATTCCTGTGTGGTGCTTAGAAAATGCTCATACTGCAAAACTCTCAGACTTGTACAAATTTATCAGCCAATGCTGTGACAGGATCAGCCCAATCACTAACCTGCTTCTGATGTCATCACCACCGATGTACATCAGGAAATAACTCCTCTGATGCTGGTAGGTTTGTGCCATGCTGATGCTGGGTTTGCTAAAAGCCATGCAACACACACACAAAAAAAGGAAAACCCAAACCCAGTGAGATTGGCGCAGGTCACCAGGACCTACAGTAGTGCAAGTTAGACCAGTGGCTACATCTCTGTGGTACATGCCGTGCCCAAGAGTAGTGGTTTGGCTTTGGGTCAGCAGATGTGTGATCCTCAGCTGTGTCTGAGCTGCACTTAGTTCACCTTGGAAACTGGAGGACTGATGGCCCTGTGCTACGCTTACCCCTCCTGGCCTTCCGAGCATCAGCCTTGTGGCCCATCTAATTTACACTCATATGCTTCTGACCTTGGGGAGGTATTCCAGCTCCCGGGGATGCCACCCATATTTTCTGTCCCTGGGTACGTCCTAGCAGGCGGGGACCTCTTAGCAAGTACCCAGACTAAGCCTGGGCATGTCTTCACATGGGACAGACTCCCACCTGGGGACATGTTTTGGACCGCTTTACCCAGCAGTCTTGGTAAAAGTCTGGCCTGCAGGAGCCAAATGCAACCTGCATATTAGGTATCTGTGGGAAAACCTTGCGTTACGCGTGTGTATGTAAGGAAGCAGGCAGGTTGGCACTCTCCTGATCTGGTACCAGTGAGTTCAGTGTCAGATGAAGATAAATGGCAAGAAGGCAATCTGACATATGTGGACATATATAATCAAGAATGAGCATGCCAATTACGGGACACAAGAAGCCTCACCCTGCTGATAGTTACGGGGATGCCTGTGCCCTGCACTTGGATTTGGGGACAGCTAGGGAGATACAGACGGGCTGTGGGAAATACTAGTCAACAGATTGAATTTCTTTCATACCCATACTGGCTCTTAGACACAAAAGGGGATTCTCCTAAGATCATATCAGAGGCCTGCAGATAATTTTGTGAGTGCAGAAAGTATCCAGTACTCCTATCAGCAGCCAGGCTGCCAAAATTTGTTAATAAAATCCATGGATACAGTGACAAGTAGTGAAAAAAATACAGGTTTTTATTTTGTGTTGCCTGCCCCTCATGCCTTTACTCTTCCAGGGGAGCGTCAGGAACTGCAGGAGCTGCTACATCCCCATCCTTGGAAGAACAGCACAGGCCAGAACTGCCTTTGCTAACTTTAGTTATGCTGAGCTGAGGGAAAGTACTTTGGTCTGCAGACATCCAGCATGCAAAGGCTTTGGTTTTATTAGCTCATCACTATGTCAAGATCCTACAAGAAAGTCGTGCTACCATTATCTATACAAAATGAATTAGATGGTGGAATGAAAAGGGCTTGAAAAGGTAAAGACAGATATACGTTTAGTTTCCTAAATGTCAGAATGAGACAGCTTCTGTCTTCTGTCATGATACTTAAGAAAAATATGTTATTACTCTAGTGGTTTAATTTGTTAAAACTATTTATGTCCGCAAGACAGGCATTGTCTTCCTTGGTCTTCAAATGATCCTTAGCCCCAGAGGAAATAGGAATTAAATGAATTAAGAATTATAAAAAAAAAAAATCTTTTTTGTAAAAGATTTTGTTGGAGGGAGTGCCTGTCTGGCCAGTTTTCATTACTTGTGCAGGATGAGAAACACTAATGCTCCTTTGGGAGCATTCCTTTGGGAATGAAGGGACATGGAGAGGGAAGGGATTAGAAAAGTGAGAATGGAAAAAAAATTAAAGTAAAGATTTGATTTTCATTCGAGCACAAAAATCTACAATTGAAATTGTGCTTCCACCTCAGCAACCCTTTTATGGGATCTTGGATGCTTAGGGATGTTTGTGTAATTGCTTCTTGTAAATGATCTTCTACTCTGCAACACTTTACAGTAAACCACTTTCCTTTGCCATCTGTTATCCAGTTGTTTTAACTGGGTTTCCAGTTATTTGTATCAGTCATTTACAAGAACCTTTTTAACCTCCATAAAATGAAATAATTGAAGCCTATCTTCTTGACTCCTTTAGCATAGGGTTGATATGCGCTTTAAAACTGAGGGACTGAGGGTTAAAATTCAGTGCGTGATAAAGAAGCAGTAATTTGTAAATCAGCACTGAGCAACCTGGCATTGCCAAAATTCTTCTTTCTGAAATCTCTGAGCGTACATGTTTAATTGGAGAAAGTAGTCTGGGGGACCTGCAGGTGATTTTTCATCTCTAGATCACTTTTTGAACATGTGCCATTATCAGCCACTGGCTGGTCAATGTAAATGAATTTAGTGACTAAAAATACGGTTTGTCAAACGCAGAGGTGCTCAATGCCTTTCCAGAAAGCTGGGTTCGGCAAAAGTGAAATTTCTGAAGACTGGGAAGTGAAGAGTTAAGGCATCCTGCAGCCTGCCGGTTGGTGGGGTTGCCTTCGGGCTGTGCCCTGTCCCTGGCTGGAGCAGGCTCTGATGGAGGGCAGCTTTGAGGCCACGAGCAGGCACCAGCAGTACAACTTCACAGCAGATATAGAGTCATTTTAAGAGTGGCTGAGTGAAGACAGCCTTTTTCTCCACCTCCCTTTCCTGTTATCTACCACAACATAAAGTCCTCTGATCCTCCTCCCTTTCCCCTCACATTGGCGACATTTCCAGGTCAAAACCGACTTGCAGGTGGACGCGCTTGCTGCGGCACATGTGTAGACTGACCGACTCACTCACGGGGCACCAGAAATGGGACTCTGGGCATCTGCCATACAAGAGCCACCACAGGAAGCCCCAGATTTCAGGGCAAGAGGAGGAACGTGTAGATGTTGTCGCTGTTGGAGGAGATGACCCTGCTCTGAAGGACCATGGTGTTGGGGCTGCCCTACCACGGGTTCCCCAGGGAAAGACGTCCTCAGAATGGACACGCCGCCTGGCACGGTGTCAGGAGAGCTCTGGGCGGAGAGCCTGCCTGCCTGCCCAGTTGGGAAATGAGAAACACCAACAAGCCGCAGTCGGGCACGCTGTGGCTGCCAGGGCAGGCTGCAGGGAGGAGGTCAGGCACGGGGCACCCCAGCCCTCCCTGTCTGCGGTGTGCCCCCTCTCCCAGCCCACCCATGGCACCGTGAGGCAGGCATGCAGACAACCTCCTGTGCACCCCGTGAGCTACCCCCCTGCTTTCCCTGTTATCCTGGGGGGTGTCATTCCCTCGGGGCAGCGATGTAGGGGTATCCACTCCCCTGGTCCATTGTGCGTGGGGAGCAGCTCCCGTCGGGGAGGAGCAAGGGCTGCACTCGCCCATGATTTCGGGGGGAGCAGAGGGACGCAAGCTCGTCTTGCCTCGCTTGAAGCGCACTGGCACAGTGAGGGCTTGCTTGTTCCCGGGGAAGTGGGAATGTTAATGGGTTTGATTTCTGCTCGGGAGAGACAGTGGGAAGGAAAAAAGGCCAGTGGGAGGGAGAGTAAGAAACCCAGTGCAATTACAGGGTGACAAGTAGAGCAGGGGGGAAATCAACATGAAGACAGAGTTAGAAAAGAAAGAGAACAAAAAGGGAAAAAAGGATCTAATAAGGAATTAAATATAGTGCCTATATTGTGTCCTGGGTAACAGGCTGAGCAGAGGGGGCGCTTCGTCCATAATTCATACAGCAGGCTTCCTTTCAGCTAGGAAAACAGATTCCTTTCTTTTTAAATTGAATAACAGTTTTACAAACATGGATTACAATGACAGGCAATAAAAGCGTTCACAAACTCACGCTTGCCCTGCGGGCAGTGGGGAGGCCAGGCCCAGCAGCAGGGACCCCCATGCTCCTGCCGCCACCACCCCCTGTGGGGCCCGCCGCCCGCCACCACCGCCAGGTTTATCACACCCCATTTCTCTGCAAATAGCCGAACAAGCGTGGCCATCCTCGGGAAGAGCAGACATCTGCACCCAGTTGGATTTCACCTCAGCCAAAGAGGGCATGGAGCTGGTATGAAAACCCCATGGACAAAGAAGAAAATCAGGTTCCAGGTGCTCTGAGTTTTCTGAATATTTGTAAAAATAAGAGCAATCTTCAGTGTAAAAGCAAAGTTGTAATTTTTTTTAATTTATTTTAACCAAGCTGACATTTATCAGAGTATTTTGAGAGTCTCCGACGGTAATAAAACACACTAAGAAATTGAGCGTCACAGTGGCAAAATGCAGCATCGCTGAGATGTCCTTACAAGAACGCCTCGTCCCCGAGGGATGCCATCTTGCTCGTGTACACACAACAGCAAGTTGAATACTTGGTAGGTGAACTTCCAGATGCCTGAAGTCAATGGGAGTCTTGCTATTGACGTCAGCGGAGCCAGAGCCTCGCTCAGTAACGGGTGGCAGACATTGTGAAATATTTTCTAACTGCGTTTTGTTGTTAAACACGACTGACTTTTCTCCGTCTGTGCACGTCTCCCCTTTGCTCTACCCCGGCCCATCACATCTGAGCTGCATCCTGCACTCGCCCCTGAGCAGGGCAACCCTCCCCCCTTCCCATGGTGCTGAGTCAGCACTTAACAGGGGCGTTATTGTCCTTCAGCATGCGTTATGCAGATTATTTTACTATGAAAATGCATAATTTGGGAAGAGCATATGGTTCTGATTCAAACTGGAGTCTGCATTTGATTCTGATGTAAACAGACCAGCTTTGGACTCAGAGACTCCCACCATTTGGCAACTAGCAAATATTTCGGATCCCTTCCAGCTCTCCCGGGAGTGTATGCAAGGCTTGCCGTTGATTTCAATAGTAGCAGGCTCTAGTGAAATAGAATACTATAGAAAACAAGATATCCCTGTAATCCTTCAAATTTAGCTGTTCAATGGGAAAAAATCAGAGAGGCAAATGGAAAGAACTGAGCAGAAAAAGCACCAAAAGATCAGAAGGGGAGAGGCAATGGAGCGTGGCAGAAAAGAAGAAAGTACAGAAAAGTAAGAAAGAAAATTGGCAGGGGAGAAATATGAGGGAAGAGAGGAAGACAGGCAGATGGTACTAAAAACAAAAATAAAAACAAAAAAACAAGACAAAAGCAGAACCCAGAGACAGAGCAAAGAACTGTAGTTTTTGGTGGGTGTGGAGAAAGGAAGAAAGAGGAAGTAAAGCAGAGGGAGTCCCAGGACTGATGGAGCAAGATAAATGTTAAACACATATTTATGCGTATGAGTAGTGCACTGACAGGCCTGGAGTTAAGCACGTACTTAAATGCCTCGCAGAGCAGCAACAAAATAAAAATATGCAGAGGAGGGAGAAGGTTGGAAGGGAAGGAACACAATCCAGCACTTTTAAAGAAAAAGT